>NW_026526654.1:17574224-18029224 GCF_024362965.1 Panthera pardus | reverse complement strand
ATTGTTAAAATGGTATTTAGTTTCCCCAATTGTTATACCCAAGTGACACAATTGATAACTTTTTTTTTTTTTCTGCTTTGGAAAACTTCTTGAAAGTTTTTCTTGGAATACCCAAGATGGTTTTTTTTCCCCTTACAAAATACATGTGGTCAGCATCCTCGAATAACAAAAAGACAATCATTTCACAGAAGTATGTGAATTCTAATTTATTTTATTTTTATTTTAGGGAGAGAGAGAGACAGAGCATTTTATTTATTTCTATTTATATTTTAGGGAGAGGGGCAGAGGGAAGGAGAGAGAAAATCGTAAGCAGGCTCCATATTGAGTGTGGAGCCGGACTCCAGGCTTGATCCCAGGACCCTGAGATCTTGACGTCAGCAGAAAGCTCTCCTGACTGAACTGAGCCACCCAAGTGCCCCAGAAGTATGTGAATTTTAAAAGTACGTTTTAAGTTATCATCTTAATGGTTGAATTCAATGGAATGCAATGTTTGTTACAAACACACAGGAGACTCACACTGATACTTTCCCTCTTAACTGCAAAGTTTCAAATAGTGTTTCATTTTTCTCTGTGTTTCAAAACTCGCTCACCTGCAGAAGTCTACCTGAAAGCAGAGGGCAGCACCAGAGAGGGATGAACCAAACGACTTTTTCACAGCTGGGTGTGTACATTCCTTACAACAGCTTAAGCAAAAGTAGGTAGAAACACAACTTCCAGCAAAGTGCAGAGGCTTTGTCTCCCCTGTCAGAATATCTAGGAGAAGAGGGAATCCGGAAACATTTCTAAAGCTACAGGGAAAAATTGATTGGGATGGGGAAAGACTGTTACAACCGCATGTGGATAGCATCCAAATATCCTGGAATTTAAACCGCTGTGGAAAAACCTTGGGCGGATAAAAAAAGGGAGAAACGGTCCATTTTCACTGCATTCCAAAATAGGGAGCCGTTTCTGGACTTACTTATTTCCTGATGTATCCACCGCCTGAATGTAGAAATAGCGAGCGGGAAGCACGACAGCTGCCTTCAGCCCGGGTCCCCATACTTCGCTCTTCTCCGGACTCAGTCGCCTCTCTCCGCCGGTCTCGGCAAGTGCTGGCACTGTCCCCAGAAAGAAGTAGTAAAGCAGCAAAATGCTAAACATTTACAAGACCGACTCTCGAAATGATCCACGGATAAATGAAGTGGAAGAAGTGGACGGGACCAGCGGCGGCTTGGGCAGGGGCACGTTGGCCGATCGCAGCAGGAAACACGACTCCAAAAAGGTGTCGCTTGCTGGGCTGGGCAGGCGCGCGGGTCTCCTCTCTCCCCCAGGACAGTCACAGGCGGATCGCTGGCTGGTCCGGCTGAAGGATGCCACCCGTTCCAAACACGCTGCTCCTCTTTCTCCCGACAATGATAAACTTGTGTTGCTCTTACAACTGGAGCATCCTTGGGGGCGAATCGGTCTCAGGCTCCAGCCCAAGGTGCAGGGCGAGGGGATTGGCCCGCGTGTCGCCGGGCTGAGTAAGGCCCTCTCCAAGTGGATGGCGCGGTGGCGTCCGTGCTCCACGGCTTCCTGGGACATGTAGTTCGCGATAGAACTAGCGGAAATCCTGCCAGGTTTTACCTACTCTCACTCGTTTATTTACTTTGCGGTCACCGCTTACATACAAGGTGCCCAACAGAGGGGCATGCGGGGGCACAGCTAAGATTAAAGAAAAAAAAATTGTCACCATACCCTCCGCACGTGCAGAGGGCAGGTATTATAAAACACGATGAAAGGAAGGTGTTGTCAATGATATCTGACAATCGGTCGCCGGGCACAGCCGTCCAGGGCGCTGTTCCCGCGCGCTCCAATGGGACGAGAGACGCCAGCCCCAGGGTGACTGGAGGCACGTCGCGGGCAGCGAGCGGGAAGCTGTGATCCGGGTCCGGTGCCGGCTCTGCGGCGGCCGCAGCGACTCGACCCCGCCGGACAGGCCGAGAGGTACCCGGGGCTGTGGGCCGGGCGGAGGTGGCTGCGGGCTGCTGTGCGCCCAGCGCGCGGGGCCATCCGCCCGGCACTCGCGCGCCGCGGGCAGGGCCTGCTGCTGCCCGCCTGTCCTGGGCGCCGCCTGTGGCCGCCTGGGTTGCCGGGGGCCGTGGGCTCCCTGGAGCCCCGTGGCCGTCCGAGCGGTGGCCACTGCACCCGTGCCCGTCCTCCTCCTGGGAAAAAGTGGGGTGAAGAGCTGGGCCGCAACATGGGGGGAGTGTTAGGGAGATGAGGGGCGAGTGCTCTCGGGAACAAAGCCCGATTTGGAGATGTCCGCGTGGATACCGGTGGCTCCTGCCTGGCGCGGGTGTCCACGCCACGCCGGCCAGGGCCTGGCTGGGAGCGCGCCGTGGCCGTCCCTTCTTCCCCGCACGTCTGCCCCTTGGCCGGGGGTGGGGGGGGGGGAGGTCACCAGGAGGGGTCACGGAGCTCCGGTATCGGATCCAGAGCCTCCAGCTCTCCCTCCCACTTCCCTCTCGGGACCTCTGCCAGCTGCCCGGAAAACCCAGACCCGCCGGGGGGCTCCGCGGGCAAAGCTGGCCTGGGTGGGCGTCCAGGCGGGGCTTGTCTGTTTTTTAATTTTTTGCAATTGTCTTGAGTATCGATTTCAACTGGTGCATTCAGAGCTCAAATAGGCGACTCCCTCCTGGCCCGGGAGCAGTAACTGACGCGTCCCACCCGCCCGGGAGCGTCGAGCGTCCGGAACCTCCCGCGGCCCCGTGCGGGTTGGAGGCGATCACCCCGCGGGCGTCCGCAGCGCTCCCCCTAGCGGCGGACTCCGGCTTCCGGCCCAGGCGGGAGGCGGGCGGAGAGGCCCGGAGGCCTCGCTGCGGGGACTGGGGCTGGGGGGCTGGGTCCCGGAGAGCGCGCGCGGGCCGAGGGGGCCGCCGGAGGGGCGCGGGCTGGGAGCGCAGCCTGGCTCCTCCCCTCGCCCGGCGCCGCCTCCTCACACACCGGCTCGGCGAGGCGGGGACCGGCCTGCGAGGCTGTCGCTTGGGTCCCGGCGGCCTCTGAGCCTGGCGGCGCCGCGAGCTTCGCAGAACAGGGAGGTGGGAGCTCCGCTCGCTTGCCCCGGGAGCCTGGGCTGCACGCCGCCGGGAGGACCCGGTATCCTTCGTAGGCCCGCGGCCGCAGCCCGGGAAGGGGCTCGGGTCTGAGCCCGGCAAGGGGCCTGGAGCGCGTGTGGAGGACACCGGGGAGGAGGACCGAGACCTGACCCGCTGGGGCTTAGCGCGTCTGGCCCAGCTCGTGGGCGCCTTTTCCACTGTTAGTAAGTCACTTCCATGCTGTTACCTTTCCCTGGCCTTCCGTATGGAATACAGATCATAATAGTTGTCACATTGGGAGGCTTGCTGAAGAGACTTCTGAAGGTCTTTCGTTCCCTAAGCCAACTTGATACTTTAAAATACGGATTGGAAATATAACCCGAAAAGAATGTAGCCTAGGCGATGGATACTGACCTTACAAATGGAGCGTTTATTTGACAGAACAGTTCGTTCTAGTGACTTCTAAAAATCGTTACTTTACAGGTGCGTTTTATAAAATTTTGTTCACTCACAGTTAAACAGTATTTCTGTTGCCTGTGCCATGATGGTTGAGAACATCATTAAATTGAGCCTTAGGTCCTTAGACATTCTTAGTAAAATCGTAATAGAGCATGTTCTCTCTTACCTGGATTAGGAAACATCATTCTCACAGACGACACCCAGGGAGGAGGAAAAAGAGGCTGTTTAGCCTAATGTCCAGCCCCTGATTCGTAAAGCCTCTCCTAGTAAATCTTCCTGGAATCTACTAGGCTCCTAATCCGGGGCTTAAAATAATGCCTGACATGATGTAGGCACTTACAAGTTAAGTCTTTGTTGATGAAACTTTAAAAAAATGCTCTTCCCTGGGGATAGCCCTGGTAAGACTTGTTAAGGAAAGGTATTGAGTATGCACAGGGTGACCTAGCCAGGTTTGGGGAGCAAAGAAAGAATCCCCAGAAAGTGACATGGAAGGATATGTGCAATAAATGGGGATTAACCAAATACTGGAGGGTGAGTAGGAGCAGAACGCATCCAGAGATTGGAAAGTTGGAAGGAGGAATGGGGCTCTGAGAGAGGGATGGGGCTAAGGAGATCCATCCTGGGGCCAGGCAAGGAGTTGGCTTTTTGTTCTAAGAGCGGAAGGTTTTAGGCAGGGGAGTTACGTGAGCATATATATGTGTCCAAGCTTTATTTTCTAATAACTCTGCACAGGTCAGATTAGAAATATCATCCCGGGGGTGGGGTGGTGCTAGGAGTGGGGATAGACTTGGGAATGGTTTACCAAAATAGGAACAAAAGGAGATATGAGGTGTGACAAAACCAGAGAAGCTACAGGCTATTTAGTGGAGGGACAAGTGCACCTTTGTCCCTCAGTGTTTCCTGAGGCTATAATTACAACATAATACAGTGATTGCTGTCTCTAATGATTCTGTTATCAGTAATGACTTGTGCTCAGTTCACTTGTAGGAAAGCCTGAGGACGTGATAATAATAGATAATACTAACATCAGTTAGCTTCAGGGGCTCACACTGACATGGGGAGAACATTCCCCAGATCTGACAGATACTAAGGGAAGAAAATAAACATCAACAGTGTTTGGGTCATGGGAGTTGGATGATTTTCATTTTCTTTGTGTCATATCTTGGTATTTTGTAGTAGTTTTCTCTGTCATTTGTTTTACTTCTGTGATAAAAATCTAGAAACATTACACAATTTTTCAAAGAGAAATTTCCATAAACAATGCTTCAAAGGAGAACGTTTTCATACCGGTATTGGCTTTTATTGACAATTGATATAAATTATGCCCTTATGTGGATGATCTTCACTTTTTTTTTTTTTTTGTAGAAGTGCAACCAAAGAGATCATGCTTGTTGAGTGACCATTATTTAAAAGCAAACAAACCCAAAACGCAAAGAAAACCAGACTATTAAACTTTTTGTTAATTAAGTGCTATGTTGGGGCGCCTGGGTGGCTCAGTCGGTTAAGTGGCCGACTTCGGCTCAGGTCATGATCTCGCGGTCCGTGAGTTCAAGCCCCGCGTCGGGCTCTGTGCTGACAGCTCAGAGCCTGGAGCCTGTTTCAGATTCTGTGTCTCCCTCTCTCTGACCCTCCCCCGTTCATGCTCTGTCTCTCTCCGTCTCAAAAATAAACAAACGTTAAAAAAAAAAAATTAAAAAAAAAAAATTAAGTGCTATGTTCTTTCTTGTATTTAGCTTCCAGAAAGTTCAACCCTACCTTTTTTTAAAGAAAAAGTTATTTATTTATTTATTTATTTATTTATTTATTTATAGCACACACAAGAGAGAGAGCACAAGCAGGAGAGGGGTAGAGAGAGGGGGAGAGAGAATCCCAAGCAGGCTCTGCATTGTCAGCACAGTGTCTGATGTGGGGCTTCATCTCGTGAACTGTGAGATCATGACCTGAGCAGAAATCAAGAGTCAAGAGTCAGATGCTTAACCACCTGAGCCACCCAAGCGCCCCTCAGCCCTACCTTTTGTGCTCAAATGCACTAATTTCCTTTTGCCTATGTTTTTGTTAAGAATATTCTCTATATGTTCCAAATGAGCATTCTTCATAACATCCCCACGCCACAGAGAGCTGGTCCCATGGGCACACTTCTATTAAATCTGAGGAAGGAAGCTGTGACAAAGTAGAAACTAAGCTTGAGATGAAGAGACAAGGGCAGTGCCCGGAGCATTTCTGTCCCCACCACTCCCTCCGATGGACTCCAACACCCTTGGGTCACTACCCCTTATTTACCAGGGCCCTATGCACCCTACCGCAACCCACCCATACAGCCCCAATGCCACAAATAATACCTACCTCCGTCCACCACGCTGGCTCTCAGAGAAAGGCACCAGGACAACAGATCAGTAGAAAGTGCTTTGTTAGGTCATCTGCTAAGAATCAGAGAAATCGACTCCTCAGAAAAGCCCAGTGTGGCCTGTACAGCCTCAGATACAAGCTTCTCTTTGCATCTTCCTCCAACATCACCATGACACCAGGAGATGAGGAAGAAAGAGAAGGCTTAAAGCTTCCTGTGAAGAGATCCACTGCTAGCACTCCCAGGATTTCTTGAAAACAAGAGAAGTTTCCCAAATGATACCGTTGGGGGTTCCATCTTTGGTGGGGAGGTTCCAGCCAAACCGACTTTTCTGCGAATAACTATAAACTGCACCAATTCCAAAAAACTCACTCCCCAAAGGTTTGAATGGAAGGAAAGCATTCCTGGGGTGCCTGGGTGGCTCAGTGGGTTAAGTGTCCTACTCTAGTCAGCTGTGCTGACAGCTCAGAGCCTGGAGGCTGCTTTGGATCTTCTCCCCCCCTCACTGCCCCCCACCCCCTCACTTGTTCTCTCTCTCTCTCTCTCTCTCAAAAATAAGTAAGCATTAAAAAAGAAAAAAGGAAAGCATTCCTTAAAAATAAAGGGAATGGAATCTCTTGTAGGATATGTGGAGTCCTTCTTGTAATGAACTCTGTTACCTTAAATTACATGTAGGACATGCCTTACCTTTACTAGTTTCTGCTCACAGATTTAGAGGGACCACGGCTCTTGTGGCAATCCTTCTTCTGTTATTTCTTATTGCCTTAGAGGTTTTTGTCATTCAATATTTGTATGAGGGGTTTTATATAACCATTTTCTGTAACCTAAGAAAATTATTCTCACTTCTAATTTTTTTAAAATAAGCGAATGGGCAGAGATATTGACTAGTGAACATCAGACTGGTTACCTGGGGCGGGCTGTGTCTCTTGAGTACTTTTCTATCACTAGAGCCCTGTGGGGTGGGCACACTCAGAACTGGCACCTGCACCCTGTGCCCTCCTGTACCACCTGTGTTGGTCTGACTCATCAAGGTCCTGTAAATCTTCGACTTCCGCAAATGCCCTTGGTTGCTATTTAAACTGTTCTGTTTTCTTCCCCAAAGGAACTGGTGTAGACTTGAAAATGAGTTTTTCCTGAGACTGACCAGAAGTTAGTGACTACTAACTATAATTGTGGTGATGGATGCACAGCTTTATTGGGATATGATTCACACATCATACAATTCACCTGTTTCAAATGTCCAGTTCAGTAGCTTTTAGTATATTCATAATGTTGTGGATTCATCACCTCAATCAATTATAGAATAGTTTCATTATTACAAAAAGAAACCCCATCATCCCCAACCTCCTCCTCCCTCCCAGCTGTAGGTAACCCACTAATCTAATTTCTGTCACTAGAGATTTGCCTATTCTGAACATTTCATATAAATGGAATCATACACTGTCTGCTCCTTTGTGACTGGCTTCATTCATTTAGCATAATGCTTTCAAGGGCCATCTGTGTTGTAGCATGGGTCAGTATTTCATTTATTTTTATTGCCCAATAATATTCTGTAGCATGGATAAACTACATTTTATTTATCTTACTTACCCATTCATCAATTGATGGATATTTGGCTTGTTTCTCCTTTTTGGCTATGATAAATAATGCTGCTACAAACATTTGTGTGGACATATGTGTTCATTTCTCGTAGCTATATACCTAGGAGTGAAATTGCTTGATCATATGGTCACTCTGTAAGTGTTTGAGGAACTGTTTTCCAAAGTGACTAGACCATTCTGCATTTCCATCAGACGTGTATGAGGGTTCCAGTTCCACCACATCCTCAACAATCCTTATCGTCTATCTTTTTCATTAAAGCCATCCTGCTGGGTTGACATAGTGTCTTACTGTGGTTTTGATTTGCATTTCCGAGATGGCTAATGATGCGGAACATCATTTCGTTGTGTTTATTGACCATTTCTACACTGTCTTTGGAGAAGTGACTATTCAGATATTTTGCCTATTAAAAAAAATTTTTTTAATGTTTTTATTTATCTTTGAGAGAAAGAGAGAAACAGAGCCTGTGTGGGGTGGGCAGAGAGAGAGAGGGAGATATAGAATCTGAAGCAGGCTCCAGGCTCTGAGCTGTCAGCACGGAGCCTGATGTGGGGCTCGAACTCACGAACCACGAGATCATGACCTGAGCTGAAGTTGGATGTTTAACTGACTGAGCCATCCAGGCGCCCCTAGATATTTTGCCCATTTTTAATTGAGTTGTTTGTATTTTTTTATTATTCTAAAGCATTATTGTAAAATAATTTTTTAATAAAGCAGATGGGCGGTGATTGTGACTCTAGGTGTTTAGTAGTTGTAAAATAAATGTTCATTGAATGAACCCATGTGAAACATTTGATATATTTCTTAGTCTTTTGTAGTGTCTAGTGGATTGTTGATGTTTCTTTCTCCTCCCTCTTTTCTTAGGATCCCATTTTGCAGCTCCCAAGTTTCTGTAGGATGCTCTAAACGATTGTCACAGTTGGTTTTCAAGTAGCAGAAAGAGTTGCAACTTCTCCTTAACAGAACTTTTATAGTTGCATTCAATGCCTAACGTTGCAGAAGCAGAAAGGGCAAATGATTCTGGAAATGGTGAGCACAAATCCGAGAGAAAGTCTCCTGAAGAGAATCTACACGGTGCTGTACAGTCTTTCTGCACTCGTGCCTCGGGGGCACCCTTGGGCCCCAAAGGAGATGGTCATTATCCGTGGAGCTGTCCAGTGACCCATACTCGGGAGAAAATTTATGCCATCTGTTCAGACTATGCCTTTCTCAACCAGGCAACCTCAATCTATAAACCTCCAAATTCAACCCGCTCTTCTTGTCTTCCTGATAGTACCTCTTTATCTGCGGGAAATAACCCATCAAGATACATTGGCATCCCAACTAGTACATCAGAGATCATCTACAATGAAGAAAATAGCTTGGACAACTTATCCAATAGCCTGGGCAAGCTACCTCTCGCATGGGAAATTGATAAGTCTGAATTTGATGGGGTGACCACAAATTTGAAACACAAATCAGGTAAGGAAGGAGGCGTGAATTCCCCATGTGAAAATAATAAGAAAACAATGTATCTTGTTTAAGCTTGCCATTAAGCATGGTTTCCTTTTTTATACTGCTATACAAGGAACATTGCTATCATGTCTATCACTGTAGTTAAGAAATAACTTTGGGCAGAGGACATTTAGTTCATTAATGGCTTGCCACTGGAAACTGCACACATAACCTTAGCATTTTGAGAGCTTTGAAAAAATCTAAGAATGCTGTAAAATACCGGTATTGCAGATAAGTATACAGTGGCTTAGAAATGGTTAACGAGGTGGCTAGAATAACATACCACTATGTTTTAGTTTTGCAGAGACATGAATTCATCTTTCCCAACTAAACGTTTAGTTTTTTCTTCTGTATAACTGTGGCTTTTTCCTTTTAAAATTGTTTGAGCACCCAGCAGGGTCTCCAGGTACCACTGACTAGGTTGTGTACTGCACAATTTAAGAGGGCGCTATTCACCCAGGGTGCAATACAAAGCCTTCGCAATTGCAGGGTGGTGGCCCTGTGGCAGACACTACTGCTTTTCACTTCTTTCTTTTGAACTCACAGTAATACAGGATTTTTATGTGGTGGGTACTCTTATTTTATAGGTAAAGAGATTGAGGCTCAGAGAGGTTGAGTTGCTTGTGGAAAGACGATAGCTAGGAGGAGGTGGAGGTGGGATTTGTATTTTACTTCTAGGCTTCTTTTTGTAAAACCTCCATACTTCTTGTTCGTTTGTCAGCTTGACTTGTTTCCCAGAATGTTATGTAAATTTGTGTTCTCGGCGTGTCAGGGGGGTTTCACCTTGTGTCTATATTTACAGGTGATTGGTCTGTAATTTTTTTGTAATATATTTTTCAGGTTGTTGGAATTAGGGCTATGCAGGTCTCCTAAGACAAGTTGGGAAGTGTTCTCTCCTATTTTCTGAGAGCTTTACAGAGGGGTGTAACAAATCTCTAACTGTGATCATGGAGTTGTCTTGATTCCCATTGATTCTGTCAAGTTTTAGTTTGTCCATTTCATCTAAGCTGCCAATTTTGTTGGCATGGAGTTATTTCTTCTTTTTCTTTTTTAAAGTTTATTTATTTATTTTGAGAGAGCGAGCAAGTAAGAGAGAGAGTGAGCACAAGCAGGGGAGGGGCAGAGAGGGGGACAGAGAATCCCAAGAAGGCTCCACACTGTCAACATGGAGTCCGATGCGGGGCTCAATCTCACCAACTGCGAGATCATGACCTGAGCCAAAATCAAGAGTCTCACGCTTAACTGACTGAGCCACCCAGGCCCCCCAAAGTAATTTTTAAAATATTTTTAAATGTTTTTTATTTATTTTGAGGGAGGGGGGCGTGGGCAGGAGAGGAGAAGAGAGAGAGAGAGGGAGAGAGAGAATCCCAAGCAGACTTCGAGCTCTCAGTGCAGAACCTAACACGGGGCTCGATCTCACCAACCATGAGATCGTGACCTGAACCGAGACCAAGAGTTGGCTACTTAAACAACTGAGCCACCCAGGTGTCCCTCCCCAAAGTTATTTCTAAAGTCCTTTTTATCCCTCTAATGTCTACAGGGTCTTTTAGCAATAATTCCTCTTTCCTTTCCTGATAGTGGTAATTTATGTTCTCTCCCTTTTTCTTCTGGTTAGGGGTGTATCAGTTTTGCTCATCTTTTCAGATAACCAGCTTTTAACTTGGTTAATTTTCTCAATTGTTTGTTTTCTATTCTATTGATTTCTGCTTTTTATTATTTTCTTTCTTCTACTTACTTCGGGTTTACTTTGTTCTTCTTTTTCCAACATTTTGATTCAAGACTTTTCTGCTTCCAGCATTTAGTGCTTAACATGGCTCTGTAAGTACTCTGATAGCCACAGCCCACGAAGGTTGATACACTGTATTTTTATTATCATGTAATTTGAAGTATTTTATAATTTCCCTTGTGATTTTTTCTTCGATATATATGTTACTGTTAGAAGTATGCTGCTTAATTTCCAGATACTTTGGGGCTTTTTCTAAATATTGATTCTTTCAAAGTTTATTTATTTTGAGAAAGAGAGGGAGCGTGTGTGCGCACACCCACACACACGTGAGCAGGGGAGAGGCAGAGGGAGAGGGAGAGAGAAAGAAAATCCTAAGCAGGCTCTGTGCTGTCAGTCCAGAGCCCTATGCAGGACTTGATCCCAGGAACCATGAGATCATGATCTGAGCCAAAATCAAGAGTCTGATGCTCAACTGACTGAGCCACCCAGGTGCCCCAATATTGATTTCTAATCTATTTCCTTTGTGGACAGAGGACATATGAACTCGTCTTTTAAAATGGGCTGAGACTTGTTTTATGACCCAACACACAGTCTATGTTGGTGAATGTACCGTGTGCATTTGAAAAGATGGGTGTAGTGTTGGGTATAGTGTTCTATAAATACACATTGGGTCGAAGTATTTGTGATTGGGCCAAAGTGTTGTTCACATCTTCTGTGTCACTACTGAGTTTTTGTCTTGTTCTCTTAACAGCTGAAAATGAAATGTTAAGGGGTGCCTGGGTGGCTCAGTCGGTTAAGCGGCTGACTTCAGCTCAGGTCATGATCTCGCGGTCCGTGAGTTCTAGCCCCATGTCGGGCTCTGTGCTGACAACTCAGAGCCTGGAGCGTGCTTCAGATTCTGTGTCTCCCTCTCTCTGACCCTCCCCTGTTCATGCTCTGTCTCTCCTGTCTCAAAAATAAATAAACGTTGAAAAAAAAATAAAAAAAAAAAAGAAAATGAAATGTTAAAAATCTCCAGCTATGATTGTTATCTTTTCTGCATTTAATTCTGTTGATTTTTGCTTCCATGTAATTTGAAACTCTATTAATTAGGTGCACACACAATATGAGTATTATTTCCTCTTGTTGAATTGACCTTTTTTATTGTTATGAAATGTCCCTCATTATTCCTAGTAATATTTCTTGTTCTGAAAGCTATGTTGTTTGATATTCATCTGGCTACTCCAGCTTTCTTTTGACTAGTGCTTGCATGGTGTATCTTTTCCTGTCCGTTTATTTTCAACTTGTATCTTTTTATATTTAAAGTGCATCTCTCCTGCTCAACCATAAAAAAGGATGAGAATTTGCCACTTGGAACATGGATGGATCTAGAGGGTATCATGCAAAGTGAAATAGTTCAGACAGGGAAAGACAAATACTGTATGATTTTACTTTAACGTGGAATCTAAAACCTGAAACTAACGAGTAAACAAGCAAACAAACAGAAAGCAGAATCAGACCTACAAATACAGAGAACAAACTGATGGTTGCCAGAGGAGAGAGGGGTGGGGGACAGGCAAAATGGGCAAAGGGGTGTGAGAGATACAGGCTTCCAGTTAGAGAGTGAATGCCTCATGGGAATAAGAGGTACAGCATAGGGGATACAGTCAAGGTTCTGTAATAGTGTGGTGTGGTGACAGATGGTAGCAACTCTTATGGTGAGTGCAGCATATAGAGTTGTTGAATCACTGTATTGTACACTTGAAACGAATGTAACATTGTGTGGCAGTCAGCTCGCCTCGGAAAAGACATGATTCATCTTCCTTTTGATAAAAACTTGATAGCTGAAGAAAAAGATAAGGTGGATCTCTTAAAGATAAGTATATTCCATGAATTATTTGTTTCAGATTATTGTTTTTTTTAGTTCTGGAATTTACATTTTTAATGTAGTTTTTGTTTCCTATCTTGGGTTTCCTATCTTCTCATTCCTTACTGGAAGATTTTATCTATCTCATAAAGCATAGATATAATATCCACTTTCTTTTTTCCTTTCCTTTTCTTTTCTTCCTTCTTTCCTTTCTTTCGTCCTTCTTTTCTTTCTCTTCTTTTTTCTTTTTTGAGAGAGGGAGGGTGCAAATGAGCGAAGGGCAGAGAGAGAGAGAGAATCCCATGGGGGGCAGAGAGGGAGAGAGAGTGAGGGAGAGAGAGAGAAGTGGGGCTCACCCATAGCAAGGCTCACACTCACCAATCATGACATCAAGACCTGAGCCAAAGTCTGATGCCTGACTGATAGAGCCACCCAGGTGCCCCTGTAATATCCACTTTAAAATCCTTATCTGCTGGGGTGTCTGGGTGGCTCAGTCGGTTAAGATCTCAGCTCAAGATCTCAGCTCAGGTCTTGACCTCAGGGTTGTGAGTTCAAGCCCCATGTTGGGCTCTGTGCTGGGTGTGAAACCTACTTAAAATAAGATAAGATAGAATCCTTATCTGCCAGTTTTAAAATTTGGGTCATCTTCGAGTTGGTCTTATCTTTTTTCTTGAGAAGGTGTCACATTTTCCAGCTTCCTCACATATTCAATAATTTTGGATTGTATGCTGGGTATTGGAAATGTGTTGATTTTGGATTCTTGTATATTCCTCCAAAGAGTGCTTTATTTCAAGTTTGTTCATTTGTTTGTTTTTAATTTTAGCACCAATAGATTTGGTTTGACTAAAACCACAAATTCTGTCCCTTAAGGACATTTGAAATCTCTGTCCAATATTTTTTGGCCTTAGCTGTGCTCTTTGGGGTCTGCTCTGTGCACGCATGGTTCAAGAGTCAGCCTAGGATCGGGGCCAAATTTATGCACAGAATTTGAGTCTCCCCTTTTCTGGCTCTTTTATTTCTGGGGTACCCACCCACCTCACTTTCCAGTGACAGTGATTGCCCAAAACTCTGTCCCGTGGTTCCTCCAGTCAAAAAGATGGTAGATACTCTACTTTTTGCTATGCTCAGACCTTTCTCTAAAAGGCAGTGTGGTGAATAGAGGTAGCTGTGTGTGTATGTGTGTTCCTTTTGGTGTCAGAGCTATATGGTTGTGTTGTGGGCCAGGTGGGGAATGGAAGAAGGAATATGGCGGTGACAGACAGCAGTGGGCAGAGGTTCTTGGGGTTGATGAGATGGGGAGACAGTGTTCAGGTGTGGGTATGTTACGTTCTCCTCTCAAACTTAGCTCCCACTTTGCCAGAGCTTTCCTCTCTCCCGAGCTGAATGGAATTTTGCGCGTGTGGAAACAGGTGGATTTACCAAGGATGCTTATTTGGAACACACACTTCTTTAGCCCGGGGGGCTCCGAGGCGTAAAGTTGAAGGGGACAGAGGGCAGGCTTAGGTAGCCTCAGAGGAAAGCGTGTGGGGCCAGACCACCCCAGGGGGTGCTGAGGGCACTGATTAGCACGCTTCATTAGCCTCTAAGGTTTTAAGTGGCTGGGAAAACTGCGTAGGGCATTAAGGCATTATGGGGCAGTGAAGACAAGACATCGGAGAAATGCTGGACAGTAGTTTTTCCATCTTGTCAGTCTCTAAGATGTATTTTATTAGGGGAAGAAACTTGTCCGAATGGGACTTAGCTCATATTTGCCACTGGTTGTTCAGCTCTGTGGAAATTTTGTGTCTCTGTGAAGACTTCAAATAGCTAGAGGCAGTGGGGAAAAACTGGTGTCTGGATATTACAGTGTTCGTCATTATGACATCTTGCAAAAATCAGAGAAATCCCCTGTGTCACCATAGTTTCTGAGTTCCAGCTGGTTTGGGTTTTATTGAAGGGCGAATGAAATAAACCCCTTTCTGTGTTTGTTTTCTAGACATATCTCTCTATGATCTATGTCTTATCATTGTGAATAACTCATAAAAATAAAATATTAGCTCTAATATAATTTCATATCAGGTTTGATCACTTCATCGAAAATGTAGTATGTGTGAAATTTATTAAAGTATTTGAGCATAGCTGTCTGAAATGTTAATGGTATTTTACTGACATGAAACTTGGATGTTATTTATTAATATATTTTTTAAAGTTTTAATTTAAATTCCAGTCAGTTAACAGAAAGTGCAATACTCGTTTCAGGCATACAATGTAGGGATTCAACATTCCATACCTCACCTGGTGCTCATCTCAACAAGTGCATCCTTAATCCCTATCACCTATTTCCCCCACAGCCACCCATCTCCCTTCTGGTAACCATCATTTCTCTATAGTTAAGATTTTAATTAAATAGGTGGTTTTTTTTTTTTTTTTTTTTTTTTTTTTTTTGCCTGAGTAATCCATTAGCATCGTTCAGAAACAAAAAGTGTAAAAATTAAACAGTGCAATGTCTCATTCTCAGTTTTGTCTTCTTTTTGTCTAGCTTCCAATTCTCCTCCCCCTTAGGTGACCCTGCTATTTGCTTTACATGTCTTTTGGAGAGAGTGGTGTGTGTGTGTGTGTGTGTGTGTGTGTGTGTGTGTGTTTGCTTGCATGCGCTCACGTGTGCACATGCGTGTGTGTGTGTGCGTGCACACTTCGTTACGTACACACACACAGAAAGAAGACTTTGTTTTCCATTCTAGTTCCTGGTGCTGAAGTCACGTTTTCATAATGTACACATGAGCATCATTCTTAATCCATTTTGTGGTCTCTGTAAGGCCTGCAGGTATTTTTAAATATCACATCATTGCATTATTGGATCTATTGCTTTTACTTTCTTAACAGAGTTACATTAATGTGGTTTTATTGTTTTGTAGAAAGGGATTCATTTTCTGGAAAGTGGTCTAGTTAAATATTTTACCATTGGTAATTTGATTTTCTTTCTTTTTTTTAAAAAAATTTTTATGTTTATTTATTTTTGAGACAGAGAGAGACAGAGCATGAACAGGGGAGGGTCAGAGAGAGAGGGAGACACAGAATCTGAAACAGGCTCCGGGCACCGAGCTGTCAGCACAGAGCCCGACGCGGGGCTCAAACCCACGGACCGCGAGATCATGACCTGGGCTGAAGTCGGACGCTCAACCGACTGAGCCACCCAGGCGCCCCAAGTAATTTGATTTTCTAAACCAAAGATTTTGTGATTGATTCTTTTCCTAGAGAAGTGACTAGATCAGGAGTTGGAAGTGTAAGAATCTGATAGGAACTACACTCATGATTGCTTAAACTTGTTTTTATTTATTCTCTCTCTTTAAGCCAGGGGAGTATTCTTGAAGATACATGTCTTTCTTCAACATGTTTGCAATATCATTTTGAGAACTAGTGGCAGTTACTTTTTAATTTTGTTACATAATTTTTTAAATGTTTATTTATTTTTGAGAGAGAGTCAGAGCTCGAGTTGGGGAGGGGCACAGAGAGAGACACACACAGAATCTGAAGCAGGCTCCAGGCTCTGAGCTGTCAGCACAGAACCCGATGCGACGTGGGGCTCAAACTCGTGAACCTCAAGATCATGATCTGAGATGAAGTTGGTTGCTTAACCAACTGTGTCACCCAGGGGTCCCTTTTACATAATTAATTATACTCCCATAATGGCTTATTTCATCCTGAGCATTTTGCTTACTTTGTATTCTTGTGTTTAGGCAATGTAAAGAAACAAATTTGCAAGAAAAAAACTTCAGACAAAAAAGGAAGACATCAGAGGGAGTGGCCTCAGTATTCTCCTCTTGAAGATATTAAGCAGCGGAAAGTATTAGATCTCAGAAGATGGTAATCTCTAAAAATTGACTTTTTTCCTTAACCACACTTAACACAATAGCGTTGTCATACTTAATAAAGTTAATAATATTTCCATAGTATCTAATTCCTAGGCTAAATTTAGGTTTTCCACATTGTTTTGAAGTATTTTCACAAGTGGTTGTTCATTGTGGTTCCCAACCATGAACCACACTTAGTGTTTGCTTGTTGTGGCTTGTATGTCTCTCTTAACCTAGAACAGTCTCTACCTCCCTCCCCTCACTTTTGTTTTTTAAATTCTAGGAGATTGACTTCTTTTTTTTTTCTCTAATGTTTATTTATTTATTTAGAGAGAGATAGAGAGTACAGGGAAGGGGCAGAGAGAGAGAGAGAGAGAGAGAGAGAGAGAGAGAGAGAACCCCAAGCAGGCTCCACGCTGTTAGTGCAGAGCCCAACAGCGAGGCTCAATCTCGTAAACCGTGAGATCGTGACCTGAGCCAAAATCAAGAGTTGGACACTTAACTGACTGAACCACCCAGGGGCCCCTAGATTAACTTCTTAAAGAGACTTGGCCAGATATCTTGTAGAGTGTCCTACCTTCTGGATTTGTCTGATATTTCCCCCCTGTTGTCTAAATTATTTCTATAGCCTCAGTATTTCCTGACAGCTGGAAGTTAGACATACAGACTTGGTTTAGATTCTGATTGAACATTTTAGGCAACAGTACTGCCTCGGTGACCCTTTGTTCTTCATACTGCATCACATCAGGGGATGCATAGTATCTGGTCGTCCCGTACTAGATTCTAAGACTGATTATCGGATTTAGGCGGTGACAGCATCAGCCCACATTGTCAAGTTCTTTTTTCTTCCTTTCTGCAACCATCACATAATCAGTGGGGGGGACAGTGGCATCAGGCTAATATCCTGTCCCCATTAACTTTTCACCTAGTGGTTTTAGCCAAACCCATTGATGACTGTTACCTGAATCCTTGCTGGAAAATGGTGATATTTCAAATTTCTTTCATATCTTCTCCCTTTATTAGTTAGCGATCTTCTTCCAATAAGAAGAGCTTTCACTCATCAACTGTGGCTGTTTGGTTACCTTGGAATACAGTTCCTATTTGAAAGAAAAAAAATGTTTAATGATGGCTTTTGGATATTACTAGTCTATGATTTGAGATTAAAAAAAATTTTTTTTTTACCATTTATTTATTATTGAAAGAGAGAGTCAGAGCCTGAGCAGGGGAGGGGCAGAGGGAGAGGGAGACACAGAATTTGAAGCAGGCTCCAGGCTCTGAGCTGTCAGCACAGAGCCTGACGCAGGGCTTGAACTCACAAACCGTGAGATCATGACCTGAGCCGAAGTCAGAGGCTTAACCAACTGAGCCACCCAGGCGCCCCTATGAGTTGAGATTTTAAAAATTATTTGTGTGAGGTTTAAAAAATGTTAGATTTTATCACCTATTTAATAAATATTGGACCCTTTACTGTGGCCGAGAATACAGAGATACACAAAACATGGCGTTTGTTTTCTCAGAGTTTAAAATGTAGGTGAGAAATGGGGACTAAGCAGAGAAATATAAAATATCTCAGACAAGTTTCAGACAAAGATGGGTATGAATATTCAGACAAGATGGGTATGAATAAACTACCAACATGAGAGGAAATAATGATCATCAAAAGGCTTCACTGAGGAGCTGGGCCTTAAGAGAGGTATGGAGGGTCCAAAGGTCTTTGCATGGATGGGAGGAGAGTGTCTTGTGTATTGGTAATGAAGATTAGACAGTCTTGTCTGGAGTGAAGTTCAGAAGCTAAGAAGCTTACCTAACATCACATGGTGAAGAAGCAGATCTTGTATTAAAACTGAAGAGAGCCAGACTCCAAAGTTCACATTCTTTCTTTGTAACCTGTCATGATCTGTATCTTGGACACTAGGCTAAGGATTTAGATTTTTTTGTTGTTGTTCCTGACGTAGAGAGAAGCCCTTGATGATTTCTTAACAAAAGGGTATTTTAAGAGATTAATTGGTAGTAATAAGGATGTAGATTATATTGGAGAAGAGGCATTAGAATCAAAAACAGTAATTTTATTTTCTTTGGAGAAAGCCTTTGCCCATTTTTGCTTCTAATCCCTTAGACCTAAGATTTGTTTTAACAACAAATTTGGGTAATTGTATTTTAATAGTATAACATGTGAAACCATAAGGCTTGGATGAGGAAGGATAGATGGGAGAAATAACCTGAGGGGAAACACTGTTAGGATGACAAACTCATTTCCCACTGAAGATATTACAAGAGTACGGTTGGAATGGAAACACCCGTAGGAGATAGTAGAAAGTCAGTAAAAGTTTTAGGCTGGTCATGAACAAGACCAGTAAACAAGTTTGGACTGATGAAGAAATATGGAAAATCTTAAGGGTGCCTAGGAGTGACCCTAAGACTTTGTGAAGAGGTGTTTTGGATAGAAGTTGGAGATTTAAATATGACAGAATAAGGTCTGTTTACTCCATTCCTTCTCTCTATTGGGGAGGTAGCTTTCCTCTGCTCTTCCAGGCTCTTCTAGATGGACTTAGAATCAAATTGACATGAGACAGATTAACAGGAGAAAATCAACGTATGTACAGGGAATTCACACAGACATGGAAATTCTAAAGACATTGAGGTAACATGAAGGTTATGTGAGCTAAGGAGAGGGGTAGGAGTCTGCGGATAAGAGGAGGAAGGCTATTAGTAGGGAGATGAAAGGAGATGTTTTGAAAAACAAAAATTACCCTATTATGCAGATAACTTTCTCAAGTAAAGGGGAGTCTCTGGTTAATAGCTCTCTTCCTGGTAAAGCAGGCAGTTGATGGGGGAGGGGGGATAACGAGCTTTTTCTGAATCTGCTGGGTTTGGATTGCTTTCAACTCAAAATAATGTTCATGTTAAAGCGACCCATCTTGGGGTGGCCTGCCCTTGGCCTCTATGCCTCAAACCCATGGAAACAATAACAAGAAAATAAAAAATAGGGGAAAACTCTTATCTTCCCTGAAACAAAGAATTAACAATATCCCCAAACCATAGTCTCTAATACATGCTTCTCAAATCCTCTGCACTCTGGACCAACAGGGAGAGGACACCAAGAACTGCAAAGACTACTATTAGCCTCAAATGGTACAGGTTTCCCTAAAGTTCATGTGGCAGTCCTGAAACCATCCGGTGACCCTTTGGTTAGACTAGGGGTGTGAGCCACTGCACCAGGGGAGGAACATCAGAGTTCTTGATGGAGATCCAGTTCAGCACTACAGAAATGCAGGTAGGGGTTGTGGAAGGAGACATCCTGCTCATCTGATCGCTACTGGATTATTTTACTTCCTAATTTCTAGCTAAGGACAGTGCCTCTGGTGAATTGCTGGGAAGGTAGTGATGGCAAGAGTGGAACGTAGGCCACCCACTTCCTGATTTCAAAACCTCCCAGAGCTACATAATCAAAACAGTGTGATCTTGGCATAAAGACAGATATGTAGACAACTGGGTCAGAATAGAAAGCCCAGAGAGAAGCACTCATGTAAATGGGCAAACAATCTTCCGTAAGGGTGCCAAGCCCACGGAATAGAGAAAGGACAGTCTCTTCAGCAAATCTTGCTGGGAAAAGTGGATATCCACCTGTAAAAGAATGAACTTGACCCTGCTTATCAAAAATTAACTCAAAATAGATTAAAGACATAAATGTAAAGACCTAAAACTATGAAACTAGAAGAAAACTTAGGGGGAAATTTCATGACATTGAATTTGACAACGATATCTGAGATATGACACCAAAAGCACAGGTAACAAAAGCAAAAATAGACAAATAGAATCATATCAAGCCTTAAAACTTCTGTGCATCAAAGAAAACCATCAACAAAGTGAAAAGGCATCCTACAGAGTGGGAGAAAATATTTTGCAGATCATACATCTGATAAGGGGTTAATATCCAGAATATGTAAAGGACTCCTACAATTCAACAACAAAAGTACCAAAGAACCCAATTAAAAAATGGGCAAAGGACTTGAACAGACATTTCTCCAAAGAATATGCAAATGGCCAGCAAGCATACAAAAAGATGCTCAACACTATTAATTGTCAGAGAAATGGCAAATCAAAATTGCAATATGGTATTTCCTCATACCCAGTAGGATGGCCACTATGAAAAAAGCCAGAAAATAATAGTTGTTGGCAAGAATGTGGAGAAATCAAAACTTTTGTGTGCTGTCGGTAGGAATATAAAAATCTAAAATAGTACAGCCCCTATGGAAAATAGTGTGGAAGTTTCTTGAAAAGTTAAAAATAGAATGTGTGTTGTGGCTGAATGTTTGTGTCTCCCCCCAATTCATATATTGGAATCCTAACCCCTAATGTGATGGTATTAAGAGATGGGGCCTTTGGGAGGTGATTGGGTCATGAAGGGGGAGCCCCCATGAATGGGATTCATGCCTTGTAAAGGACAGGAAGTGGGAGATTGCTTCCTCCTCTGTCTGCTCCATCGTGTGAGGACACAATGAGAGGATAGCCATATGCAGTTTCTCCCCAGACATTAGATTCGTTGGCACCTCAGTTTTGGACTTCTTAGCCTCTAGAACTATGGGAAATAAATAATTGTTTGTTGTTGAAGCCACTAGGTCTGTCATAATTTGTTATAGCAGCCTGAGCTGACTAAGATACCATATGATCCCGTAATCCCACTTCTGGGTATATATCTAAAAGAATTGAAAGCAGGATCTTGAAGAGATATTTGCATACTGTGTTCATTGCAGCGTTATTCACAATAGCTGGGAAGGGGAAACAGCCCAAGTGTCCATTGATAGTTGAAGGAATAAAGAAAATGTGGTATATATACACAATGGAATATTAATTTAGCCTTAAAATAGAAGGAATTCTGACACACGGTACAACGTGGATGAACTTTGAGGACATTATGCTAGGTGAAATAAGCCAGACACAAAAAGACTAATAATGTGTGATTCCATTTTACAAAGAGGTACTTAAGAGTTGTCAAAATGAAAGAGAAAGAATGTAGAATGGTGGTCACCAGTGACAAAAAGAGAAATACTGTATGATTCCATTTATATGAAGTATAAAGTAGTCAAACTTATAAAAGCAGAAAGTAGAATGGTGTTTGTCACAGGCTGGGGGGAGGGGGGAAAAAGGTGTTGTCCAGTGGGTGTAGAGTTTCAGTCTTGCAATATGGAGACATTCTAGAGATCTCTTTCACAACACTGAATATAGTTAACATGACTCAACTGTACCCTTAAAAACTGGTTAAGATGGTATATTTTATGTTATGTTTCTTTACCAAAATTATAAAAAAAAAAACAAAACAAAAATGAGGGGCAGACTTGACAAATTTGACGATGGGATGTTGAAGACAGCAAACAACTCTTCAGTGATAATCGGCTCTATTCAAGGATGAGGAAAGACAGAGGAAGCAACTTGATATATGTGTATAAAAATTGCAAATAAAACCAGGCAACTGTGGAAAGCATATACATCTTTGGAAGAGTTATTCAAGGAAATAAAGTTAAAATTGACAATAAGCCCTTTATATCAAAAAAGTTATAATTCATACAGTTTTTCAAAATGAAGTCAAAGAAGAGATTATATGACTACAGAAGGGGAAATAATTGACAGGCCCACAGAAAGAAGTGGAGGACAAAGTCATTGCACAGGTGAAAACCACATTAGAAGCAGGAAAAAAAAAACCCCAACCCAGTGAAAAACATAATTAAGTCAATGGTGAGTCAGTGTGAGGAAATTGCACAAAACCCAAATGGAAAAGAACAAAGATATAAAAATGATTAAAGGACAGATAAATATTGGGGCTCCTGACTGGCTCAGTAGGTAGAGCATATGAATCTTGATCTTGGGGTTATGAGTTTGAGCCTCACATTGGCTGTAGAGATTACTTAAAAATAAAATTGTTAAAAACAGCAACAACAACAACAGATAGATATGGGTAACAGACAGAAGCTCCAAATATCACTAACTGGTATTCCAGAGAAAGAGATCAGAACAAATAGAAAAAAAAAAATATTGAAAGACACAATCGGAAGGAACGTTCCCAAAAGAAGGAAAAGCTAGAGTCTGCAGATATAAAACTGTAAATTGTGTCCCAGGAAAGGAAAACCGATACAGATTGATCAGCACCAAGGCATGTTCTGGTGGAGTTACTGGAGTTCAAGCATAAGGAGTCATGGGTATACAGTGCAAAACCAGTACAAAGGGAAATTACCCCTTTGGCCTCGGTCTTCACATCATGGCAGTACTAGCTCTCAGGCTACAGTGGAATCATGTTCCTCAGGAGAGAAAAAGTCACCCAAGTGTCCTATTTATGTTGTCATTCAAGTATGGAAGCAACAGACTCCCAGTCATGCAAGAATTGAGTGACTGCAATGGCCATGAGCTCTTAGCCACTCAACAAGGAATGTCAACCACCCAAGATACCTGGTGAGAAAAAATAAGGAATGGAAAAGCATCAGGAAACAAGTCATGGTGACTGCTAAGTCCATTTGTTGGAAATTTAGTTGCAGAACAGAATGTAGGTGGTAGCTATGAATACATGAGCTCTTATGGAAGTTAGCTTCTGAGTTTGAAATATGAGAGCCCTGTAACGCCAACACTTTCTCAAGTCAGGGTCATTTCTGTGGGTAGGAGTTCTTTTTTAAACAGCCTTGCAAATAGCTATAAACAAAACCATTCATAATGTGTTCAGGGTTTTTTGCTTTTGTGGATGTAAAGCAGTTTGTAGTGTTTCCTGGATGATGATTAGCATATGAGTTTCCTAGAGCTACCATAACAAAGTGCCATAAACTGGCTGGATTAAATCAACAGGAACTGGCTCATAGTTCTGGAGGTCGGGAGTCAGAGCCCAAGCTGTTGGGAGGGCCACATTCCCTCTGAAATCTGAGGGCTAGACTCTGCTTCATCCTAGCTTCATCCTAGCTTCTGGTGCCTTGGCGGTCCTTGGCATTCCTAGGCTTGCTGCTGCGACACTTCTGTCTCTGAGTTTTCCCTTCATGTGTTTGGGTCTTCACACGGCACTCTCCTCTCTGCATGTCCCTTTTTTCTTTTTTATAAGGACACCAGCCATCTTGGATTAAGAGCCCACCCTTACTCAAGTATGACTTCATCTTAACTTGATTTTATCAGTGAAGACCTTATTTCCAAATTAGATTGTATTCATAGGTACCTGTGGTTAGGTCTTCAACGTATCTTTTTTTAATTTAAAAAAAAAAGTTTATTTATTTATTTTTAAACTTGTTAATGTTTATTTATTTTTGAGATAGAGACAGAGTATGAGTGGTGGGGGGAGGGGGGTGGGCAGAGTGGGAGGGAGACACGGAATCCAAAGCAGGATCCAGGCTCTGAGCTGTCAGCACAGAGCGCAATGCGGGGCTCGAACCCATGGGCCGTGAGATCATGACCTGAGCCGAAGTCGGATGCTCAGCCAACTAAGCCACCCAGGTGCCCCTATTTATTTATTTTCAGAGAGAGAGAGAGAGAGAGAGAGAGAGAAGAGACAGAGAACACGTGCTTGCAAGTGGGTGAGGGGCAGAGAGAAAGGGAGAGAGAGAATCCCAAGCAGGCTCCATGCTGTCAGTGCAGAGCCCAATGTGGGGCTCAGTCTCACAAACCATGAGATAATGACCTGAGCCAAAATAAAAAGTTGGATGCTTAACTGCCTGAGCCACCCAGGCGCCCCATGGACTTCAGTGTATCTTTTTTAGGTGGGTGCAGTTCAATCCATAACAATCCCTGTATTATGTGGCTATATAATAACCATATAGTTTAGTAACCATAATCATCTTTTGTATCTTAAGCCTGTAGATACAAGGGTCATTGTTGACTTATGTATGTGCATTATGCATATTATATGCACATATACAAATAAACATACACCTGCAATTTTTCTTTTTGTAATTAATTTTTTAAATATTTTTATTTATTTCGAGACAGAGAGAAAGAGAGCATATGCGCCCTTGAGCATATGCACAAGCATGGGGAGGGGCAGAGAGAGAGGGAGAGAGTCCCAGGCAGGCCCCTCACTCAGCTCAGAGCCCAAGGAGGAGCGCAGTCTCACAACCGTGAGATCACGACCTGAGCCGAAATCAAGAGTCAGATGCTTAAACAACTGAGCCACCCAGGCACCCCTCTTTTTGTAATTAATTGTAAGGTAATACTAAAACTGTGTTTAGTGATGACAAATCTTGTTTCTCCTTTTTGTTTTGTCTACTACTAGCACCTTCATTAGAAAGCAGTTGGGAGAGGCGCTTGGCTGGCTTAGTCAGTAGAACCTGTGACTCTTGATCTCAGGGTTGTGGGTTTGAGCTTCAAGGGTATAGAGATTACTTAAAAAAAAAAAAAAGCAGTTAGGGAAATAATTTGAAACCCAATACTATTTTTTTTAAAATTTTTTTAATGCTTATTTATTTTTGAGAGACACAGAGACAGAGCATGACCGGGGAGGGCGAGAGAGAGAGAGAGAGAGAGAGGGAGACACAGAATCTGAAGCAGGCTCCAGGCTCTAAACTCTCAACACAGAGCTTGATGCAGGGCTCAAACCCACAAGCTGTGAGACCATGACCTGAGCTGAAGTCAAACGCTTAGTTGACTGAGCCACCAGGCGCCCCACTATTTCTTTCTTTCTTTTTTTTTTTAAAATTGAATAGTCTCCTTCTTTTCTTCTCTGTTCATGTTAGCTGTAGTCACTTCTCTTGACACATGACTGTTTGGAAAATTGTCTGGATTAGTCAGTGCAATTAAATTGTGCTATGGAAGGATTTTGTGCTACATTTTAAAATTGTCTGTGATACGAGGTGCCTGGCTGGCTTAGTTGGTTAAGCTTTGGACTTTGGGTCAGGTCATGATCTCACGGCTCGTGAGTTTAAGCCCCGCATCTGCTCTCTGCTGTCAGTGTGGAGTCTGCTTCTGATCCTCTGCCTTTGTCTCTCTGTGCCTCTCCCCAGCTCGTGCTCTCTCTTTCTCAAATAAATAAATATATAAATAAATAAATAAATAAATAAAATTAAAAAATAAAATTCTAAAAAGAAAAAATTCTCTGTGACAATGGAGCTGCTGGTTTTAGTTGGACACAGTGGGTGATAAATGGATGGTTTGTAGTCTGAGTTGAAAAATCTCTGAAAAGTTGATACATGGGGACAATGCTTTGTTTCATTTCTCCAGTATTTTTGAAGTTGCAAATAATCCTGTATGCAGCTCAACTAGTAACTTATGCTGAAATTTTAGTAGTTGGTATCTGCATTTATATATCATTATTTTTCTCCATTGGTTTGGAGAACATCTACTTTAATTAGTGGTTAAACTTAGCTAACTGTATTAAACTGGATGGTTTATTGTTGCTGTGCATGCATTTCTGGTATGTTTAATAAATACAAAAATATCTTAAGGGAGTAAAGATTTTACCTTGGCTTTAATGAGAGAAGTTTTCATTATGTTAACACATTTAGTTGCCATGAGTGTTATATTTCTGTATGCATATTTTGTATTCATTCAAGTGAAGAAAGCAACGTTTTGTTTTCTCAGGTACTGCATAAGCCGACCGCAATATAAGACTTCTTGTGGCATCTCCTCATTAATTTCTTGTTGGAATTTCTTGTACAGCACAATAGGAGCTGGAAAGTAAGTATGTTAATTTAGTGGTATCCCTAAACTCCAAATTCCAAAGTTACTTTGTATTGCTTTTTCTGTCATTGAAGATTTCTTTTTAAATATTTTATTTCTTTTATTTTTATTATTTTTAGAGTGGGGTGAGGGGCAGAGAGAGAGAGAGAGAGAGAGAGAGAGAGAGAGAGAATCTTAAGCAGGCACCACACAGGGCTTGATCCCATGACCCTGAGATCATGACCTGAGCCAGACACTCAACCAACTGAGCTACCCAGGCGCTCTTATAATTGGACATTTTTAAAAATAGATTTTTCATAAATCGAGAAGAAAATTGCTATTTTTTATAAGCCTTTAGCTGAAAATAATAAGTATGCATTATTGGGGCGCCTGGGTGGTTCAGTCGGTTGAACGTCCGACTTCGGCTCAGGTCAGGATCTCGCAGTTTTTGAGTTCGAGCCCCACGTCAGGCTCTGTGCTGTCAGCTCAGAGCCTGGAGCCTGTTTCAGATGTGTCTCCCTCTCTCTGCCCCTTCCCGCTCATGCTCTGTCTCTCTCTGTCTCTCAAAAATGAATAAACGGTAAAAAAAAATTAAAAAAAAGTAAGTATGCATTATTGTGACAAAATAAACATTAAAAATACAGTTGACCCTTAAACAATGCAGGGGTTAGGGCAGTCTAAAATCCACATATTATTTTTGACTCCCCCAAAACTTAACTACTAACAGTCTACCGTTGACCAGAAACCTTACCAATAAAGTAAACAGTAGATGAACACATATTTTGTATGTAGTATTTTGTACATATTATATGCTGTATTTTTACAATAAAGTAAGCTAGAGAACAAAAATGTTACTAAGAAATTCATTAAGAAAGAGAAAATACATTTATAGTTCTGCACTGAATTTATAAAGAAAAAGTCTGTGTGTAAGTGCTCAGTTCAAACCCACGTTGTTCAAAGGTCACCTGTATTAGTAAAATTGTTTACAAATCAGATGCAAGACAGTTGTTGGGATGAGCACTGGGTGTTACACATAGGGATGAATCCCTGGAACCTACTCCTGAAATCATTGTTGCACTCTGTGCTAACTCAGGTGTAAATTAAAAAAAAAAAAAAAAGAAGAAAACAAAAGAATAATAACAACAACAAAACAAAAACCAAATCAGATGGACATAGGAATGTTGAGACAGGTTATCATTTGCATGCGATTGGAACTGCAAAATGAAAGGCAATGTTTCTTTTCTAGTCTGCCACCTGTTACCCAAGAAGAAGCTTTACATATTTTGGGCTTTCAACCTCCATTTGAAGATATTAGGTTCGGCCCTTTCACTGGAAATACAACACTTATGAGGTATGAAGTCCTCACTTACAGACAATACCTTATTTCTAGTTCTGTAAAATAGCAGTGCTATAGCAGTGGATTGTAGACCAGGTTTCCAGCTGCTGGGCCCCAACTGCTAGTGGATATGCCAAACTTGGGTGCTGCCCGAATTTCTCTGGAATGGCATTGATGTTATCTGTGCTATGGAAATATTGCTTGAGCACATTTTCTTGTCATTTGCAGATGGTTTAGACAAATTAATGACCACTTTCACGTAAAAGGATGCTCGTACGTTCTATATAAGCCTCATGGGAAGAATAAAACAGCCGGAGAAACTGGTAGGTAAACACACGGAAGATTTTTTCACACACACACACACACACACACACACACACACACACACACACTTTAGGATCCGTCACAAAGATTGGCTGACTTGATTAATGGGGTGTTCTGTAAACCCTGAACACGGTCTTTACTCTTATATGTCTTTATCCAAGGGGGAAATTGTAATAGAGATCTGTAGGGTGCTTTCCCATACACCGGTGAAATATTTTTAATTGTCCTCCTGTTTGCATGTAGAACTTTTAGAGTTTTGAAACATGTCCTAAACACTGTTTCAACACATTATTTGTATTATTTGGGCCTGTGGGGTGTGTGTGTGTGTGTGTGTGTGTGTGTGTGTGTGTGTGCGCGCGTGCGTACGCATGCTGATAAAACTCTTTCAGGAAGAACCATGGAATTTGTAGCTCCTCTTCCTAAAAAGGAATGCCAAGATTGTAGAATATTTGATGTTAGGCCTACATAATAACATCTAATAACAGGACAACAGACTTTGAAAGTGACAAAGTTCCATGATAGAATAGTCTTGGCTATCACAGAGAGTAATTGATTTTTTTTTTTTAACGTTTTATTTATTTTTGAGACAGAGGGAGACAGAGCATGAACGGGGGAGGGGCAGAGAGAGAGGGAGACACAGAATCAGAAGCAGGCTCCAGGCTCTGAGCCATCAGCACAGAGCCCGACTCGGGGCTCGAACTCACGGACCGTGAGATCGTGACCTGAGCTGAAGTCGGGCGCTTAACCGACTGAGCCACCCAGGTGCCCCAAGAGTAATTGATTTTAAGGATTGTTTAGTTATATGCTAGTTATATTTGACAGATTAACAAGAGAAAGCCAGTTTATGAATGTTTACAGCACAACTTGAGGTGGGAGAAACCTCACTGAAAAGTAACTCAGCGTGGTGGCTTAGGACAGCTTACTTACCCTCTGCAACAAAGAACAATTACCTTTGTAAAGAAGTGACAGGACAAAGGGAAGCCGTTTTCAGTGTCCCAGGACAGCAGACTGTGGGAGGGTTACATTTTTGGGAAGGCACTAATGGAGTAAGATTTGCTTGCAGGTTCCTCTGGTGCCATCTCTGGGCTAAGAGTCTGTCTCCAGTAAAAGAAAAATTTACATCCTTTAGGTTGGGAGGAGGCGGGTTGAGAGAGCTTTTCCTGCATTTATGGCTTCTTAATTGCCTTCAGCTCAAAATAATTTTTATGTCAAAGAGGCATATTTTGGGTGACATATTCTGGTTTCCTTCCCTCTCCATCCTGGGCAACCCCAGGCTTACTTCCTGCATCCTTCCTGCAGCTATTGAAGTACGTTAAATTTTATGGGGCTTAGCAGAAACTCTCAGGACAAAAGCCTTCTTAAGATCTATTTTTATCTCTTTTTTAATCTCTGGAAGTGCATCAGTTACGTATTTTAACGATCTTTTCAATATTTTAACCAGTGTTTTTGTAATGTCATTGGCAGGGTGATGTAGGGTATATGTATCACAGGGAAGATAAAATGATGTATCAGTTTAAGAACTTTGTATTTTATATATTTGTGTTTATTTTCACATTTATGTATGTTGTATGAAACAGTCCTAAACTCAGAATTCTTTAGACAATAATATACCATGGATATTATCATATTTCTGTGATTAATTTGTGTATTCTGATCAACATCTGTTCTTTAAAACCAGATTTATTCATCGATATGCATATAGTAATTAAACCAAGCACTGTTTAACCAGAAGTAGTACTGGTTATGGATATATAGAGAGTTTTCCATATCATTTAGATTATTGGCTTAATTTTGAACTTGAAAAAAAATGTTTATTTTTGAGAGACAGAGACAGAGAGAGCACGAGCTGGGAAGGGGCAGAGAGAACAGGACAGAGGATCCAAGGCAGGCTCTGTCCTGATAGCAGAGAGCCCAATGTGGGGCTCAAACTCATGCACCATGAGATCAAGACCTGAGCCAAAGTCAGATGCTTAACTGACTGAGCCATATCAGCACTGACAAGTAAGGAACATCTTTGGTAACTCTGGTGTTCCCTAATGTACTTTTTACTAATATTTAGTAATTTCTCCTTGTTAGCCAGATGATACATTTCCTAAGAATGTATATATTTTTTGTTCTAGGAAAGAGACACCTTATACCTTATCTCTTCAAGTTAAAGGAAAATAATATTAATTATGTTGGTTCTAGATTTTACCCTTGCCAGGTCTGTACTTTAGTTTATGGTGTTGATAGCTTATAATATCAGCCTGTAAAACAAGATGTTTATCATGGCCATGATCATATGGTATATCACATTGACCACTGTCACCTTGCCCATATGGTGTAAACTTTTGAGGGTAATTTCATTTAAATGAAGGGCATTTTTGATACATTTTACTATATATTATTATTTCTTAGTTTTTAAGCACTGACTTTATAGTAGTAAAACCATCTTTTAGTGGGAATTTAGTTGTGCTAGGCACTGTACTGATTTACTTGCTTTAATTCCATATCAGTCCTGCACAGATGTATCATTCCCCCCTTTACTGATGAGGAAACTGAGATGTGGAGAAAGTTCAATAAACTGAACAGGGTTACACGGCTAGTGAGTGATATTTTTAGGTGTCAGATCAGGTCTCCTGGTTGCAGATCTCAAACCTAACCACTTGCTCCGTGGGTCCTAGTGTTGGCTGCTTTTAACGGTCCTTGCACATTTTAGAGCTATTATATGGCTAGTATTTTTTATAATTAACATACCTCATTTTCACCAACAAAATTATATACCAATAGAAATGTTACTGAACATTTTTTCTCCCAAATGCTCTATTTCTCCTTAGCACAGGGTTTTGTTTCATTTTTAGATTGTTACATTTTTTTCTTTTTAAGAAAAGTATCTGTCAGGGGCACCTGGGTGGCTCAGTCGATTAAGCATCCAACTTCAGCTCAGGTCAATGATCTCAGGGTTCACAAGTTTGAGCTTTGTGTCTGCATCAGGCTCTCTGCTGTCAGCAGGAGCCTGCTTAGATCCTCTGTCCTCTTCTCTCTCTACCCTCCCCCACTTGAGTACTCTCTCTCTCTCCCGTAAAAATAAATAAGTAAATTTTTTTTTAAGTTTATTTATTTATTTAGAGAGAGACAGGGAAAGCAGGAGCAGGGAAGGCAGAGAGAGAGGGAGAGAGGGAGAATCCCAAGCAGGCTCCGCGTGGTCAGTGCGCAGAGCCCGATGTGGGGCTCAAACTCATGCAACTGTGAGACTGTGACCTGAGCCAAAATCAAGAGTCGAATTCTTAACCAACTGAGCTGCCTAAGGCACCCCGAAAAAATATATATATTTTTTTAAAAAGCATCTGCCATGATGACTGTAATTGACATCAGTGTTACTGGAGTGTCATTGTCATCAAATAAGTGAGTGGGTTTGGGACGTTTGACTTTTTGTGAAAGAAAATGGATAATTTGGCCCTAAGACCTTTACGTTTATTTTCGTAAAATAAGTAGAATCGTTTTCTGGCCCAAAAGATTTGAACAGTCATTTTCTCATTATTACAAAGTATAATAATGATTCTATTCATTAAGCAGTAATTACTGATGTAAGCCAGCACCTCTTCTGTGGGACTCTGACTCTTCTCTGGGGACTGCACGTGTGTGACATGTGGCCTTTTGTGACATGCATGCTCAATCCATAGAGTAGATATTAGTAGAGCTTAGTTTTTCTAAGTATGAGAACAAACAGAAGCAAATGTTCTACTATTTTGTTTCTGTGCCCCAAGAGGTCTTGTGTAACCACTTGGATGTGTCCACACTGTGAATCATTAACCTAGAGCAGCAATTGGCAGACCTTTTCTATAAATAAAGGAAGAACTGATGGAGAGGATGTCACACATATGTGTCTGAGACAATGGAAAAATACCATAACACAGTTCTCAGGGTGGTGTCCCAAGACTGCATTATGAGGAGGGGCCCGGGAGACAGCAGCCTGAGACTCAGGATTTCTTTTCTTGCTTATTGCCTATGGATCAGAAGAGGATTTTATCAGAGAAGTTCGTGGATTTTTGTTGTATGAATATCAGCAAGCATCTAGATAGAGAGGCAGGTTCTATGCAGAGAAAGGTCAATAAAATTAAAGCAAATCAAGGGAATCACGAAGACTCAGAGGAATTATAATATGAAAGAAATGTGATATCAGAAAGAATATGATATCAAAGAAAATCTGAGTATAGCAGAAACGTCAGTTATGTAAATTTAATCAAATTCCCAAATTAAGAAATGTCGTTATTTATTAATGGAATGTAAGAAAATACTAATAGGGCCCCGGAGACAGTTGGTTTAGGAACCACTCTTCTGGAATTTTAAGCAATTTTTGTCCAAATGTCCTGTCCAGCTTTAAGATTTTATGCCATACTTTTATTAGAAACTCTCATTTGCAGATTTTTGAGGGTTTGTATCTTATTTATTTTATTTATTTTATTTCTTGGGTCCTTTATGACTTTTTAATTTAATGATTCAATGTGTAGATTAACCAGCCCCCTAATGATCTAGGCTGTGTGGCACTGGGCTCTACAGACATTTTTACCCGTATGTTTAAACTTCCTCCAATGTACATGAAGTCTTTTTCACTGAGGAGTGTTATAAACTACCTATTCACCTATTCCCCTGACCCAACCCCCTTTTCTTGGCATGGGGAGTAGGATTGCTGCCATTTCTTCAAATGAATTTTAATAATATGTTTTCACGGTTTTATTTCTATTTTCATGTTCCCTATCACAATACTCGACTCCTATTTCTTTTTCTTTTTTTTAATTTTTTATTAAAATTTTTTTAATGTTTATTTATTCATTTTGAGAGAGAGAGAGAGAGAGAGCAAGCAAGGGAGGGGCAGAGAGAGAGGGAGAGAGAGAATCCCAAGCAGGCTCCACACTGTCAGTGCAGAGCCCATTGTGGGGCTCGATCCCATGAACTGTGGTATCATGACCTGAGCCAATATCAAGAATTGACGCTTAACTGACTGAGCCACCCAGGCACCCCTCTTTTTCTTTTTTTAAAATAAAGTTTATTTATTTATTTTGAGAGAGAGAAAGGTAGAGAGAGAGAGAATCCTAAGCAGGCTCTATGCTAACATCGCAGGACTCATCTCACAAACCATGAGATCATGACCTGAGCTGAAATCAAGAGTTGGATGCTCAACTGACTGAGCCACCCGGGTGCCTCCCTATTTCTTTTTCTGTGTGTATTTCCTGAAGGATAATTGATCCACTTCCCACCATGGAATTTTCTGGCGTTCCTTCTCAACAATCAGTTATCCTGCACAAACCCTGCTATATTGCTGAAGCTTTCCCTGCCACTTAAGGTGCCACTTCTTAATTGCTATAGGACTGATTATTTGCATTTGTCGTTGGCCATTTGGCATATGCAGCCTTACGTTTCATCTTTTTAACGTGTCTGTCCAGCTCCTTGACCGCAAGGACTGCCTTCAGTAGCCCTTTGAGTCCATATGTGGTGCCCTGTGCCCTCGCTCATGCCGCCCTGGAACTTCTGATTGTAGTCAGAGGGAGGGGTGATACCTGTGTCAAGCAGAAGACCTTTCTGTTCTCCCTCTTTGTGGAAGAAAGAGTTCTAAAATTGGCTTTTCTCATTTGTCTCAGTGGACTGAGTAGTCTCATTTGTTCAGTAGTGAAAACCATTGTCACTGGTTGCTGTTCACTTGGAAAATACTTTGAAATGTATATTCTCTTTTTGTTTAAGTTATCCTGTAAGGACTGTTAGGCCTGCTTTCCTGGGTTCTAGGTTTGTTAGACTTTGTAACTCCCCAGTGTTTGCTGATCTGCTCATTTCCAGCGGTCCCTCAGTCAGTGGAAACTGAGCTCACTCATGGACTAAAAACAAAATACAGGGATTTTGATACAATTAGCAGATTTAACTGTTGATATGAAGGGAAGTGTTTTTTTTTCAGAGACGTAATTACTCATAATAAAACTCTGAGTAAGTTGTCAGCAACTATTCAAACTAGTGGTTCAGTTTTACCATTATATTACTATTATTATTCAGATACCTTAAAACTCTTGGTTCACTTAGCTACCAACACTGATGCCTGGCAAATCTCGATTCATCTTATTTTTTAAGTTTATTTTGAGAGAGAGAGCACGCAGAGGGGAAGGGAAAAGAGAGAGAGAGAGAAAGAGAGACTTAGAATCCCAAGCAGGCCCTGAGCTGTCAGTTCAGAGCCTGATATGGGGCTTGAACTCACAAACCGTGAGATCATGACCTGAGCCAAAATCTAGAGTCAGACGCTTAATCGACTGAGCCACCCAGGCGATTGATTAATTTTTGATTAATTTTTAAAGATCAGCTAGCTTAACAGTTATACTAATGTTCATGTATGTCATCTTTATTCTGGTATGTATCATAACTCATTCATTTTGCGTAACACAGAATAGCTACCTCTGCCCTATCCCGATATTACTCACAGATACTCTCACTGTGGCCACTGCTATGAGCTTACTACAGAACCTTAGCACATCTTGGCTGGATGACGCATTAATATTCTGCTCTCCTCATCCACTGGTTTCTCCAATTCTTATTAGACACTGTGGCAGGTAGATCTTTTCAAAGAGTAGTGCTAAGGGGTGCCTGGGTGGCTCAGTCGGTTAAGCGTCCGACATTGGCTCAGGTCACGATCTCGCGGTATGTGAGTTCGAGCCCTGCGTCGGGCTCTGTGCTGACTGCTCAGAGCCTGGAGCCTGTTTCAGATTCTGTGTCTCCCTCTCTCTCTGACCCTCCCCCGTTCATGCTCTGTCTCTCTCTGTCTCAAAAATAAATAAACATTAAAAAAAAAATTAAACAAACAAACAAACAAAAAAAAACCCCAAAGAGTAGTGCTAATAGATCCTTCTATTTTAGGAGCTCTCTAGTGCTTGCTTAAAGCATAAAATTGTTAGCATCACTCAAAGCCAATGCAGACTGGCCTTTCACTGCTGTCCTACATGAACCAGTTGTATTTATCTATTTATTATTTTTTTTTAAAATGTTTTAAATGTTTGTTTCTGAGAGAGACAAAGAGACAGAGACACAGCCTGAGCAGGGGAGGTGCAGAGAGAGGGAGACACAGAATCTGAAGCAGGCTCCAGGCTCTGAGCTGTCAGCACAGAGCTGGATGCAGGGCTTGAAGCCACAAGCTGTGAGATCAGGACCTGAGCTGAAGTCGGATGCTTAACTGACTGAGCCACCCAGGTGCCCCTGAACCAGTTGTATTTAAAAGATGTCAAGGGAGGAAGAGTCTTGTAGGATGATATTATGTGCTGGGTTAAAGAATCTGGTTCTTGTCTTTATTTATTTTTTAAGGAATGGAGGATTTTTTTTAACGTTTCTTTATTTGAGAGAGTGCGAGAGAGAGCATGCACCTATGCACATAAGCGGGGGAAGGGGAAAGGGGGGAGGGGGACAGAGGATCCAAAGCAGGCTCTGTGCTGATGGCAGAGAGCCTGAATTGGGGCTCAAACTCACAAACCGTGAGATCATGACCTGAGCTGAAGTTGGACGCTTAACCGACTGAGCCACCCAGGCACCCCCTGGTTCTTGTTTTTGAACGTGTAAAATACATTCTGATGTATTCTTCTAGACTTCTCCACAGTTTTCCTATAGATGATCAATCAACCTGTATAGAACAAATTCACGCTAAAGAAACTAAAAAAAACCAGACTGTTTGTATATTAACTTACAGTGAGAGATATAATAAACCAAGGCATTGGAATTCTCTTGTCAGCAGCTCAGGAAATCTCCTCACCGTTCAGCTGGCCAGCTGATTCCTAGTTCTTTTCTTCTTTTGTGTGCCATACAGATCATGGTCCTGCACTTGGAAGTGATTGCTTTGTTACTTGTCAGATTTTTTTAGAAATTCTCTGGTCTAGGCTGAACATCGTTGTGAATTTAGTTTCCATCAGTAATACATTGATATGTCTTCTCCTGACTGGAAGTTACGTCTTCAGATGACTACCTCAATGTAGTAAATACTGCATTTACTGTCTTTTTATTTCAGAAGGTGACATTTTTCTGACCTTGTCCTGAAATTCTTGGGGTGCTGTACGGTAGGCCTGGCTACGCTATCACACCCTAGATTCTAAAGTAGACGACTTGCTGTTCCCTAATTACATCCCTCCCCTGTAATGACTTTGTTTTTTCCTCATGCCTGTTCCTCTGTCTGGATTGTTGAAATCCTACCACTTGGTGAAGTTCTGTTTTGAATGTCCCCTTTCTTGATTCTTCAAACCTGATGTGCTCTTCCTCCTTTGAATTACAACCCTTTTCTGTGGCTCTGTCTTATCCCACTCTATATTAAGGTTACTTGTTTTATCTTCCCTCTGAGGGCAGCTTCAGGTGCTGTGTATCACTTGTCTTTTGTTTGCCTGCGGTTCCTGGTATACTTAGTAGGTGCTCAGAAATTGCTTACTGAATTGAATTAAATGAAATTTTCCTTTAACTCTAGGCCAGTTCTCAGAATGCCAACATCAGCATCACCTGTGCAACTTGTTAGACATACTAATTCTTGGTCCCCACTCCAGACCTGCTGGCTCAGACACTCTGGGGTTGGGTACCAGCCATCAGGTGTTTAACAAGCCCTGTGTGTCAAGCTTGAGAACTATTGCTGTGGTCTTTCTAAACAGACATTATCCAACCTCTTTTTCAAGAGCTGGGTCTTCCATTGATAGGAAATATGGTGATTTTCAGATTGTGCTCAGGTGAGCCATGGGAATTCTATGGTGGTGCCTTGGTGCAGGGTCGGGGGAGAACTTGGGATCTAGATTCCCTACCTCATTTTTGGCCACAGCAACTTGCTTTTAGCTTTTTTTTATGCACTAGTATGCCATGTCAACATTCCTTGCACCAGGGTTCCATATGGAAAAAAGTCTGAAAATTACTGATCTAAATTAGAGGTCATCAAACTACAGTCCTTTTTGTAAATAAAGTTTGATTGGAACACCGCCATATCCATTTGCTTACACATTGCCTATGGCTGTTTCCATGCTACAATGGCAGAGTTGAGTAGTATGAGTAGTGCTCATGACCCACAAACCTCAAATATTTACTCTCTGGCCCTTTAAGAAAAAGCTTGCTAATCCCTGCTCTAAATCAATCAGAACCTTGCGGTAAGGAGCAGAAACATCCCTGGCTATCACTAAGCCCATAACCATTATGCTACAGAAGAAAAATCACCTCATGTCTTCTAGAAAATGAGGACATGGTCAAAGAGTGTTTACAGTGGACAAAAAGATGTGAAGGTTAATGAGAGCAAATTTTCTTAGTTATCTCATTTGCTCCTGAAATCCTGAATATATTCTAGGAAATTAAACTCATTACTATTCACAGGTGTTTTGTGTTACATTCGACTTAAAGAAGGATAATGTGAAGTACTTAAAGATAGCCATTAAGAAGCTAATATAAAAATTCTTTTCATTAAAACTTTTAGTCATTTCGGAAAATTTTTTATGGGGCATTTTCACAATTTTAAGAAAGGTTTGAAGAGTTTTTTCTAAACCAACTATGTGTGTCACCATCTTTTGTAATTATTGAATCTGTTAGGAGACTAAATGCATACATTTATGTTTGCTCACTATCCTAGAACCCATCTGTAATGAAGGAAGTGACATACTGACCCTCTTCTGAATTTTAGTTCTGATGGTTCTTCATTTAGAGCTGCCCTTGGGTGTCAGTTTTTAAATTGTCAGGGGAGGTCAACCAAAAGCTGCAGAAAGATTTATCATTTGTCATTATGCAATAGAGATTTTAATGGAAAAGATCACCTTGCCATACAGGTACGTTCTGGTGCTTCTGGCCATGAAGTAAAATCTATGGGAAAGACCTACATGAAGCCTTGGAGAAAGAATTTAAGCCAGAAATGTTATTGTCTCCATGGAGCCCACAAATTGTGTGTATCTACGGGGTAGGGTGGGGTCCTGCCTTCTTAGCTGTGCTACAGCTATTGACCTGCTGTTTTTAGTGGTCTCCAGCCATCTCAGTGGCCAGAAAGTCAATTAGAGAAACCACAAATTGCAAGCTTTCATCTACTTCACCTATTTTTAGGCTTTCTAGTTTTAATGGGCTATTTGTTCATGAATAATTTAGTTTCTTCCGGGAGATGCATGTTAATGAGACCTCAGTCAATGGCTTTAAATATTGAGTGCTGGTAAAAACTTATTGCTTATGATACTACTTTTGAAATTACTTCACAACTAATATAGCTGTGGGAAATATAAAAGAAGGAGTCTGCGGTATGACCAGCCTGTCCGAGAGATGTTCTTATTACTTGGCTTGAGAAACCTGTCCCTCCTGTCTGGGTAACTTTTGTAGAAACATTAAAGTGTGTATTAGCGGGGAAAGTCTACATTTTTGGAGTCTGTGTACTATCTACCCATCAACATCAGTGCTCTTCAAACTGGGGACGTATACATTACTGGGGCTGTGTGAGATGACCACTGTGGAATGAGAAGAACATAATAGAATGTCATTATTTAAAAAAAAATTTTTTTTAAAGTTTGTTCATCTTTGAAAGAGACAGAGAGAGCAGGCGAGCGTGAGTGGGGGAGGGGCAGAGAGAGAGGAAGACACAGAATCCAAAGCAGACTGCAGGCTCTGAGCTGTCTGCACAGAGCCTGATGCGGGGGGGGGGGGGGGGGGGGGGGGGGGTGTCAAACCCATAAACCGTGAGATCATGACCTGAGCTGAAGTCGGACACGTAACCAACTGAGCCACCCAGGCACCCCTATATTGTCAGTATTTTAATTTAATTTCAAAATTCCTACCTTTTGTATGTCTTCTATAAAGTCCTATTAGTACCATAGTATCTATAAACAAAAATGCTTCTCATGGGCATGTTGTTTCAGAAATTTCCCATGACAGATGTGCACAACCAGAAAAGTTGAGACCATTGTTGTACACACTAGGTGTTAGGTTTTATGTGGTAATTAAATTCTGTAGACAAGTGGGTGTTATTAGAAGATTTTGGTAAGCAAGGACGTATTTCAGGTCTTAAGTTTCCTATTCAGTTTATCTGAATTTCAGTCAAAAGGGTAAAACCGAAACTACATTTATTCATATTTTTGTGTATCTATAAATCTTCTCCTTTTCCCCCAGCAATGTCAGTGTCTTCCAAGTCATGTCTTCCCTTCAGTCCTTAGCTAGTCATTTGCGTAAAGCGTCCACAGTGCTTTATGGTTCCTCAGTTTGTTTGCTTTTGTTTTGTGTAGCTTCTGGGGCCTTGTCGAAGTTAACTCATGGATTGAAAGATGAATCACTGGCTTATATCTATCATTGCCAAAATCATTATTTTTGTCCAATTGGCTTCGAAGCAACCCCTGTTAAAGCTAATAAAGCATTCAGGTAAGGATTTCCATATTTTATGTGGATAACTCACTGAGAGAAGCATTTCCATATTTTATGTGGGTAACTCACCAAAAAAAGAAAGCATTTAGGAAATATTTAGTCACTCAGAAATTGGAAGCCTTGATTATTTCTTTCATTTGCATCAAGTTAGACTATGCTCTAAATATTTAGCTAGTTCTTTTGCAGAATTGCATTTGGTTAATTGGGCTTTTTACATTATCCACTTAGATGCTGTTGTTCAGACTCGTGCAATGAAAGACATCTGAAAAACCACTTTTATCTTTATTACAAAATGATTGCAAAGGACTTCACGTATTATGTCACTGTGTTTTCATCCATTGTTCACATGGAAAATGAGTTAGGGGATCTTGTGTCAAAAAGTTGTCCCAACTGAGCACATTAAGAAGCATCTTCTTTCCTCCTAGTGAAAAATGTGGAATTTATCAGTGTTGTCCTGGGTGGGTAGCATCGGTCATTGAGGAGGAGGAGAGGGCAGCCCTCTTCTTTTGGTGAAGGCTGAAGGTCAGGCAGGGAGAACATGGCTTCCTCATCTGGGGATAGGTTGGGTTCTTTGAGGCTGGAGGCCATGCAAGCATGAGTCCCTCTCAAGGCACTGTGGGGTTGGGGGATGCTGGGGCAGTATCCTGAGATCTGGGAGAACCAGGAAGCTGGACATTATAATTTTGTGAATGAGGAACAAGAGGGAAAGTACTTGATCTCTCCAAATCCTAAAATGTTTTATTCATCTCTCTGGAGGTGAGGTATATTGTTTCTTCTATGGTTTCATCCTGAGGCTTCACCTTACTCCAGACATCTATCAAACATAAAACATGAAAAAGTAGGTAGTCCAACTTTGTACCCATTAGGGGAGAGTTCCATACCTCTGCCTGTACCTAAGCATCACCTGAGATGCCTTTACAACTGTGCAAATCCCTCTAGATCTACTTGAATTTCCCGGAGTCGGATTTAGGCATCTGACTTTAGGGTTTCATTTTTAGGATGCCTTTTGAAAATTTCTAAATGCACAGTGAAAGGAGACGAGTAGCTGAAGAATGCTTGTAGGATGCTAGGATTTTTTCTCTTTTTTTTAGATTCTAAGAGGTGGTATATTTCATTTTTTTTCTTTTTTTTTTTTATCCCTAGATTTTATAATTGAGATCAAGACCTAAGTTTTATTTGTACTTTCTCTTTAATGGTCTTAAGAAGTTTGTTCAAGCTTAAACTCCAATTATCTATTCTAGTATTAATGAATGTCATCTTTGAATAACTTTAGTATATTTTTTATTAACATAGTGGAAGCAATATTTTCAAGGGAGTGAATGACCTTTATTAAGCCTACTTTTAATCTGTTTTATATTTAGCAGGGGTCCCCTCTCACCACAAGAAGTAGAGTATTGGATCTTAATTGGAGAATCAAGTAGAAAACATCCTGCTATTCACTGTAAAAAGTATGTTAACTTCCCTTATTCTCTTTAATTTAGGTAAGATTTACATATAGTGAAATGCACAGATCTTAATTGTATAATTAGGTGGAGTTTGATAAATGAATATACCTGTGTAATCATCACTGCAATCAAGATATGGAACATTTTCATTGTATTGAAAGTACCCTCATTCTCCTTTCCTGTCAGTCCCCATAGACAGCCTCTGCTCTGTCATGATGGGTTGCTTTGCATGTTCTTGAAATTCATGTAAATGGAGTCATAAAATATTCTTTCTTATCTGGCTTCTATCATTTAAGTAACCTTGTGAGATTCATCTACTTTGTCATGCATATCATGATTTTTTTTTTTTTTTTTTTTTTTTTTACTGCTGAGTGGTATTAACTAGTGTAAGTGTACCACGATTTTTTATCCATTTTTCTGTTGATCACCATTTGGATTATTTTGAGTTTGGTCTTATGTGGGTAAAGCTATTAGGAACGCTAATGTTTACATCGTTAGAAAATTTCTAGGTAACAGCTTCACTGAGATAAAATTCACATACCATAAGGTTCACCCTTTTAAAAATGTATACAATTCAGTGGATTTTAGTATATTCAGAGTTGAGCATCAACCACCATGATCTAATTCTAGGAACTAAAACCCCATACCCATTAGCAGTCACTCCCCAGCCCCCTCCCCTCACTCCCTGGCAACACTGATCTACTTTCTATCTCTGTGCATTTGCCTGATACGGACATTTCCTATAAATGGAATCATATAATATGTGGACTTTCGTATCTTTTTTCACTTAGAGTAATGTTTTCAGTGTTCATCTGTGTTGTGGCATAGACCAGAACTTCATTCCTTGATATGGCCAAATAATTTTCTGCTGTATGGATCTGCCACATTTTATTGTGCAAGTTTTTGGAGGACATGTTTATATGTTTTCTTCCTCTTGGATAGGTATCTAGGATTGGGGTTGCTGATTATAGGATAGCTGTGTATTTAAGAAGCTGGGAGAAAGTTCTCCAGTGGGGTTATGCCATTTTATACTCCTACAGGCAATGTATGGAGAACCCAGCTTTTCTTCATATCTTCTCCAATATGTGATATTGTTATTTTGTTTTTTTTTTTTTACTTTTTTTTTTTTATTTTCCTGGCTTTATTGAGTTGTAATACACAAATACAATGTATATATTTAAAGTGTACCGTGTGCTGATTTGATCTACATTTTGTGAAATGGTTGCCACAATCAAGTGTCAATTAACATATCTATCAGCTCACGTAGTTACCTTTTCTGCCTATATGTGGTGAGAACACTTAAGATCTGCTCTCAGCAAGTTTCAAGTGTACCATACGGTATTATTAACTGTAGCCATTATGCTGTACAGATCCATAAGTTTGTTATGTTTTTTGATGGTATTGCAAATCGATACCATTTGCAATAAAAAATTTGTCTGTTTTCCACTTTTATTGAGACATAATTGACACACATTGCTATATAAGTTAATGGTGTAGAGCATGATGGTTTGATTTACATATATTGTGAAATGATGACTACAGTAGGTTAACGAAAGAATTCTCCTTGTGATGAGCACTCTTAGGATCTACTCTCTTAACAACTTCCCTGTATGTCACACAGCAGTGTTCGCTATAATCACCATGTTGTATATTACATCCCTAGTACTTATTTATCCTATAACTGGAAGTTTGTACCTCTTGGCACCTTCCTTTAAAAAATTTCACTTCTGAATTAGTTTCTGGTAGTGTACAAAAATGCAATCTATTTTTCTACATAGCCCTTGAATCTTGCGTTTTTATCAGACTCACTCACAATTCCAGTAATAGTTTTATAATCCAAAGTAATTTGTAATTGCTTTGTGTTTTCTATACAATCAATCATGTTATCTGTGAATAAACACATGTTAACTTTGAAATCTTTTGAAAACTCAACTCTAATTGAAAAGGAAATATGGGCTGTTTCTACTCTAGCCTGCAGGATGTCATTTAACGGGTTGATAAATATGTATTTCATAATGAAAGTAGCCATTTTTTGAACTGAGAATCTTGGCAATAGTTGGTTAAGCAGACTTGTCATAAAAAAAGAATTAGGGCTTAGGATGTGGAACAATCTTGTTATGAAAGAATTATCGTTATGGTAATATTGTAGCAAATTGCTCATGTGAAAAGTTCCATTACAGTGGTATTTTGTACTTAGAGAAAAGTGTGCTTTATCCTTCCTTTTTCACTATAGGTGGGCAGATATTGTTACTGATCTCAACACTCAAAATCCAGAATATCTAGATATCCGACACTTAGAGAGGGGGCTGCAGTATCGAAAAACAAAGAAGGTAAGAACACCATTGTATCTGAAGATATTTCCCAAGCTGACAAAAGGCACTGTTTTACTCAGTACTCCTTAGGTTGTAAATAATAGAAATCCAGTTCAGATTATCTCAGATAGAAGAGTGAAAATTATGTTCAGGAAAGAGGGGTATCTTTAGAATGAAAACACAAGGAGGATAGCCCGGAATCAGAAGGGACTGGTACCTGGTAAAAGAATGGTGGCAGGGGCCAAGTAGCTTCTCTGTCTCATTCTTCTGGGAGTTATATGTTGTTCTTATCTGTCTGAATATTTACTTTCTGAAGATCAAGAACTTCAGCTTATGTCTCCCTTTCAGGTGAGCAGTCTAGATAAGCTGAGAGTGGCCTGCCCAGGCCCAGTCCCATAGTTTTGGCCCAGCTTGGGTCAGGTGTTCACTTCTGAGCCAAATGAACTGTGGCCATGAAGCAGAGTCATGTGTACAAACAAGGAGGCTTGGGGAGGTTCTCAGTGAAAGTAGATTCTGTGGATTGAGTTGACATTCCACTGATATGGTCCTACTAACATCAAGAACATATAGGAGACAGGAAGAGGAATGATCTTGGTGTTTGGATTGGGCAGATGGGGAAGCAGCAGTGTGTGTGACCAGTGGAGAGTCATATGGGTGGTGGGGGCGTTGTTTTGGCTCCTGTGGGCATTGTTATATTTTTGTAAAGGCAGCTGGTCAAGAATGATGCAGGATAAGGTGATCTGATGATATCTGAAAAGCGTAAGTACTGTTTTGAGGCAGGTGAAGGGGGAAAAATAAGGCAATTCATAGGAACCCACATTATTAGTATAATTAATTTCCTTTCACTTTCTTAACTTTTTTTTTTTTTTTTTCTTCTCAGGTTGGGGGAAATTTGCATTGCATCATAGCATTCCAGAGACTTAATTGGCAACGATTTGGCCTTTGGAACTTTCCATTTGGAACCATTAGACAAGAATCACAACCTCCAACACATGCCCAGGGAATAGCCAAATCTGAGAGTGAAGATAATATCTCCAAGAAGCAGCATGGGCGCCTGGGCCGGTCTTTCAGTGCTAGTTTCCATCAGGACTCGGCATGGAAAAAGATGTCCAGTATCCATGAGAGAAGGAACAGTGGTTACCAGGGTTACAGTGATTATGATGGGAATGACTGACCATGTTGGGTACTGAACAACTTGTGTTATAAACACGACTGCTCTATACAAGACTGCATTAAGACAGTAGAAGGTTTTATTAAGTCTACACTAAATAGGAACAGAGCTTGTGGTACAAAATATAACCTTGTAGTTCTCCAGTAAATAAGCTTGTATATGATTATGATGGGTGATTTCAGATATAGAAGCAGGTAAGCACAGATTATTGTCCTTTTATAAGAGTATATAAACATTATGGACAATTTCACAAAATCCAATAAAATTACATATAAACAAATCAAACACAAATTCACTTAATAGCATCATGATTTGAAATACTTAAGCATGAAGTGGTTTCTTATAACTCGATCACCACACATTTGTTGCAGATAGTTTTATTCCTAAACTCAAGATAAAAGGTACCATCTGCCCTTTTAAAGAAAATTGGGGCTGTTGATTTCTAGCTTTCTCTCATGGTTAAAGCTCATTTAAAATTATTTAGCGAGTCTAGAATTCTTTTACTTGCAAGCAGCATCTTGCCTGCCTCATTTGTTTCCTGACTAACTTTTTCAGGATCCTCAATAAAGAGGCAAAGTGAAGACTCAAGAAACTGATCTTTTCTATTGGTGCATTGATTCGGGATATTCTTGGCTTTCTTGACTTGGTATGTTACCATCCAATATTGACAAGATCTTCAGGCCTTGAAAGACTTCTGTCTACAGTGAACCTTGTTTTGGGATAGAATAAAAGAAAAGTGGAATTCAAAGTTTCTATATCCAAGGTAATCTGTGAAATGAGATCTTCCAATATTTGACTGGTCCCTGAGTGTGGAGTCCTATGTTGTTAACAGCATTAAAGATGCATTAGGAATGCCATTGCCACTCAGAGGACAAATATCCATATTCCCAACTCTGAGCTGCTTCCTTTTTTAAGTCATACAATTAGCTGTTTGTAGTGAGTGTTAAATAGTTCAGAAAGAGTGGATTTCATGTATTTCAGCTCCTCTCTAGTTGATGTCAATTTTTCTTCTGCTGTCAGCCTGTGACATGTTCTTTCATTTCAGGGGCTGTTCATGACTCAAATCAGTAACTTGATTATTACAAGGTGCTGAATATGTTGGTAACCATATTGCAATACACCTCAAGGAGAGGGTTCAGATTTTTATTTTTAAAATATTTTCATTTTCTTCTCTTTTGAATTTTATATCCATTTATCCACTCAGACATGCCTAGCCTACAGACAGGGATATATATTGTGAAATGGTCATTTTTCTGAAGAGAATATTTTGCGTGAAATGCAAAGGACTGAGAGATTTGTAGGTTGTTGATTTTGTTACTTCACACTGGAACTTTTAAGAAGTTTTCATCAAATAAAGTTTTGTTTTCTACTTTTAATAATGTGAATATTGTGAACCTTTTTTTTACATAGGGAGTACCCTTGGAATTTGGTTTGAAGCCCGTGACAATTCCGCCTAAGTAGATAAGAAACCATCTTATATCTGATTTTTATAATCAATGAAACAATATACGTTATGACTATAATTTTAGATTCCTGTAAGACTACATAATAGGAAGTAGAAAATTTAATTATATAAGCTTGAACCAAACAAAGTTGTCATTTTTGTAGGTCAAACATGGTTGAATATCAGCAGTTTCACTGAGTTTAATGAAATATTTAAGAGAAGAGGTAGATAGGAGGAACCAAGAGGAAAGGAGACAAATGCAACATGGAGAATACAGTAACACCTAGGAAAAGAGGATGAGTTTATACAGATTGCCTATTGGCCATAAATAATTTTAGAAAAGTCTTGATATATAGGATTACTTAATAACTTGATATACAAGTTTGGCAGTTATTAAGAGCATAGTAAGGTTTACAGAGACTAATTTTCCAAAAACTATATGCAAGTTACTGCACACTTCTCTTTCAAGATTAGTAACACTCCTGTCCTATTTGATTTATTGGTCATCTCTTCCTAGGAGTCTCCATAGAAGCACTGAAGGCTCAAATACTGGCTCTATACTTGCTAGCTGTATCACGTAGGGGAAGTTAAGATGAATATTTCTGTGTTTATTTCCTCATTGGTAATATGGGGATAATATCATCTATTTTACAAATTGTTTTGAAGAATAAATAAGTTAATGCACGTACAGTGTTTGGAACAGTGATTTTATAGATAGTCCTTGCTATCATTTCTCCAAATGATGTGTATTTTACTGCTCAGAATGTTGATAGTGAGCCCTGTAAGCAGCATCTAAAGGAGCCAATTCACTGTAAATCGAATATACATCCCTTAGTTCCTGTTCCTTCAAAAGAATATTTTGTACTCAAGAAATGTTGCTCTGGTTTTAAAAGCACTTCTAATACTCAAATGCCTTCATTGGCTATTTGTTTTTACTCAGCTCTTAGGCATAAAAAATGTTCATTTAGATCAAATCCTGAAACTGTTCCTTTCCCTACTACTGTGTCCCATCTTTAGGCCAAGCTGGTGCAGCAGCAAAAACACTTCCAAATTTTCCTTTTCCCAGACACCTAACAGAGCTCAGGCAAGTTGCTCTGTGAGCCATCACAGTTTGTACATTAGTTTTACCCGTAGCATATTCTCCTTCAACCATTAATTTAACACACTAATTTTATTTTAAATTCTTTTTTTAAGTTTATTTGTTTTGAGAGAGAGTGCGCGTGCACATGCATGAGTGGGGGAGGAGTGGAGAGAGAGAGGGAGAGAGAACCCCAGCAGGCTCCACGTGGGTCCCGGGCTGGGTCCATTTCAGGAACTATGAGATCATGACCTGAGCCATGATCGAGTTGGACACTTAACCGACTGAGCTACCCAGGCCCCCCTCAACAAACTAATTTGAGCACTATGACCCCTTAGGTGTTTCATATTAAATCACTGACCTCAGAACGACCCCAGGGAGGTGGCATCTCCACTTTATTCAGACTCTCATTGGTGAAGAAACTTGCTTAGGATCATATGGTGTCTTCTACCATACAGAATGGGTGGCTTAAATAACACATTTATTTTCTCACAGTTCTGGAGGCTGGAAGTCCAAGATCAAGGTGTTGACAGGTTTGGTTTTTCCCGAGCCTTTCTCTTTGGCGTGCGGATGGCCACCTCCTAGCTGTGTCCTCACATGGTCCCTCCCCAGTGTGCACATCCCTGGTGTCTCTCTCTGTGTGCCCCAAATTTCCTCTGATAAGGACGCCAGTCAGATTGGATTAGCTTTACCCTCACAGCCTCATTTTAACTTAGTCACCTTTAAAAGGCCCCATCTCCAAATAGAGTCACATTCTGAGGTGCTGGCTGGGGTTTAGGGCTTTAACATCCAAATTTTAGAGGTGCACACAACTCAGCCCACAAACACAGGGCTATTGTGTGGCTCAGTCAGGATTTGGACCAAAGGCTGCCTGGCTTGCAGGGAAATTCTCTTTCAGGGGGTGCACGATGTACTGGAGAGCTTTAGATTAGAGGCCGACAGAGGTCATTTGGGGGTATTTATGGAATCCCTAAGTGTTGGGAGTGGGGCTCTAACAGTCAACAAGATAATTCTTGGTTTCAATAAGTTTATAATCTACGTTGCAGGTGGGGAGAGGGGGGAACAAAAATGGAATAGGCAATTATATTAACCTCTGTAAAATACAAGTAGGAACAATTTGTGGGGATTATTCCACACATGGAGGAAATGCAAAAAAAAACCAAAAAAACAACACTTTGGGAAGTGGTTTTGCTAAAAACCAATTTTTGATAGTTTTGTCCTAAAGTTGGTATTAAGAGTTTGCAGAAGTGGCGGCCGGTGGGGGGCGGGGGGGGGGGATGGTACGGAAAAACCACATGGAAATCAATGACCTCAGAGCACAGTTCCAACATCTGGCTGCGACAGAACGCCAGCGTGGAGCAAGCTCGGGAATGACAAGACGCAAACACGGAGGCTGCACCACCCCCTCGCTTCCGGAAGGAAAAGGGCGCAGCGACTATACGTAGGGCTGTGAGGCGGGACTTCCGCCCTGAGCAGCTATTAAATGGAAGCGGAGACCGGTCTGCCCAACCCATTTTGTGTGGATTTACGCGTTAACTCTACGGGACAGTCGGTGTTGGGGGACCCCCTGGCTGTTTGGTCTGCGTACTCCCCTCACTGGTCTTCCGCTAAGAGGGCACACATTTGGGCCAAACCTTAGGAGAGCGGAGGACTGGCGCCTCCCTGACGCCGGCCATTCTCTGGGCTCCCGCCTTTCTTCCGTGAGGCACTGTCAGCCGCCAGGAAGTGCCGTTTTCGCCGGTGCCGGTTTTCCCTGGAAACCCTGTATTATTTTCCACCTTCCCTGGGTGGGAGCAGGGGGAGCCCCGCCCGGGCCCCTGCGGTGGTGCAGGCTGTGGTAGGATCGGAATAGAAGGTCTCCCGCGACCCCGCCGCCGAGTGTCGCTGGAGGCCTCATGGGGGTCCAGGGGCTCTGGAAGCTGCTGGAGTGCTCCGGGCGGCAAGTGAGCCCGGAGACGCTGGAAGGGAAGATCCTCGCCGTGGGTATCCTTAACGCATCGTCGGTTCTCGGGGTGCAGGGACCCGCGTCAGGCAGTTACTCCCGGCTCCCTTTTTTTGGGCCCAGCGTGGTGTTGGCAGGGCGACGGTCTCCCGCGGGGGTAGCAGTGGCATCTCCTTCGCGACGTTTTTTTCTCAAGTGTCTGCTTTCCCCCGCTTTGCAGGAGTGCCACGCTGGGCTGCAGTCCTCTGGTTTTGTTACTTAGGGGCAGTGCTTTCCTCCTCTCGTCTGCAAAGTGGAGGTAGTAATAGTATCTGCACGCGGGGTTGGTATGAGGAGTAAAGGGGTTATTTAAGTGAAAGCTTAGTTAATATTGTAAAGGTTAAAAGCATCGGTCCGTTTGGTGAGGTCAGCGTGGAGTTAAATGAGGCGGACTTCCTACCGGTAGTGTTGCTCGCGGGTCCGGAGTCCTGGTCCACTGCTCCACTTACGCGTATTAGAGAGAACAAGGATAGTGTGGACAGGTGTTTGACCTTTTTTTCTTTTTCAAAAGTAACTTTTACAATTTTTTATTATGAGTTTTGGACTAGGGAATTCATGTAGTACAACAGTGAAAAGATTTCAAAAGGTACACAGTGGCCTTTTTTTTTTTTTTTTTTTTAAACCTCCCGGCCTCTGTGATAGGCTTTTAAAAGATTGTCGTTTGTGCATATATCTGGCTGGTTTTGTGTGTGTCTTTGAAATTAAGTGTTTTTCTGCTTTATCAAAACCTGTGAATGCTGTTTCTGAAGTTTTGGTCTTTTTATAAGTTAAGCATCCTTCTCTCCCTCCTCCTCCTCCTCCTTCACCTTTGAGTGGCTGTTCTGGAAGCTGGTGGTACCTTGTGCCAGTCCCTAGGTGGGCACAGGAGCTGTAATCTAGGAGGACAAGAGTCCTGCAAATACTTGCTGTCCGCGGTAAATGCAAGAGTATGTGGGAGTCCTGCGGAAGGGGCCACTGAGCGAGGAGCTGTCATTTAGTGTGGAGACAACTTGTACACGATGTGACACTGATAGTTTTTCAAATAAAGTAAGATGATGATTATATTTTCTGCAGTGTGAGTAATCTTGAAATACACCCATAATGAGTTTTGCCTTGCTTAAAAATTTTTGAAGGATACCTTGTATCGGGGAAAGGGAAAGTCTGTTGTTGTTTTAAAGCAACGCGCTATTGCTGCCCTCTAGTGGTTCTTCACTGCTTTCTGAAGATTTTCTTCATAGAACTCTATGGGAAGGAAAGCAGTTTTCGGTGACAGGAACCCTTCAAACTTCAGCAAAGACTTAGGCATTTTATGTGGCAGCCTCTATGAAGAATTGATGATTCGTAAAATCACTGAGCTGACGCATGAAGTTCAGCATTCTGATTTTCTGGGAAAATCAAAGTAAGGAAGGTAAAGCATTTAATTTAGAATTCAGGTGACCTGTGTTTTAGATGACTCGGGAGCTCTTTTGGGACATGAAATAATTTTCATGAGGTTATTAAGTTTGTCTGAAAGAACAAACCATTTAAAGAGGACTATCAATAATCCTCCAGTTATAAATACAAGTATATATATATATATATATATATGTGTGTGTGTGTGTGTGTGTATAAATATATATATGTAAAAAGAATATTTGACTGCTGTCCTATAATTGATTTTGCTTTGTTTCATTTTCTTTTTTTATATTTATTTATTTTTTAATTTACATTCAAGTTAGTTAGCATATAGTGCAACAATGATTTCAGGAGTAGATTCCTTGATGCCCTTTACCCATTTAGCCCCCCACCCCCCCCCCACCCCTCCAGTAACCCTCTGTTTGTTCTCCATATTTAAGAGTCTCTTATGTTTTGTACCCCTCCCTGTTTTTATATTATTTTTGCTTCCCTTTCCTTATGTTCATCTGTTTTATATCTTAAAGTCCTCATATGAGTGAAGTCATATGATTTTTGTCTTTCTCTGACTAATTTCGCTTGCATTAATACCCTCTAGTTTCATCCATGCAGTTGCAAATGGCAAGATTTCATTCTTTTTGATTGCTGAGTAATACTTCATTGTATATATATACACCACATCTTCTTTATCCATTCATCCATCGATGGACATTTGGGCTCTTTCCAGCTTTGTAACATTTTCATGGGAATTCAAATTCAAATACCTGACCTATATTCCAATATTTTTGTCTTCTATGTTAATGAAGAAATTTTCCATGACACATTATGTTCATAATTTACTCTTGGATCTTTAAAATACATTTTTTTAACCATCTGTGGATGAGTGCCTTGTTTATTTATATAATCTAAATGCATCTAATAATAATTAACGGTTTAACTTTTGACTCTTGTGGACCTTAACATTTGTAAACTGCATTTAACTCTGTTAGCAAAATATTATACTCTCTTTAGGCTATACATACTAATGGAGATTAAATCTTAAATCACCTAACAATAGAACTAAAGTAATTTATCTTTTGTTTCAAAATATTATTGGTCCTTTGGGTCTTATCTATGAAATGATTCTGGCTTTGCTGCGGATTTAACTTTTTTCCAGCCCTGGGATGAATTTAATGCTCCTTTTTTTTTAAATAAACTTATTGAAATTAGGCAAGTCAAAATATGCAAATATTTTCAGAATGCCTTATTTTATATAATTTTAAAAAGTAATTTCAAGCTGGAGCTTTCAACCCTAGCTGAGACCACTTAAGATTAATTAAAAAAAAAAAAAAAGATTCATCTCAGTATCTGTGATTTAGAATTTTAGGCATATCTATGAATTAAAAGTTTCCTATCCAGTTTGAAGAGTTGAGAGCCACTGATCTGAAATTAGGTTTTCTCATTGATCATAACATTCAAAATAATGGTTTAAGTAGAAACTTAATACTGTCCAACAGTGTAGCAACCAGAAACAAGCCAGGCAGAAATATTTTATCCAATACAGTATAGGACTAAGTCAACACCAAATCCTACTTCCAAGGTAGATCCTTTATCCTGCCACTTCTTGTCTCCACCATTGCTGTGTGCTTTTACTAGGGATGTTACAATTAGTTTATTCCTCACTCATCCACTGGGGTGATCTTTAAGTCACATTCCGGTGGCTGCACATGCACATCAACTCTGTTGCTCCTTTGGCTCAGATCTTGCCACATTGTCCTTCAGTGGAAGCATGCTTCTTTCTTAGGGCATTCACATTTGCTGTCCCTCTTGTCTCACTGTTCCTCTTGTTCATTCAGGACTCCACTATTTCTTCACATAGGCTTTCCCTAAGTAAAGAGCTACTGATCCCCGCCCCCCTTGTCCTTTTACTCTGCTCTATTTGCTTTTTTTGTATTATATCTATATGTATTATAGTATATCTATAATATATAATATGTATCTATTCATTTTTCTTCTATTTTATTGTTCATCTTCCCCATTGGAGTGCAAATTTCTTGGAGATGGATACCATATCTGTTTTGTTCAGGGCTATGTTTACTGTTCTATCTCAAGATCTTGGGATCTTAGCCTGGCACATAGTAGCACTCAAATATAGGAATGAATATAATAATAGCTTGCTTTCCACTATTTTTTTCATAGTATTTATTAAGTTAATTGTTGATTGGCCTAATTTGTTTTACAGTTATAAATTAGGTAATATACATTCATTTAAATACTTGACTGTTCAACTCATTTAATAGCAAGTATTTGTTGACTCCTATATGTCCTGTGAAAGGGGAGCAGTGCACAAAAACATGGTCTAGACAAGGCATGGAGCCCATGGTTTGGTTTTCCCCTCCACTACATTGTCAACTCTACAAGGGCAAACTCCTTGTTTTGTTCAGTGCTATATCCTCAGTGGGTTTTCTGCCACATAATAAGCAATACGTTTTGAATAGGAGCACATAAGTGGAGGTCTTTGTCTGGGCTGAGGAAGTGACGCATAGACCGGGACCTATGAGTTGGAGATAACTAGGCTAAGAGAGAAACTCAGGCAGAAGAAGGGGCATGTGAGAAGACCCTGGAGGCAGGAAGGGATTACCTTCAAGACGGGCTGAAAGGTGGAATTGATAGGATCTGGTAGTGTTTGGATGAGGGGAGTGTAGGGGATGACATTCAGTGATCTGACTCCAGTGAACAGGTTTCACTGTAATGGGGACGTAAGCAGCCTGGTAGAAAAGACCTGTGTCTAGTTTTGATCATGTGAAGTTGGGAACATCTGTGAGGCATCGGGTAGAGGTGTCATCTAGGCCATCTAGTCTGAGGGTCAGGACAGAGCTCACGTAGGGAGAGGGTGTGGTGTGGGGGTGCTGAGGTGGCCTAGGCAGCCCGTGCAGCAGGAGGAGGGGAGAGGGCCTGAGGGAGAGCACTGCTGAAGCCAGGCTTGAGTGGAGAATTAGAGGAGCTGGCAAGGAGATTGGGAGGGGCAGACCCGGGGATGCATCCCTCTGTCGTGCGGACACGTAGGAAGTAATTTGTAAGAAGCAGTTTTTACAAAGGTTAAATATAAGCAAACTCCAAGAAGATGTAAGTTACTTGTAATTGCAGAAGAGATAACTATTGTTAATATTTTGGTAACTGAACTTCTAGTTTTTTATATTTAACGTATCCTGTATGTTATAAAATGTAATTATGCATTCCGGAGTTTTGTGACCTGTTTTGTCTCCTTTAATATTTTGTGATTGTCTTTCTTATCACTATATATGCTTCTGTAGCTTCCAGTTTTGAGGGCTCTTTGGTATTTCAGCAAATCAGTATATCATAATTTAGCTTAAAGATCTGTTGGAAACCTTTTACATTGTTTTTCATGTTTTTATTACTGTAAACATTCATGAAAGTAACTCTTATTGTAAGTCTATGATGATTTTCTGAGGACTAATGTCTGGAAGAAGTAGTAAAATAGAATGCAAGTTTTTACATTTTTTTGCTATGAATTGCCAAATTGTTCTCCAGAAGAGTTGTGCTAATTTATGAAAATTCTGTAGAGATTATTAGTTTTCTTTAAAGAAGCAATTATTTGCAATTAGATTTTCTAAAAGGACACATCTATTGATGTAAGATTTTAAAATTCAGTATGTGAACAGTAGTAACAAGGGTTCAAATAAAATTAACTGATTTTAGGTAGATTCCATCAGGGCTAAACATTCTCCAATTTCAAATGAATTGTGATGAGTGCTTAGTTTCAATGTTTAGATGATACTGGTTATTGGGAAGTTGAAATTGTGGGGGTGAGGGAAGAAAGTCCAAAATCTTTCCTTTAACAATTCTACCAGATATTAGCATTTGGTTGAACCAGGCACTAAGAGGAGTCCGGGATCGCCATGGGAACTCGATAGAAAATGCTCATCTTCTCACTTTGTTTCATCGGCTCTGCAAACTCTTATTTTTTCGAATTCGTCCTATTTTTGTGTTTGATGGGGATGCTCCACTGTTGAAGAAACAGACTTTGGTAAGAGTCATCTGTTTTTTTTTTTTTTTTTTTTCTTTTTGCATTCTTAGAGAGAAAGAAAAGTTCGGGGCACCTGGGTGGCTCAGTCAGTTGGGTTCTGACTCTTGATTTCAGCTCAAGTCATGACCTCGCAGTTGTGGGATTGGGCCCTTGTGTTAGCCTAGAGCCTGCTTGGGGTCCTCTCTCTGCCCCTCCCTTACTTGTGTATGAACGCATGCTCACTGTCTCTCAGAATAAATAAACATTTAAAAAAGTTCATGTATAATTTTAATTTTCTCTTTATTTTTTATTAAAAGAATTTTTTTTAAATGTTTACTTTTGAGAGACAGAGCATGAGCAGGGTAGGGGCAGAGAGAGAGAGGGAGACACAGAATCTGAAGCAGGCTCCAGGCTCTGAGCTGTCAGCACAGAGCCTGATGTGGGGCTCAAACTCACGAGCCATGAGATCATGACCTGAGCTGAAGTTGGAGGCTTAAGCGACTGAGCCACCCAGGCTTCCCAACACTTTTTCTTTTAAAAAAGGATTATTTGTGAGAGTACCTCCTGGGTGCAATGCTAAAATTCAATTTTTAATAAAACTACTAAAATTCTTACACTTGGGATTTTTCCTTCTAGAGTATCTTTGTAGCTGTTCTATGCATGTTTCAGCTATGCTGCTGAGCGCTACAGAGAACCTGTTGGGGAAATGCTCTGAATCTGAGATCGTGGGTCCCCAGTGTTTAAACACTGATGGGATGTTAGGAATAGGTGGTTTTGTGTGGTGCCAGGTGTGATTAAAGTGGATTATCGAGGAAGGAAATTAGCCAGGATATAAAACAATGATAATGAGTTCCTTCTTTCCTTCCTTCCTTCCTTCCTTCCTTCCTTCCTTCCTTCCTTCCTTCCTTCCTTCCTTCCTTCTTAGAACAAGAGTGGGGAAGGGGAAGAGAGAGACAGAGAGAGAATCCCAAGCAGACTCTGTGTTGTCAGTGCAGAGCCTGACTCTGGGCTTGATCCCATAAACTGTGAGATCATGACCTGAGCCTAACTCAAGAGTTGGATGCTCAACTGACTGAGCCACCCAGGCGCCCCAGGAGTTTCTTTATTCTGAAAGTAGTTTCAAACAATGTTGGAACAAAGGCGTGAACTTTGGAGTAATTGTGTATGCCCCAAATGATAGCACCAATTTGGACATAGGACTTTTATGTGTTGAAAATGCCAGCTCATCACTTCATAATTACATTGGACAGGCATTGTCTAAGTAAGTGAGAATATAGGATAAAAGTAAGGATCTGCAGTAGCTTGGGGATATTTGTTCCCTCAGTAAAAGGTGTAGATTCGCATGTTGCAGTTTTAAATTATCCAGGATACACTGTATCAGGCACTCCTTGGAAGGATTAGACAGGAAAGAACTCCAGAATTTATCTAAAGTAAACAACATCTCCCCAATTCCCCTGCCCCATGATTAAAGGTGTTAGCTAACACTACTGTAGTAATCATTTTGTAATATATAAATGTATCAAATCAACACATTGTACACCTTACACTTCCACAGTGTTACATCTTAATTTAGAAGGGAAGAGAATGTTTTGTGTTTCTTCCTTATATTCTACCGTAAGCATGGAGACTATTCTGTTTTTTCCTACTTGGACATTACTTACAAGATACTTCTCTATAATTTAAGATTTCTTATGATATAATCTTGGATGTTGAGGGACGGGGTGGCATCTGAGTAATGTTATTTTATAAAGGCCAATAACAGAAATTGGTTTTGGCATAACAGTGATTTTTACAGAATACATTAGTTAATTGATATAATCCTTTGGAGAAGCATTTACTTAACTATATTGTTAAGTTTTAGGCTTCTGGGGACATTAAAGGATATTTAAAAGAAACTGAAAATAAATTAATCGTTTCCCAAATACTGTATACTAGTTAGTTCTTTTAGTAATCGCTAGATGGAAACTCGGTGTGCTTTACATCAGAGACCTGAACATTTTCACTGATAAACAAGACTTTGGAGGAAATACTAAAGCATCCATAGTCTGAAAGCTCAGACAAACCACATTCTATAGAAAAAATTAGAGAAATATTTTTAATATGCTAATACCCTGAAATAGAATCCTCTACCCTTTCTTTTCACAGGCTAAGAGAAGGCAGAGAAAGGATTTGGCAACCAGTGATTCCAAAAAAACTACAGAGAAGCTTTTGAAAACATTTTTGAAAAGACAAGCTATCAAAACTGCCTTAAAAAGCAAAAGGCAAGAAGCAAATTGCATTAATTTTAAAGACTTAAAACTTTTAATTTTTTGTTGGGTTAACACTGTCCCTAACCTTAACTCAGCAGATAATAGGTGGTAACATGAGAGGGGTAAGTGCAGTGTCCATTTGACCTGGTAATTTGAAGTTGTGAAAATTCTCTGGTGGGTGTCAGCTTTGATAAGGAGAGAAAACGGCTGTAATGATGCATTGCGTGCACTTTGTACTTGTACGAGGCATGTGTCCATGCCTGTAGCCGAGGCCCTGGCCGAGGTGCTGGGGAGCCGCCCTCATTCTCTCCAGGCCATGCTTACTTCCCACCTCAGTGGCCTGGGCAGCCAGGTCAGCAGCGAGAAACCTGTTGCCCTGTGTCTCCCCTCTTCTCACCTCCTCAACAGGGCTTGTGTCGTCAAAATCCTGACTTAAAATCCTAAATCCCGTTACCTGTGTCGAAGTCTGTGTGTGTTTTTCAGAGATGAAGCGCTCCCCAGTCTTACTCAAGTTCAAAGAGAAGATGACCTCTATGCTTTGCCACCTTTACAGAAGGAGGAAAAAAACAGGTAAATGTTTAACTATTTACAAATAGTAATTGTCTGTGTATTTAGACAGATTTAAATCTTTGGGTTTTATCTGCATGATGAGGCATGTGGGAATGAATGCAACTGAAAATGCATTCTCTGTCCCTTTTAGAATGTTTTTCATTTTTCATTCTAACTTGTACTTGTGTTTTGGCGGTTTGTGCTGATTGTTCTCTTCTTTCTGCAGACCCCGTGTTAGCACTGTTGATGTTTCATTCATACACATGTTTCTTACCCTTTGCATACACTTGCTGTCTCTACCTGTTTCTCAGCCCGTGTCTTCTGTCTCCTACCATCGTGCTTAGAGACCACACGCAGCGTCCTCCTCGCTAAATCCAGTAGACACTTTGCAGGCCTCAGCTGACCGCACTTTTCAGCCGCGTGTGACACGGTGCCTGTGCTGTCCAGCTACCTGGGAACCTTTCTGGCCACTCTTTCTCACGCCCCTCTTCCTCTGGCACTTCCTCTCGCTCACTGTTAATTGTCACAGCTTCTGTGGTTGGAGTGTGCCTCTGCCCCTACCTGCCCCCATACCTTTCCCAGGGGTTCCTGAGACCCCAAGTAGCTTTTGAATCAGGCCATTTCTGTTTGTCTTCATCACTGCCACCATCGTCCTTTCTTGCAATTACCGTAGTGTCTTCTACACTTCTTTCTCTGTCTTTGTCTTTGGTTGGTCTTACCCTTGGCTGGAACTCCTACCCACCATGCTCAATCTCTTCTTTATAGTGTAAAATCTGTTAAAACCCAAATCTGATGTCATTGTGTAGCCTAAAACACTTCCTAGCTTCTCATTTCTTGAGGATAAATTCCAGCCCCTTAATCACATGCTTCCCATCCTCACCACCTGCTGTTTTTATTTTATTTTTTTTCCAATATATGAAATATATTGTCAAATTGGTTTCCATACAACACCCAGTGCTCATCCCAAAAGGTGCCCTCCTCAATACCCATCCCCCACCCTCCCCTCCCTCCCACCCCCCATCAACCCTCAGTTTGTTCTCAGTTTTTAACAGTCTCTTATGCTTTGGCTCTCTCCCACTCTAACCTCTTTTTTTTTTTCCTTCCCCTCCCCCATGGGTTTCTGTTAAGTTTCTCAGGATCCACATAAGAGTGAAACCATATGGTATCTGTCTTTCTCTGTATGGCTTATTTCACTTAGCATCACACTCTCCAGTTCCATCCATGTTGCTACAAAAGGCCATATTTCATTCTTTCTCATTGCCACGTAGTATTCCTTTGTGTATATAAACCACAATTTCTTTATCCATTCATCAGTTGATGGACATTTAGGCTCTTTCCATAATTTGGCTATTGTTGAGAGTGCTGCTGTAAACATTGGGGTACAAGTGCCCCTATGCATCAGTACTCCTGTATCCCTTGGATAAATTCCTAGCAGTGCTATTGCTGGGTCATAGGGTAGGTCTATTTTTAATTTTCTGAGGAACCTCCACACTGCTTTCCAGAGCGGCTGCACCAATTTGCATTCCCACCAACAGTGCAAGAGGGTTCCCGTTTCTCCACATCCTCTCCAGCATCTATAGTCTCCTGATTTGTTCATTTTGGCCACTCTGACTGGCGTGAGGTGATATCTGAGTGTGGTTTTGATTTGTATTTCCCTGATAAGGAGCAACGTTGAACATCTTTTCATGTGCCTGTTGGCCGTCCTGATGTCTTCTTTAGAGAAGTGTCTATTCATGTTTTCTGCCCATTTCTTCACTGGGTCATTTTGTTTTTCGGGTGTGGAGTTTGGTAAGCTCTTTATAGATTTTGGATACTAGCCCTTTGTCCGATATGTCATTTGCAAATATCTTTTCCCATTCCGTTGGTTGCCTTTTAGTTTTGTTGGTTGTTTCCTTTGCTGTGCAGAAGCTTTTTATCTTCATAAGGTCCCAGTAATTCACTTTTGCTTTTAATTCCCTTGCCTTTGGGGATGTGTCGAGTAAGAGATTGCTACGGCTGAGGTCAGAGAGGTCTTTTCCTGCTTTCTCCTCTAGGGTTTTGATGGTTTCCTGTCTCACATTCAGGTCCTTTATCCATTTTGAGTTTATTTTTGTGAATGGTGTGAGAAAGTGGTCTAGTTTCAACCTTCTGCATGTTGCTGTCCAGTTCTCCCAGCACCATTTGTTGAAAAGACTGTCTTTTTTCCATTGGATGTTCTTTCCTGCCTTGTCAAAGATTAGTTGGCCATACTTTTGTGGGTCTAGTTCTGGGGTTTCTATTCTATTCCATTGGTCTATGTGTCTGTTTTTGTGCCAACCACCCGCTGTTTTTATACCGTGTACAGGCAAGCTTTCTTTCTTTGTTTCCACATGTTTATAGAACTTCGGTTTCTGCCTGGAATACTTCTCTGCATGAATGTTCCTCATGCCCTACAACTAGACCTCTCACTTACTTGGGGCTCAGGGCAGTCAGTGTAATTGCCAGATTCCAGAATGCTTTTAGGACCCCCCAGATTGGAGAGAGGTGACTCTCCTTATTACTCTTCTCTTGTGGTGGAAGTTACTAGATCATACTGTAATTGCTCACTCACACGTGTCCCCTCCAGACTGTGGGAACAAGGGCAACCCATGTCTTGCCATCTTACTCACCCTTGTAGCCCCTGTAGCTAGCAGCCCCTTGCCTCAAGCAGTATTTTCATAAGTCATTAAATCATAGATACTGTAAACGTATGCTTGGCTTTCAGTTCAGAAGAAGAAGACGAAAAAGAATGGCAAGAAAGAATGAGTCAGAAACAAGCATTACAGGTACATACGTAATTTTTGAATTCAGAATATGTTCTACCATTTGAAATGAATGACACAAAAATGAATAATGAGGTGGCGTGAATTTATGAAAGTTCCTGAAAAACAGACGCCTTCTTTACTGTGCATGTGTGTATAAGTGTGCACGTGTGAATATACGTATGAGTACACATGCGCCCACGCACATTTATGTGGAGTTGGTTGGCCATTATGTATATCCAGATATCCAAAATAAGCCATCTTTCCTTTACAACCAACCAACCAATCAACCGACCAACCCGCCAACAAATAGTAATGCATACCTGTGTAAAAATATAGAAAAGGTAGCACCCATAAATGACTTCAGGTAATTCGGTATATGTTAGTCCATTCTCCCTCCCTCCTCATTTCGGTTGAGTACCTGTGTGTGTCTGGGTACATCTGTATGTGACAGGTATACATGTATGCATACATGTGTAACCAAGTCTGTGCTTAGGTTCCACTCGCCCATTGCCGTGTAACTGGGTGACGTGGAAATGGTTATTTGTGTGTCGTCTTCTCTCCCTGTTCCGGGGGTTGGTGAGCTCAGCGAGGCAGTGCTGTCTGCATGACTGCCGGGTAGATGCAGATGGACTGTAGCTGGGGCTGGAGCCCCCTCCAGGGCTTCCTCACTGCATGTCTGCCGGTTGACGCTGTCAGTCAGAACACCTGCCTGGGGCCTCTTCGTGTGGCCTGAGCTCGTTCACAGTGTGGCACTGTGTTCCAGGGGCTGGCATCCCAAGAGCCAGTGCCTGGCAGGGCCCTGTGGCCTTTTCTGGCCGGCTTCAGAAGTCGTGCAGTCTCCCCTCTTGCACGTCCTGTCTGTGAGAAGCTGGTCCACCCCCTATTTAAGGGGAAGGATTACATGAAAAGAGGGATCAGAGAACGTGTGGTCATGTTCTAAAATCATGACCACACACGTTTTAATGGATGACATTTTTATGAATTGTATATGTCTATACATAAGAATTTTATGAATTGTATATGTCTATACAAGTTTTTAAAATTTTTTTCAAGTTTCTTGAATAGTGGGTAACATTCTTTGATTCCCAACTTTACTGGTCTTTTATGTTCCTCTTGTTTTGGTACATCTGGAAAAAGACCTTTGAGCCAAAACCTCAGGCTCAGGATCCCTCAACTTGTAGAGGTTCTGCATTATTAATGTAGTGAAAGATCGCAGTCTTGGTGAAGACATGAGCACTGTGGTCAGAAAGTCCTGCATTTAAGTGTGGGCCCTCCTGTTCACTAGCTGTGTGATCTTAGACATAGTAACTTCTCCAAGGCTGGCTGGCTGGTTTGCTTTTCTTTCTTTTTTTGTAGAAGAAAAATAATAATGATGCTTCTTCAGAGGGCTGCTGGGAACATTACTGAGGGAAAAGCATGGGTGTTGTGAGCATGACTGGCCTGTCCTCAGTGCTGGCTGCTTTGGACATACACAATACACCATGCCTACATACAGGAAAGCTAACTGTATTATTTTATTTTCTTTATAGAAGAGTTTTAAAGCACTTTTGGTAATTAGTTAAAATTTAGAAAAGTTTTATACTTTTTCATGTCTGTGAATTTTTCACTTTTTATTTCACTTTTGATCATAGGTTAAGACCAAAGCAAAACTAATCTAATTAAGGGAGTTACAAATAATGTTTAAAGATCAAAGGCTCATCCCTGCCTTAGGGCCTTTGTACTTGCTGTTCCTGCAGCCTGGGATGTCCTGATCAGGCTTGTTGGTGTCTTTCGAGTCCCTGCTCACAGGTCATTTTTTAATGAGGTCTTTTCTGTCTACCAGTAAATGTTTTTTCTCTTCCTGTTCTCCTAATCAACTCTCTTAATCAGATTAACCTGCTTTATTGTCTTGTTCATTCACTTATTTATTTATTTCATTATTATGTCTTTAGTTCACTCCTAAGAGTAGGGACTTTATCTGGCATGAGCTGCATAATACCCTAGCACCCAGAACAGTGTCTGGTACATTAGGGGTGTCTGGTAAGTATTTTTTCTACTGGATGAATCTGTGAGTGAATGGCTGTATTCCTTAATCTGTCTATTCACTGGTACCTAGTGCAGATTATGTACAACTGTGTTTGTTGTAGATTATGTAGAACTATGTTTGTAAGTGCAATAAATATCTCTCAGGATAAATAGAATTAAGTGTATGAAATGTAAATTTCACGGTGTTATGCTTTACTCTTTACAGGAAGAGTTCTTTCATAATCCTCATGCGATAGATATTGAATCTGAAGACTTCAGCAGCTTGCCTCTTGAAATAAAGCATGAAATCTTGACTGATATGAAAGAATTTACCAAGCGAAGAAGAACATTATTTGAAGCAATGCCAGAGGTGAAATATACAACAGTATATCCATGCTTACGATTAAGAACTTCAGCAAGATTTTTCATTAGAAAAAAGTGGAAATTGATAAGCATTACTTATATAATATCTGCTTCTAGTAAACAGCATTTGTGTCTCCGAGATCCTAGGAAGCATCATATGTTTATAAGTGAACTTAGACACACTTCTTCAAAGAAGCCTTTTGACTTACCGTTTAAGACCAAGTCTTGCCTCCTGCTCTGTCTTCTCGTAACACCCTGTAATGTTTCTTTCTGGTTCTGAGCATTCACATGTGCCTGTCGTGCTCACTTCTGTAATTTCAGCACCTATGTCGGTATCTTTCACATAATAAGTGTTCAGTAGTGGTTCAGTCCGTAGCTTGGAGCATCTGTGCTGGCTCTACACCCACAGAAACCTGGAGCAGGTGGTGTGCGTAGTTGGGGTCAAGCTTGTCTCCTGGTCATGCTACACCAGAAGTTACTACTGCCTTTAGTGGGCAAATGAGCTTTGTTTCCCTTTCTACTGCTACTACCTATGATTTCTCACATCATTCTCTAACTCACTGGAGGACAGAATATGCATTTTGCAGCAGCATTATTCCTGATGAATGGATGTAGTATTTTTTTTTTTCTACAGACTTTTGAACACTTCTTAAATTGATACCAAAAATATGCAAAAGGCAGACAGGCGCTCTTTCTTTCCCTATCACTTCTTTGTTTTTCCATGAAGTATGTGAACATAGGAAAATATGAAGGTACACAGAAATGATATACAAAGGTTAGGAGTAAATTTATTTTCATTTCAGGGGAAAAATCCAGGCTCAGTCTGTGTATCAAGTACTTTATTTCTTAAGTGTGAAAAGATCTCTGGCTGGCCTTTGAGGAGATACAGTTTGGGTTATGTAAACAATGGTGGGAAGACATGGGAAGAAGGGAGACGGTCCTTAATGATTTTCTCCCCTTTGTTCTCTTCCTGCCACCATGGAGCTTGGGGTCTGTAGATGGGAGGGTAGTGTGGCTCAGCCGCCCATTGAATCTGTGCTTCTGATAGCAAAGGGAAGTGCTAGGTCAGCCAGGTGGGACCTTTGTATAATCTGTATATTGGGCAAATGCAATATTGGTAATAGTAATGATGGTAAATAATAACATAATAGTAATAGAAGCAATATAAAGTTGGCAACCTGTTTTTGATCCCGTATCTACCACTTACTAGCCTTGCAACTCTAGGGAGGTTAGTTAACATGTTTGTCTCAGCTTCTTCATCTGTAAATGGAGATAATGGCATGTGTCTTGTGGGGTGGTTGGAAATAATATGGGATGACACATAAAAGCTCTTAGAAGAATGCCTTCCCAGGAATTGCTTTATAAATGTTAACTTATCATTAATAACTGTGGCTGTTGTGATTTATTTGGTGTCTTTTATAGGTCAGGGACCGTGCTAGGCACCTTACTTGCATTCTGGAAGGTTGCCTATCTATTAAGCCGTAATCAAAATGTCACAGTGCCTGGCATGCATTACATGCTCAATAAATGTTTTTTGAGTAAATCATTAAGTCATAAACAGTATTCGTGATTTCTTTTGCCCAGTTCTTTCTGTTTTAAAGATTTTTTTTTAATAAGGCAGTTATAGTTTTTTGCTAATATTCAAATTTTACTTTTATAATACAAAAATATCACCAGTGGGAAAAGTCAATTGCTCTTTGTCCCCTTTTGGGGAAAGGGATGGAAATGTGGGAATATTATCTATATTTAATACAAAAGAATCATTATATTTATTTATTTTCTTTTAGGAGTCTAATGACTTTTCACAGTACCAGCTCAAAGGCTTGCTTAAAAAAAACTATCTAAACCAACACATAGAAAATGTCCAAAGGGAAATGAATCAGCAACAGTCCGGACAAATCCAAAGACAATACGAAGAGGAAGGGGGCTTTTTGAAGGAGGTGGAGTCGAGGAGAGTGGTCTCTGAAGACACTTCACATTACATCTTGATAAGAGGTATCAGGCACCATCACTTACCTGATGGTTGGAAACCAAAAATCTATCGTGTTTCTGAATTCTATGAACTAGACTCTACTTGTGCAGTAATAAATGTATGTAGTTGTTAATGGATTACCTACTGTTGTACCAACCCTTTTTATTTTTATGCTTGTAATTTACTGCTTTAACATTTAATTCCAGTATAATTAACATACAATGTTATATTCATTTCAGGGGTATGTTATAGCGATCCAGCAGTCCTATACGTTATTCAGTGTTCATGTACCAGCCCACTTTAAAATTAATAAATTAACTCAGTGCTGATTAAATGAAAAATTGTAACTTCATTTATGAGAAGCAGCGTTGTTTTATTCATCATACTAGAGGTATAGTGTCTTACTGTAAAACTACGTAATGAGAAGTGTTTTAATTCTTCCTCAGGTATTCAAGCTAAGAAAGCTGCAGGGGTGGGTTCAGAGGTTCTTCCTTCTTCCAGTGAAATGCAGAGCAAGTCTTTTGACGTGAAGTCCTCTCCATGTGGAAAACCAAAGCCACAGGAAGAGCCTGCCACCACCCCTCCTCCTCCAAGAACGTCCCTGGCTGTGCAAGCTGCCGTGCTGGGGGGCAGCTCGGAGGAGGAGTGGGAGAGCAAGGGCCGAAGGCAGTCTGATGGGGAGAACGTACCCGTGTCACCGCTCACTCTCTTAGCTATTCAGAAGGCTCTTGACGACGACGATGAAGACATGGAAATGCGCGCAGGAAACGATGTGCAGACGGGAGCGTCAGGAGTGAAAAAGCCGCCTGAGGAGGGTTCTGATGAGGAAACTGATGAAGGCCTTAAGGAAGTTGATGGAAAAGGAATGCTGTTGCCAGCAGGACCCCACCTGGCCTGTGTGAACTCTGCACAGGAGTGCGACACCAGCCTTGACAGTGGCCAGAGGCTGGCAGACTCGGCTCATGTGTCACAGCCCGTCAGCGAATCTCGTGTTCCAGAAGAAGAAATGTCACCGAGGTTCACTGTGGCGAACACAGCCTTTCAGACAAGTGATGAGTCCGCAGTTAAGGGTAGAAAAGATCCAGTTCCTTCAGAAAGCACAGTGAAGAGACACAGCGATGCACCCGGACTCCAGAGTGGAGGAGAAGGGACTCCAACACCTCCGACAAGTTCGAGTTCTGTATTGAGGGATGAAACATATGCCAAAGTGTCTGAGCTGCAACCAGACCTTTGTCCATCGGGCAGAAAATATGTTTCCTCTGTTCTTTCAAGTGAGGACGAAGCAGAATGTGAAAAAAGTCCTCTTTCTAAAATCACTGGCACTGTCATTTTTCACGAAACGAGTAATACACAAATTGTCCCTTCAGAGGCAAAAAGGAACTTGGAAGATGTGGGATTGTTTGATGCTAAAAAGAATGAGAATTTCCTGAAAACCGTCCAAGAATCTGCAGCCAAGAACCCAGTGGAATCTGCAGACCAGGACTTCATTTCAGTTCCAAAGTCCACGGAGCCAATGGAAATCGACTCTGAAGAAAGTGAATCTGACGGTAGGTGCTTGTGCTGTTTCAGAGATTCGGAACTGCAGGGTTTCTCATCTGCAGGAGCCGAGGGATCCTTTAGTGTAGTCTCACTCCCGCTTTGTTCTGGTGATGAATTAGGGACCCAGAAAGGTGAAATGACTTTGCCAAGGACACAAAGTTGGTTCTTTCTGTTGTTGTTTTTAAAAGGAAGGAGTCCCCTGCTCACGCTCTGTCTCTCTCTCTCTTTCTCTCTCTCTCAAAAATAAATAAACATTAAAAAAAAATTAAAGGGAGACCTGGGGTCCCAGTTGGTTAAGAGTTCGACTTCGGCTCAGGTCATGATCTTATGTTTCGTGGGTTCGAGCCCTGCATTGAGCTCTGTGCTGACAGCTGGGAGCCTGGAGCCTGCTTTGGATTCTGTGTCTTCTATTCTCTCTCTGCCCCATCCCCTTGTACTCTTGTCTGTCTGTCTCTCTCAAAAATAAATAAAAAACATTAAAAAATTAAAAAAATTAAAATATAAAAGGAGGGAGTACCTTAGTTGGAAAAGGTAAAGGTGAGTCTTTTAGTTTTTTATAACTTCTTGTTTTGAAATAATAACACACTTAATAAAATTGAAAGACATTACAAAACATCTTAGTTCCTTTACCCAGTACCTCAGTGGCTAGCATTTTACCACATTTGCTTTATCATATCTCTTTGTTTATATACATTTATATGTACATAGACTTCTATATGGCTATCCTCATTTTTTAAAAATGTTTATTTTTCAGAGAGAGAGAGAGAGAGCGCACAAGGAAGGGAGGGGCAGAGTGAGAGAGGGAGACACAGAATCTGAAGCAGGCTCCAGGCTCTGCACTGTCAGTGCACAGCCAGACATGGGGCTTGAACCCATGAATCATGAGATCATGACCTCAGCTGAAGTCGGACGCTTAACTGACTGAGTCACCCAGGTGCCCCATGTATGGCCGATCCTCATTATTCACAGGTTTTTATCTGTGAAGTTGCCTACTTACTAAAATTTATTTGTAACGCAGAATCAATACTTATCAGTAGTGTCTTTGTGGTCATTCCTGGACCTGAATAAAGTGGCTAAAAGTTAGAATTGCCATTCCGTTCCCAGCTAAGGTTGAACAAGATGTCACTGTGCCTTCTTATTTCAGCTGTCCTACAGAGGTGACCATAGCGTGAATATGGAAGGGAGCAGGGAAGTGTAGACCAAAAGCTCTGGCTCAGGGTCTAGTTGGATGGGGTTTGAATCCCAGTTTTGGCACCTGTTAGTGGGGCAGCCTCAGGCAAGTCTCTTAACACTCCTAAACCTCATTTCCTCGTTTGTAAGATAAAGAAAACAGAATTTACCAAGATAGGTTGTTATTAGGATTTGAGATTATAAATATATTTACTCTGTGAACAATGACTATTCATGGATTAGGAGTTTGCAGTGACTTTATCAAACATACTGCAATGAATAGCGAGAATTGACTCTACACATACACAAGGTAACTTTTTTCCTGGTGTCTGCTGAGTTTCATTCTAAAGATACTGTTTCTTCCTTATAATTAGTATTTTATGGAAAGGAATTTTTGAGGCTGTGTAAATATGCTGTTTCTGAACAAACCTTTACCACCTGTTTTAGCATTCATTGATGATTTTTGCCTAAATGATTACTATCATGTTGCCAAATGGTAGGGTTTTTTTTTTTTTTTTTTTTGAAAGAAAGAGTGCGTGAGTGTGCCAGCCAGGAAGGGGCAGAGAGAGCAAGAGAGAACCTTGAGCAGGCTCAATGGCCAGCTCAGAGCCTGCTGTGGGCTCGATCTTGCAACTGAGATCATGACCTGAGCCGAAATCAAGAGCTGGATGACCAACCGACTGAGCCACCCAAGGCTTCTTGCCAAATGGTAGTGTTTTATTTCATTGTTCCTTATGTATTTTTTGGTTTACATCCTTCTGTAAGGAAGATTTCCCCCCTTTCCCCATTTATTATTTTTTTATATCAATGTGGACCCAAGAATTCTTACTTTATTATGATTATTGTGATTTATGATGCTGTCGTACTTTATTTCTGGAATTGTCCCAGCTTTGGCCAGTGTGGGCCCCTTTAGGCTGGCTCCTGTGACTTTGGACAATTCCCCATTATATTTTGAGCATTTCTTTACTTTCTGGTCAAGATATTCCAGATTTCTTTTCTACTTATCCTGCCCTGTCCTGTCCCTGGGTCCAAGGAGTTCACCAAAGAGCCCTAGTCCTTGTAATGGAGCATGATGTTTGGAAACCAAGGTCTGGACACTGAGTGTGTTCACCGTTACTGGGGTGTCATTGCTTCAGGCCCTCTCAGGGACAAAGCCAGGAAATATATTTATGTATACACACACAAACGTGCACACACCCATCTATATTTATTTCTCTACAAATAAGTATGAATTACACATGTACAAATCTGTAAGTTCATAGTAGTATCTGCAGTCCAATTCAATATTACAGATTTCATATTAGCTTCCACCTTTGTTCTAATTTCTTTTCCAAACAGTGAAAAACCTGACTCCTATTGTCCTTAATACATTAACCAATTGCTTGTTCTCTCTCGGTTTGTAACCATCTGATCCCATTGGTGTCCTCCTTGGTCCTGGCTGTCTTCTTGGCTCCAGTCCCCACTCTGGGATCTCCAGCCCACTCTGTCCTGATTGCATCCTGAAATCCAGCCTCCTCCACCTGAAGGGAAGGAAGGGAATCAATTTTTTTCACAGAAAAGAAAAGACACAAGAGAGGAGGGAAGGCAAGTGTAAGAGAAGAGCTATTTCCCCTGAGTACTTATCCAGGATTCTTTCCGCTAAGTCACAGCTTCATTCTTTGCTATGTTCTAGTGAAGTAGCATGAAAACATATTTAACAACCTACATGATTGTTTACATCTCTGATTATACCCTTTTGTGAACTTTAAAACAATATTAGTTAACTTAGTATATTTGCATAAAGCTTATATGCAAATCTTTGAAAGCTTGGTTCCTAACTTCAAAGGCAGTGCCAGTTTACCTAATGGAAAAGGCTTATTGTGAAGTTATAGATATTTATTATTAAATATATTTAATAGTAATATGTTATTGTTACATGTTTTCTATTAAATTCAAATCTTTTGAGAGTAAAACATTTTTTTATAAAATTTTTTTGCTTATTTATTTATTTTGAGAGAGAGAGATAGCACGAGCAGGGGAGGGGCAGAGAGAGAGGGAGAGAGAGAATCCCAAGCGGGGCTTGAATTCAAACTGTGAGATCATGATCTGAGCCGAAATCAAGAGTTGGACACTTAACCAACTGAACCACCCAGGTGTCCCACCGTGAAACATTTTTAAGGATACTTTGGAAAGCTCTTGATGATTTCAGGATAGTTTTAATGTTTCACTTATAAATAAAGTGATCTTGTTCATTTTGGTCCAGGAAGTTTCATTGAGGTCCAGAGTGTACCTAGTAGTGATGAACTTCAAGCTGAGTCACATGAAGCTTCCAGACCTCCCTCTGAACAAGATGAAGAGGAACCAGTAGGAACTGAGAAGGAAGAAGCCACTGGTGACTCCGAGGGCCCCCTAAGACACAACTCTGGAAGTGAGGCCTTGGATATTGAGCCACGCGACGAAGCTGAAAAAGATGCAGACAGTTCACTCAATGAATGGCAAGATATTAATTTGGTAATAATATGACATTGAGTTTTAGCTTATTGCTAAGAAAGAGCCAAGTTAAACAGCTTTTGAGCTTTAAGGAGTTACTGGATGAACATTTATTAGCTATTTGCATGCTTTTTTTTTTTTTCCTTAAATAACAAACTTATTTTTTCATACTTCTGGTGATTGGGAAGTCTAAGATCAAGGTGCAGGCTATTGTTGGTTCCTGGTGAGAGCTCTTTTTCTGGCTTGTAGATGGCTGCCTTCTTGCCATGTCCTCACATGGTACGGGTGGAGTGGGGTGCGGGAGGGGGCTGGTAGAGGAGGGGAGGAAGAGGGTAGGGAGAGAGGGAAGGAGATACCTCTTTTTCTAAGGCTACAGTCCTATCAGATTAGGGCTCCACCTTTATGACCTCATTTAACCTTAATTATCTCCTGAAGATACTATCTCCAGATGCAGTCACATCTGGGGTTAGGGCTTTAACATGTGAAATTTGGGGGAACACAATTCAGTCCACAGCAAGAACCACATACAGTAGCACCTAAAAGCATAAAATACTGTGTGTGCAGCTTATAACATATGTGAAAGATAACGTTCAAAACTGCAAACACTAATGATAGAAATCAGGGAAGACCTAAATACATGTAGTTTTGGATGGGAAGACTCAATATCATTAAGATTCCAGTTCTCCCCAAACTGATCCATAGATTAATGGAATTCCAGTAAAACCCAACAGAAATTTTTGTTGGATATTAACAAGCTTATTCTAAAATTTATGCGCAAAAGCAACGAAACTAGAGTACTCAAAACAATTTTGAAAAAGAAAAAAATTGGAGGACTTATACTACTTGATATCAGGATTTACTATAAAGCTACAGTAATCAGGACAGTATTATATTGGCTAAAGGGTAGATACATAGATCAGTAGAACAAACTAGAGTCCAGCAACAGAACCAAGCAACAATAATCAAGACAGTTTACTCTTGGCATAAAGGTAGACACATAGATCAACAGAACTTAATAGAAAGTACAGAAATAGATCTGTGCGTGTATGGACAACAGATTTTCAACAATGCTACAAAGGCAGTTGGATGGAGAAAGGATAGTCTTTTCAGTGGTGCTAGAAAAATAAAAGAGCTTTGGTGCCTTGAATGATATACCAAAATCAACTAAAACATCACAAATTTTGAGGCAATGTGAAGTTGAGTCTTCTGACTTTGTTTTTTCAAAGTTGCTTCACTGTAATAAATCCTATGCATTTCCACATAAATTTTAGAATTAGCTTCTCAGTTTTGATGAGATTGCGTTGAATACACAGATCGATTTGGGGAGAATTAGCATCTTAGCAACACTGTATCTTCTGATCAGTGAACACAGGATATATCTTGATTCACTTAGATCTTTTGCAGTTTTCTCAGCAGTGTTTTACAGTTTTCCTTGTATAACTCTTACATATCCTTTGTCAGATTCATCTCCAAGTATTTCATATTTTTGATGTTATAGAAATTGATTTTAGTTTTTACAGTTTATAGCTTTTAGTGTATTCACAGTTATGTAATCATCACAGTTTTAGAACCTGTGCATCACCCCAAAAAGAAGCCTTGTACTGATTAGCAGTCATACCCCATGTCTTCCCTCAGCCCCTGGGAACCACTCATCAGTGGTCCACTCATCGACTTTCTGTCTCTGTGGATTTGTCTTTTCTGGAAATTCCAGATAAATGGGAGCATACAACTTGTGCCTTTTGTTTCTGGCTCCATTCATTTAGCAGAATGTTTTCAAGGTCCATCCATGTTGTAGCATGTGTTAGTACTTTTTTTTTTCTTAATTAAAAAAATTTTTTTTTAAGTTTATTTATTTATTTTGGGAGAGAGAGAGAGCATGCACATGCACGAGTGAGCTGGGAGCAGCAGAGACTGAGAGAGAGAGAGAGAGAGGGAGAGAGAGAGAGAATGAATCCCAAGCAGGCTCTGCATTGTCAGTGCAGAGCTGGATGCAGGGCTCTAACTCACAAACCGAGAGATCAGGACCTGAGCTGAAATCAAGAGTTGGACGTTTAACTGGCTGAGCCACCCAGGTGCCCCAGGACTTTATTTCTTTTTATTGCCAAATAGTATTCCACTGTATGGATACATACCACATTTTATTCGTTCATCATTTGGTGGACATTTGGGTTGTTTATACTTTTTTGGCTATTATGAAAAATGTTGTTATAAACTTCCATGTATAGGTTTTTGTGAGGATGTATGTCTTCATTTCTCTTTGGTCCACACCTAGGGAATAGAATTGCTGGGTCACAGGGTAACTGTGTTTAATCTTTTGAGGACCCATCAGACTTTTAATTCAATTTGTTTAAACTCAAAAACCCAAAACTCAACAGTTTACCCATTTCTCCCCCTCCCCAGCCTCCCCAGCAACCACCAATTTATTCTCTGTATCTACAACCTATTAAAATCTTTTTAATTAAAAAAATTTTTTTAGATTCCACCTGTAAGAAAGATCATGTGGTAATTGTCTTTCTCTAATTTATTTTACTAGCATAATGCCCTCAAGGTCCATCCATGTTGTCACAAAAGGCAAGATTTCATTGTTTTTTTATGGCTGAATAGTATTTTCATTGTATGCATGTATAACACAGTTTGCTTTCTTTCTTTTTTAAAAAGATTTTGCTTTTAAGTAATCTCTACACTCAACTTGGGGCTTGAACTCACAACCCTAAGATCAAGAATCCCATGCTCTATTGGCTGAGCCAGCCAGGCCCCCCTATACCACAGTTTCTTTACGCGCAGTTTCTATTTGCATACATCTTGTTCTTGCTGATGGCTCCTCTTTTGTGTAGGTTGCTGTCTGGGATGGTCTCCACTTCCGTGTGATTTAGTGAGGGAACTCTAAAGAAATTAGACTTACTCAGAAATCCAAGTGGAAAACTTCATAAGGAAGAGAGCTTATTTGGTAATTTACTCAGACTAAATGCAAGCTTTTTGTAAGACATGAGTTTAATTGGACTATTAATATAATTATCTACAGATGAAATTATTTTATAGGAGGAACTGGAAACTCTGGAGAGCAACCTGTTAGAACAACAGAATTCACTGAAAGCACAAAAACAGCAGCAAGAACGGATTGCTGCTACTGTGACAGGGCAGATGTTCCTGGAAAGCCAGGTAGGTGTACCAGCTCAAGCCTCCTTTAATGGTACATAGCGCTGCTTGTACTTAATCGGATTCCCCAAGGGAATGCAGTAAGTGAAATGTTTACACACTGCTCCCATTTCTGGTCACGGCCAAGTCCTGCATTCCACAGGGGTGATTGCGTGTCTGTAACTCCTCAGGAACTTCTTCGCCTGTTTGGGATTCCCTACATTGAGGCTCCCATGGAAGCAGAGGCTCAGTGCGCCATCCTGGATTTGACTGATCAAACTTCTGGAACAATCACTGATGACAGTGATATTTGGCTGTTTGGAGCACGGCATGTCTATAAAAACTTTTTTAATAAAAACAAGTTTGTAGAATATTACCAGTATGTGGACTTTCACAACCAACTTGGTAAGACTTCAGAGTATGATTACTTTGAATTTGTATTATGAATTTTTTCCTGTCCAAAGAACTAATTTGATGTATTAATGGAAATGGTTGGTCTATACAAGTTTTCATGTAAGTGATCTTTTGCTTATATAGAGGAATAGGATTTTTAAATTAGAATTAAGAATTAAAACCCTAGTAATGTTTAGGCATGTTCTGCATTTTTAATTCCCTGACCTGCTTAGACTTTGACTGGTTACCTGAGGTCTCCAGAGTAAACCAAAGGTGGTAGAGATGGGGAGGCAGGGGGGAGTCACTCCTGCTGGAGTCGTGAGCTTCTTGGCCCTCTGTTGGCTTTTCTGGCAGTGATTCTTCCTTTTCCCATTTATTTAACAAATATATATCAATTCCTCTATGCCAGGTATTGTCCTTGGCAGTGGGGAAACAGCGGAGAATGAAAGTCTGGTAGGAGAAACAGATGATAAGTGTAAACCATAATTCGACATAAGTACCATATATAAAAATAAAGCTGTAAAAGAGGAGAGGGTGACTTATAGGCACAGGAAGTGTGTGTGCTGTCGTATACAGAGTTGTGCTAAGGAAAGACTACTAATAGGTAGCTTTTGGGCTAGGACCTAAAAAAAAGAGGTAGTGAGTGTTGTACATACCTTAGGGATGAGCGTGTCTGACAAAGGCCCTAGAGAGTGCAAAGGCCCTGAGGCAGAGGCTTGCTTGGTGTGTTCTAGTAAAAATGTTAAAAATATAAAATGATTTTTACTTTTATAGGATTAGACCGGAATAAATTAATAAATTTGGCCTATTTGCTTGGAAGTGATTATACAGAAGGAATACCAACTGTAGGTTGTGTTACAGCCATGGAAATTCTCAATGAATTCCCTGGACATGGCCTGGAACCTCTCCTAAAATTCTCGTAAGTTCTTTGTTAATTTCTTTAATTCAGATGTTTATGTAAATACCCAGTGTAACAAACAGAACTATTATTTACATCATGAACTGTTACAAATCACTGTTCATTGGGAAAACAGAAGGAGGAATAGATTGGGTTACTAAACTTGTTTTCCCTTTTCTATAGTTCAATGAAATCAGAGACAATGTTTTTAGAGACACCAGGCTTATCCTAGTTCAGGGGTACATAGCCAGGCCTATGGGATTTCATAGGCAAGTAGAAATTTCTGTTTCATTCATTCAGATATTTATTTAGTAGGGACTGTGTGTCAGACAGCCTGCAAGACTGGGGTAGGAGTGATAACTAAGTCTCCACTGCGCTCTCACGGAGCCCCATGCTCTTGGGGAAGAAGAGAAACAAACATGTACCTGTACTTGTGTGTGTCAGGTGTTCTGAACAGTCAGGCAGAGAAGGCATGGAAATAGGATGCTGAGAACTTTGTATTGGGCCCTGCTGTCCTTCTTGCTGAGTGTACTCAGGTGCGTCCCCTGGTGGGGCTGCCTTCCAGCCAGAGCCCAAGTTGTGTTGTCCTTCGGGTACTGAGATGGTAGTTAGGACGATGTCTGTGAAAGTCCTTCTTTCTTTCAGGTTAGTCATTGATCGCATTTAAAAAAAAATGGAATGTAAGTCATATACCATAAATTTCACAGTTCAGTGGCTTGTAGTTTATTTGTGACGTTGTGATGACATTTTCTAACCACCACCTTGTCATGAGATACTGTTTGGTAGTAGTTGACTTAATGATTCTTTAGAGTTCTTTCCAGATGTGCCTCCTGTGTCTGAAAAATGCTCAGATGTTCTTCTCTAAAGGATCAGTGATTAAAATTAAAACTTAAATACAGAAATGGTTTTAATATTCGCTGTACTCCAGCTGTAGCATACATATCAATGTATGTATTTTATGCTTTCTTTATTTCTGTCTTCATAATTTGCATATTATTGAGGAAATAATATACTGGAAGTCACTTACTAGGTAGCTTGTAGGTCATGGTATATCAGTAACTTGAAAAACTGCAAATAACTTTATTATACAAATAATAGAAAGATTATGACATGAATTAAAGCAATGGTTACAGTTAATATTTTGATTTATATAATTTTAGACTTTTCTATGCACAGTATACTCTATTCATTGTATACAAACATACATACATGTGTACTCATATAAGTGTGTATTATTTCTTTTTATAAGAATGGGATGATTTCATCTGCTTTTTACAATGTATAGGTTATTATCAGGGTCTTTTTAAAATTTTTAGTTTTTAGTTTTTTTAATAAACATTTTTTCGGAGAGAGAGAGAGCACGAGCAGGGGAGAGGGGCAGAGGGAGAGAGAGAATCTTAAGCAGGCTTCATGCCCAGTGCAGAACCTGATGCGGGTCTCAATTTCACGACCGTGAGATCATTACCTGAGCGGAAATCAAGACTTGGACGTTTAACTGATTGAGCCACATGGGTGCCCCAAGTATCAGTTTTTAATGACTCTGTGGTAGTCTTGATGTATCATGATTAATTAATTTAATCAGAAGCTGGTTGTTATTTTTATTTTTTTTAAGTCTAAACAAACATGATTTGAGTGTCTTTATAGACATATATTTGGGTTCTTACCTAATTATTTTAGGATAAGTAAAAATGGTATTTGGGTTTTCAATTTGATATCCCAATTTTTTTTTGTTGGTGAAAATTTGAATTTCTGATACAGTGAATGCCTATTTATGCCAGTTTTTCTCTCTCAGTAAATTTTGCTTGTTTGTTGTCAGTTGAATGGTGTACATTTTCAGAGTCCACTTTAGCCGTTTCTGGTTTGCTTGTCTAGCTGGTTGATGGCAGAGAGGAGCAGCCTTCGCTGTGCCTGGCTGGGCAGTGTTAAGGCCAATGTGGAGTTAAAGAGCAGGAAGAGAAGCTGAAGAGCAGTAAAATTGAGGACGTTGCCTTGCTTTCATTTCTGCGTTCCCTTTCTCCCAAGCGGGCCCTGGCCAGTCACCCTCCACCCCTGTAAGGTGGAGCTGCTCTGGGCTCGCCTGCCGAGTTCAGCCCAGCTGTGCGTGGTTTGGCCAACCACGAAAGAGGGGCTCTAATTTTGAATTGGCTACCAACATTTAAACTGGGGGATATTTCACAGAACATTTTGGATGCTTGGGGGAAAATGAGGTCTGAAAACACTGGGCCCAAAGAGCCCCAAAAGAGCAGGGCCAGAGAACAGCAGTCCACCCCGCTGACCTGGCCCGGGCCCAGACCCTTCAGTCTTACCACAGTCGCTTCCGCCTGCAGGGCTGATTGGCCGACTCTCTTGCATCTTTATGTGAGTGCCTGGCCCTCTTGCTTTCAGAGGGGTGATTGTTTCTTGTGAGGAGTGCTCAGCGTGTTGTGCTGCTCCTCCTAGCGGACAATCCGAATTACTTATCTCAAAGGTGAAAATTCAAAAGAGTGGGGAAGAATTACAGGTATTCCCTTAGTGCACTCTTGGAAACGGTATTCTTTTTCCCTTTTTCCTTTTGGCCCTGCAACGAAGACTGCAGTTAGTCTTTTGTAACACTAGATGGCGCTCCTGCATCGGTGAGGTGGGGCTGGCTGAGAGCAGACCTGAGTTAGTTTCTGATACTAGTAAGCATGTTAAGCAGTGGAACATGAGATAGAGGTTTTGTTTTTTTTAAGTTCCATTGAATGTATAGATTGGTGAGGGTTATCTTTATGTTTTTATTTTAACTTTATGCCATTCGTGTTTCCTAATTGTATAAATTTTTCTGGTTATCTCTTGCTATATTATGAAATACGTTAAACCTCAGCGGCTTCAGACAGCAGCAGCCATTGATTTTGCCCATGAATCTGCAGTTTGGTGAGGCTGTGTGGACGTGTCTTGTTGGGTTCCATGTGTGTCGGGGGCCGCTCCGCTGGGCTAGAGGATCCACTGGAGTTGGAGCCACAGATCTGGCCAGTGGTGCTGACTGTCAGCCGGGAGCCCAGCCAGAATGGTGGACCCTGTCCGTCTGGACCTCCTCACTAGCGGGCGCTTCCTCACAGCATGTCGGCTGCTTCCGAGGCAGATATTCTCAGGGCCGGGATGTGGAAACTGCAGCCCCTGAAGACCTGGCCCAGCATCACTTCCTTGGTCACAGAGCCCACCCGGCTCGAGGGAAGGGATGCCAAGCCACTTCTGGATGGCAGGAGAGTCACGGAACGTGTGGCTGTCTTGAACTTGCCATGGTAATTTATGGTCACGATGGAAAAACTGAGGAAGGAATAAAACATGAAGAAGAAAATGAACAGCTCTGTCCTTGCTTAGAACATTGCCTATGGGGCGCCTGGGTGGCGCAGTCGGTTAAGCGTCCGACTTCAGCCAGGTCACGATCTCGCGGTCCGTGAGTTCGAGCCCCGCGTCAGGCTCTGGGCTGATGGCTCGGAGCCTGGAGCCTGTTTCTGATTCTGTGTCTCCCTCTCTCTCTGCCCCTCCCCCGTTCATGCTCTGTCTCTCTCTGTCCCAAAAATAAATAAAAAACGTTGAAAAAAAAAATTAAAAAAAAAAAAAAGAACATTGCCTAGCCCACAGTAAAATAATAGTTGTTACTGTTTTTCTTATTTTATTTTTTTTTTTAATTTTTTTTTTTTCAACGTTTTTTATTTTTATTTTTGGGACAGAGAGAGACAGAGCATGAACGGGGGAGGGGCAGAGAGAGAGGGAGACACAGAATCGGAAACAGGCTCCAGGCTCCGAGCCATCAGCCCAGAGCCTGACGCGGGGCTCGAACTCACAGACCGCGAGATCGTGACCTGGCTGAAGTCGGACGCTTAACCGACTGCGCCACCCAGGCGCCCCTGTTTTTCTTATTTTAAATTGGCTTGCTTATGTTTTCTCTTTCTCACATATATGCATTTTCCCCAAAATTGATGTTATACTTTATATAGAGTCATGTTCTGCATTTTTAAAAATTTAACATGTTCTTGGCATTTTTACATATTCTTAAATATTCTTGGGTCTGTTACTATAGTTGGTTTGAGGTAAATGATACAGTTGACTTCATTTTACTGCAAGAAAGAGACCCAGAGAAGCTGTGGGCTCTGGAGGGAGATCCTCAGGTTCTGACCCTCCCAGTCCCAGCTGTGAAATCTTGAGCAGGTAGTGACTTCTGCTGGCGTTCAGCTCTTCATCTGTGATGTGAGGACAGTGGTCGGACTGTGGTCGTGTGATATACGGCGTGTAGAAGAGCTAACACGGTGCCAGGCACGGTAGGCTTTCAGTCAGTGTTTGCCATCGTTACATGTTGTGGTGAAGAACATTAAAAATGATGAAGTTGTTCTCTGTGGGTCTTAGGATTTGTTCTGGAGTCGGGACTTGACGTTGCGTCTTCTATCTAAGTATAGGCCTGTATCTGCAGCGTTTCCACTATAATGTCGTGGTCTGTCTCCTTTGCCTTCCAGAGAGTGGTGGCATGAAGCTCAAAAAAGTAAGAAGATAAGACCTGACCCTTATGACACCAAAGTGAAAAAAAAATTACGGAAGCTGCAACTCACACCTGGCTTTCCCAACCCAGCTGTGGCAGACGCTTACCTCAAACCTGTGGTGGATGACTCCAGGGGGTCATTTCTGTGGGGGAAGCCAGATCTCGACAAAATTAGAGAATATCCTTTTACTTCTTAAAACATAAAGGAACGCTGAGCCAAGTATGTGTTTCCGTTTGCAACTGAGGGAACATGCACTAGGATCCGCTTTTTCTTAACATTCTGTCTATCTAAGATGCTCCTTTTTCTCTCTCCTTAGGATTTTTCCTTTTCCTTTTTTTTTTTTTTGTGGTAAAATACACTGTACAGAATTTATCATCTTAACATTTTAAGTGTACCCATCAGTGCCGTTAAATACATTCACATTGTTGTGCACCAATCCCCACCATCTACCCCCATATTGTTTTCATCCGGAAAGAACCGAAACCCTGTCCCCATTACACAGTAACTCCCCTTCTGCCTCCACTCAGCTCTTGGTGACCACAGTCGGCTGTCTCTGTGATTTTGACTAAGGACCTCCTTGGCTAAGGAATCCTACAGTATTGGTCTTTTTGTGTCTGACTTATGTCACTTAGCGTAATGTCTTCAAAGTTCATCCATGTTGTAGCACGTGTCAGAGTTTCCTTCCTTTTAAGGCTGAATAACACTCTGTTGTGTGGATGCCCCACATTTTGCTTATCTGTCCATCTATAGGTGGCTACTTGCGTTGCTTCCGTGTTTTAGCTATCATGAATAATCTCTTTAGCGTTAAACAAGGTCTTTCCTGAAATAAGTAGTGATAAGCATTCATAGATACTACCACAAACTAAGTATTAATTCCTTCTGAAAGAATAGAAAAGATTAGTAGTTTTGTTTTTTATTATTATTTATATGTTCTTTTCTGCATATTTAAATAATGATTTGGATAGGTGTTTAAATGTTTAACAGTATTAGTCTAACTACAATATTTTTCTCTCAAAGACGTATGTATGATATCTGAAACTTGTTTTTAATCTAGGTTAACTGTTTTCCATAGTAACGAGTCTTTGATGTCCTAAAATGAGAATTGGATATGTCTTATCTTAGAGGACACTGAAGTCATTGTCATTCTTTTCTCTACCACTTTATTCCTTATAAATATGAAAATCTCTAAGATCTGGGGAATGGAATTAGGGTGAGTTCTTTGGACCTTTTTATTTATCACTTGTTTAAATATATTTAAAAAACACGTAGAAGCCTTAACTGCCTGCATATTTTGTCAGCGTTATTTTGGCTGGAACAGGACAAAGACAGATGAGTCTCTGTTTCCAGTATTAAAGCAACTGAACGCCCAGCAGGTAATCATGGCAGCTCTTTTCCTAAATTCAGGGTGAGGAGTGAACTTAGGAAGGCTGTGAGTGGCAGCTGTTAAAGATGAGTTACTCTTTTATCTTAGGGCATATGACATCCATTTTAAAATTATTATGCTTTAGATAGGAGAACAGAGGAAAACAGAAAAAGAAAACTGCACTTTGTCTTAATTTTTGAATTTCACTCTTAGGGCTGGACTTTGGTGTCTTTGCATTATTCATTCTGACTTTGAAAAAAACAGTCTAATAATGTATCACACACTGAGGTGTTTATGGTTGAATATTTTACTTTTTCAGAGCTATTTTCATTTTTAAAAAGTCGGGGAAGTGTCCAGTCCAAAGCAATCCTGATCATTAAATTCTCAAGTACTAATGCTCCTTAATTCTATATGTGAATCATCATCATTATGGCATGTTGGCAGGAGAGATTTTTGAGGAGAAACGAGGCCTTTGTATGTCCCTCAGTTCTCCCTAGTTGGTAAATAATTGTGTCTTGCTCATCTGTGAGTATGTTCCTACCCATACAGAAAACTGTTCCTACCCCAGGAACAACCTCCAAAATATTTCTACTGAATGGTTTACCTGTACGTATGGGACCATATCCTGTAAGATACTTATATTTAAATCTATTGTCATCAAGCTCAGTTAGTTTTGAAAAAAAAAAAAAAAAAACAACATAAAACTGACATGCTTTTCCAGAAAGAGTCTCCTGTTGCTTATTTGAGGGCTCTCTCTAATACAGACGTTGTATGCCAACAGACTCGGAAAGCTTCTTGGCTTAGTGACTGATTACTCCTTAATTTCAGATATATTTTACTATAATATGTTTTTTCCCTTACCTTGTAGAAGTTAGTATAAATTTATTTCCCCTAAATTAGAGAGTGAAAAAAATGCATTAAAATTATCCATTATTTACTTTCTCTGACACAGATGTTAACATTTAGGTCTATTTTCTTTTATTCCCACCCCCCACCCCCATTCCTACATAGATTTATTGTCACACATAAGTGCAGTCTGATAGATCTGACTCCCCCCATACTTAATAACAGAGGACTATTTTCTGTATTGCGTAGGTTTCATAATTTCAAGTGACCAGATTGCATTTCATCGAAGAGATTTCACTTACTGGTTGAGTTTACTTAGCAGGCCCTCCATTTTCAGGTTTTCCTAAATAATGGTGTGATGAACATTAGGCATATAACTTTTCCCGAATGCAACTGTCCTCCTAGAAGAGGGGTTGCTAACCAAAACACATGCCTGTTTCCTACGACTCCCAATATGCTGTGAGGTTGTCTCCTCAGTGTATCGCATGAGGATGATGAGTTCAAAAGAAAGGAAGAGTGAAATTTGGAAACAGACCCGTGACACTGTGTTGCTCCTGGAGGAGGTGGTCTTTTTGGCTACTGAGAAATATTTCAGTCTCATTACGTGCCTTGGAAGGGGGTTCTTATTTGAGCTGTGTATGGGGGACTTGGGGGTGACAGAGGTGGTACAAGTACTGCTTTAAGTATGCTCTAGAAAAATAAAACCTATCTCCAGCAAATCACGTAGGAGAGATTTGGCTTTTGAGAGAGAATGAATTCATATTCTCTGAAACAGCCCTCCGAAGCTGGTGATCAAGGTGGAACTCTTTGATTTGCTTTAGAAAGTTTACCTCCTTGGCTGATTTTTTATTTCATTTCATTTTTTTAGACACAGCTCCGAATTGATTCTTTCTTTAGATTAGCTCAACAGGAGAGACGAGATGCTAAGGGTATTAGGAGCCAGAGACTTAACAGAGCTGTGACATGTATGCTGAGAAAAGAAAGAGAAGAAGAGGCCAGTGAAATAGAAGCGGTGTCTGTTGCCATGGAGAAAGACTGTGAGTTCCCGGATACAGCACAAGGAAAAACCCAGAAGAGAAGCATGGCAAATAAACGGAAAGAGTCATCAAACCTGAAAAGAAAGAGGCTTTCAGATCCTAAGCAAGTGAATAAATGTGGTGGGTTTCTGGGGGGCACCTGCCTCTCGCCGTCATCCGGGGCGTCTTCTGGGGAGGATGCTGAGTGTGTATCTTCGGTGAACCTGCAAAGGGGGAAAGCAGCCGAGGAGCCCCCCATCAGCCGTCCGGCTTTGCCAAGAGCAGGGCGCCCTGCTCCTGTCCGCGACGAAGACTCGACCAGCAGCAGCTCTAGTGATGATGACCGAGCAGGGACAGCATCAGTGCTGGTGACTGCCAGATCTGTGTTTGGGAAGAAAAAGGGCAAACTGAGAGGTACCAGAGGGAGAAAGAGGAAAAGCTAATTTAAACCAGTGTGTTCTCCGCCATCGGGTACAACTTAACATCTCATAATGAATTTGTTGTGATGAAATAGTACAATTAAAAGTATTTGCACAATTTTTTTATTGTGTGGTTTGTAAAACTACGGATGCAGAGCTTGACAGTTACTTGTTTTCTGATATGTTTTTCTAGTGTTTTCCACGTCATTGAGTGTTTCCTTGTATTCATAGTCTTTGTTCATGTTTCTATTATCATATGGTGTCTGATGCTTTCTGACAGCATTGACAGAAAGGAAGGGATTTCTGTTGGTCAGTGGTCAGTGTCTATATGCATTCCCCCTGACTTTCCGACCCAGACGAGAAGAAAGATCTCCTTATTTCTTATTCCATAACAGTGGCAGTTGCCCACAACTACGTGAAGTCCTGTTTTCTGCACCTTCCCCTTTTTCCTCAGCGGCCATGTAAGAGGATAGCAGGAGGGAACCTCACTTTGCTGCCACATCCTTTGAAAAGTATGTTTGCTGTGGTTCTAGCAAAATAATGAGGAAGCTGGAATGGGGTGCGTGATTCCCCTGTGTTAACTGTATACGGGAGCCTCTGTACCGTAATGTTTCTCTTTTAAGATAATTTGGTTGTCACAAGCCGACTTGTGTGTAAGTGGCTGTGGGGGCTCAGGACTGCGCCTGAACCGGTGTAGGTGGGTGACTTCAGGGGTGGCTTCCAGAGGTCGATTACCGTTGATAGAGACATTGCTCTAGAGTGCCCTGGCCACGGTTACTTTAGTGTTGCTCCTGCTGAGACCTCTCCCAACAGCGGCTCTCAAAGTTCCGATTGCTTGTGGTGAAGAGCAGGCTGAGCTTGGGTTCTTTGGCCCTCAGAGGTACTGTCTACCCAAGTCTGTGTCTTTTCTGACATCTTTGGTCTTTCCATCTTGACTGATTTTCTTCCCTCTGCCTTCAAATAATCGACATCATCACCAATGAATGCTAAATACAGATACCTTTCAACAACTGTTGACTGCTTTTTTTTTTTTAGGCTTTTGTTTATTTTCACCTTTTAGCCCAATTTCTCAAATAGTTGATCTGCAGCTGCTGCTTTTCCTTGCTTATTACTTACTCTTTCCCAAATTGAAATATCTTGTCTGCTTCTACCAGTCTTCTCTAGCAGCTTTCTTCTGGAGTCAACCATGGCTTCCACGTAAATATACTCAGATCTGTTTTTAATGCTTCTTTTCTCTGGAGGCATTTGAAGCAGAACACTTTTTTGGGGATGAGATGGGAGGACATTAACTTTTTCATATCCTCATTTCTCAAAGCTACCTAATAATTGGGAGTTTTCTGCATATGTGTTTGTAGATAGTACTTTTGTTAAAATTGAATTTTATTGTCTTTAATAGATAATTTACATTTGTTTTGCCCTACAATAGCTGGGGTGAAGGCTGAGCTCCTGTAGCAAAGAGATGTTCATATGCAGTGGCCTAGATAAGCTGGACAATTCTTCATCTCCCAGTCAACAGGCTGACCAGTCTGAGCCGGTTGGGCAGCTGTCCACCATGAGGTCATTCAGGGTCCCAGGATCAGCCATCCCCTAGGCTGCTGTCTAATGTGAAGGTCTAGGTCCCTGCTACATCTGCTTCTAGCCACTCTTTGGTTGGGAAGTTAACCTCTTGCCCTAAACATCTTACTGAGCAAAGGCCTTGAGTGGAGAGTCAGTACTGAGTGTGGGGTTTATTTCTCTGTGCTTCCTAGGATCTTGGGTTCCCAATTCCTGGCCACCTTGCCGGCCCCAAACACTGTTCTTTGTCTCCTGGGTTCTGTGACATCTCCTGAAATTCCACTGGCATCCCTCCCTGTTGTCTTCCCTTTGCCCTCTCGGCCTCTTTACCCCAATAGTCAACAAAAGCCTGGAATTCTTGGTTGCCTTGACAACTCTCTGATGACGTTTCGTGTGTGTGTGTGTGTGTGTGTGTGTGTGTGTGTGTATAATTTGCTTTTCTAGTTCTCAGAAGCAAAGGTAGGCTATAAGCTACTTACAGTTGGAGGCAGAAGTATCCATGTACTTTTCAGACAGTTCAGTGTAACTGAAGTGATCATTGTTAGCATGTCACTTTAAATGATCGATTTAGGGATTCTGCCTCTTAAGAAATCCAGCACTGAGGTCTCGTGATCTTTTAAACAACCCCTTGAAAAAGGCAGGTTCTGTTTAAAAAAAAAAATTTTTTTTAATGTTTCTTTATTTTTGAGAGAGAGACCGAACGTGAGCGGGGGAGGAACAGAGAGAGAGGGAGACACAGAATCCGAAGCAGGCTCCAGGCTGTGAGTTGTCAACACAGAGCCGGACGCAGGGCTTGAGCTCATGTACTACAAGATCATGACTTGAGCCGAAGTCTAACGCTTAACTGAGTCACCCAGTCGCCCCTAGACAGGTGATTTTTATTCACCAAATGATTCTTTATTCTTGTTTTAAAGAAAGCCAAAGAGAGAGAATGCCCTCTGCCTAGAATCAACCACCTATGAATAATAGTTTTCATTGTTTAGGATTTTGCAGTTTGCGGAATATTTTTTTTACCTGCCATTTTCATCCCACAAATACTGCGTACCTTTTACATCCCTGTTTTATAGATGAGGGAACCAAGGAACACATTAACTAAATGCTTAAAATCACAAGCAGATTATTGACAGGACTAATTAAAATTAGGTTCCCAGACTGCTAGTCCTATCCAATATATTAACATGACCCCAAGTCAACTTTGTATATACATCATGGTATATAATGTATTTCTTAGAAGATCTATCCACAGTCCACTAGTTTTATTTACCTTAATAATATTGCTCTATTTTGTTACCTATCGTAACTTCTTTTTAAGGGCATTTTCAGTGCCTGGGGAAATGTATACGTGCTCCAAAGTGCAGCCAGGCGTATACATGTGCAGGTGCACAGGGAACATGCACCCTCAGCCTTCCTATGTAGTCTGAGCAGGAAGGAATTGAAACTTGATGCCTGTGCCCAGAGCACATTCTCTAACATTCTGGCATGGTTGTGTGATTCTAAAAATGATGTTCACACCCGGGCAGGTGACCTAAACAGTCCGCGGCCTCTGCGTCACAGGACATTACAGCTGTGAAGTCTTACATAACTCTTGGCATTGAGGTTCAAAAATGGATCACTTCGCTCACATAGTCTTCACGGACCTGTCCGAGTGGTTTATATTCGCCTACTGGCTCTAGCTCTATTCGTGAGACACGCGCATGGAATGTTCCTGCTTTTCTTCAGCCCCCTTGTTTACAGGCATTCCAGCCTCCTTGCTGTATACCCAGAGGCTCCCAAAGCCACAGCTGTCAGGATTCTAATCCCTTCCACAAGGACTCGCTGCCAGTGTATACAGTAGCAAACTGCGTGCTTCTGGGCTCGCCTTTCATGCACCCTCAGTGGTTTCTCCAGCAAAACAAAAGTTGTGGATGATACTTTTTAAACTTCTAGAAACTCAGCCCACCCGTTTAGGTAGGTCTGGATTTCACATTTAATGTTGAGCTTTAGGCAGACACGTGTAATAAACACTGCGTCTTTTAGTGGAAGAGGAACGAAGTCGGGGACAGAACGCGTGGCCACTGTTGCAGTTGTTTCACCAGCGACCGCGGGGATGTCATTTGACTTTTTGTTTTCTTTGTCAGCTGTAGGGAAAATAATTGGTCTTCTAACTTATTGAGGCATACTGCAAAGAAAAATGTGGTGGCTGTGAAAAGTGATTGGGGATCCCCGGAAGAACGGAGTGCTGTATAACTCCATGGTATTACAGGGATTACGTATGATAGGAGCCAAAACTGAGATGAAAAACATCAAATCATTTCTTCCCTAAATTGGAATAACAGCTTGTTTCAGCTTGTTCACAGGATATGCTCTATTTGAGAGGCACAGAATAATTAATTTTAAACATATTTGGTTCTTCAAAGTAGAAGCTACTTAAAAGACCATTTGGTGGTTGAGCTATTAGAACCTGGGTACTTCCTACTAATACAGTGATGGAAACAAGTGAACTTTATATCTACTGCTGTTTCAGATGAAAACTGTGGTTTTCACTACACTGAACAAAATCCATTTTCTCCCAATGTTTTAATCACCTCTTAAATGTTAAGATTGCTATCTGACCAGTCAGTATAAAGATGATGCCTTTTTTTGTGATAGCTAAGGTAGTCCCTGGTGAAGGATGTTTTCTTTCTCCAGTAGCTTCTAAAACTTCTGACTCTTCTCTGTAAGAATTTTTATTTGTATTGCATAGATTGTGTTTTGGTGGTCTATCTTAAATCCTGATTTATCAATATATGAAATTTTAATTGAATTTTCTATACTAGATTTGATGTTACTTAAGCTTTATTAGGTAAATATAAAAGCACTTAACACACTTTTGAATTATTACCATTTGATATTTTATTATATTATTTGCCTAGTTTTCAAGAAATGATCAAGAAAACGTCAATATATAGTCATCCATTAGTTCATCACTTAATGGATCCAGGAACTCAAAAAGGTAAATTATTTTATGTTTCTTTATGTAATTTAGCCAATTCTAAGAAGACAAACAACTAATAGAATATAAGTGCTTACGTTTGTGGTATTTACTAATGTCTTGCCTTTTTTGTTTTAAGTTTATTTATTTATTTATGAGGGAGAGAAAGAGAAAGAGAAAGAGAGAGAGAGAATCCCAAGCATTGGGCGTGGAGCCCAATGCGGGGCTTGATCTCATGACTATGAGATCATGACCTGGCCCCAAATCAAGGGTTGGATACTTAACTGACTGAGCCACCCAGGCACCCCAGCATCTTTTTTTTTTTTTTTTTTTTTTTTTTTTTTTTTTTTTAAGTTTATTTTTGAGAGAGAGAGGCAGGGAGGGGTAGAGAGACAGGGAGAGAGGATCCAAGCAGCCTCTGCACTGTCAGTGTGGAGCCCGACTCAGGGCTCTAACTCACAAACCATGAGATCATGACCTAAGCTGAAATCAAGAGTCAGTCGCTTAACTGACTGAGCCACCCAGGTGCCCCAGTGTTCTCTTTAAGACATTAGGGACTAGGACTTATCAATTGCATATTGTATCTTGGCTTGTATTTGCTAACCTGAAAAAATCTATAATAATGTGTGATGTCTACTGCTGTACCTATGGTCCTGATGATATGTTATAGATAATTTTGACAGACAAATTAGATATATAGACTTGCTAAGTACTTGGAGTCTTTTTTAAATATGAAAAAGTAGAATAAATTTTTCCTCACGTGCTACACACTAAATACATGATTGTGATTTCTAAGTTATTTCTTTTTAGATAGGAGGAGAGATAAAAGTAGTTTTAGGTGGGGCTGCAAGTTTTTATAAATGCCTGCATGAAAGATGATTTAGACTTATAGAAAAACATTTTAAGTCTGTGTTTATGGTTCCTCTGATGTATTAATTAGAGAAAAGTACATCATGCAATTTGATCTCTGAGGATAGAGGAATTTAAGTTTGAATTCTGCTGCAATAGTAGTTATTTGAAATTGATTTTTACATCATTTTAAGTATCAAGAGTGACTTTTCATGGGTTGTGTAATGCAACTGTCCCCATTGCCTTGAGATAAAAGTGCAGACAGACACTCTTGACCGCCTTGGAGGAGTGACTACTATGTTTTTGTAGAACATTTGTCATACAAATTTAATTATCTTGGCTTCTTTCTTCTTCTCTCTCCTTTATCTATACACTGTGGAAGTTTTCTATGAAATGTAGTCCTGCTTTTTAAATTTTTCCTTTTTTAGGCATACCAGGTGGCCTCTACCTAGGTGAGCATATCTTTAGGCCAAGAGAGCTGGGTGGGTGCCCAGTGTTGGCAGCCTACGTGGCTTCTACACAAACAGTTTTACTGTAGTGATTTTTGCAAACCTAAACATTTAAAGTCATGATCACTTGGAGAATCCAGCCGTTTAGGTGATTTGAATGAAGATGCGATTTCTGTGCAGTTTATGAATAAAATTTTGTCATTATCATTATCTTAGTAACAATACTTGGTTTCAACTGTGTGTACAATAATTTGGCAAGTTACAAAGGAAATGGAAGGGGTTCAAGGTAAGGTTGAGACAGAACTAGTATTAAAATATTTTATAACATGAGAAAACACACCCCATAATCATCTACAGAGCCAATTAAAGCTTTAAAAATATGTTCACAGGCAGAGTAAGTGTGTGCTGCTGGGGCATGAGAATCAGATGGCATTTTGTTGGAAAGACTTCCACTAACCAGTGGAACACTCACTTCTTGGGTGCTAAAGGATATTGACTTTCCCTGTCCTCACTCTTAAACTTAAGTGTCTTGTGCTTGGAAAAGATGGAGCAAACCCATAGCCCAGTTCTTCTATTTTGCCACTGTCCTGAAGGTCCAAGAATTCTAGGATGTCACCTAAATTATACACGGATTAAAGTTAGGACTCTGGTAGATACTAAAACGTCCTCTATCTGGTTTCTAATGCTACACCAAGAGTCCAAGCCGTGTAACACCTCATCCACATTAACTTTTCAAAATATCTTATGTTGCCTACCTCTCAACAGCCACTCTCCAGCTGTTAGCCCGCATAGCAATGTGTTACAAAATAGCTCTTCAGGGTCTGCAGTCTTGGAACAGGTTAGTCCTAACCCAAGGCTCAGTGATTTCTGTGCACGACTCCCAAATCGGCCTTACTGCCGTGTCAGATCAGAGCAGATACCAAAATGGGATTAAATGTTGCAGGAGATTTACCGGGGGAAGTGTTTGTGGAGAATAAGGAAGGAAGGAACAGAAGTGGGCAGGGGGAAGCCATCAGATCACGGTGCAGGTCTGACGTGTTCGAGAGGAGAGGGAGCGAGGCACCCACTAGGTACGGTCATCTGTGGAATGGGAGCGGGCTGGCTTTAGCGGGTAGCCCCAAGGGGAGACACGGCTTCTGAGGGACACAGCGGGAGCTGTCAGGCAGCTATGGTCCCAGCGGCAGGCTCCCTTAGTCTGAACAGCACACCTCTGTGGCCAGCATGTCCTACTGCAGGATAATCTGCATGATGTTTTTGCCTGTTGCAGATTTACACCCCCACCCAACCTATCTTTTCTGTCTCAGTTTATGGCAACTTCATTCCCTGACTACCCAGATATCTGGAATCAGCCTGGTCCTTCCTTATACCCTTCATCACTATCTCCCATCAATTTTACTGACTCCTGTTTCCCGACTCCTCATGCCCCCAGACAGCATCAGTCACCTTGATTCAGGTGTTTATTATTTCTTCTCATGACTGTCATAGCTGTCTTCCACCTGGCTGCCCCTACTCTAGGCCAGCTCCCCCTTCTTATCTTCTGTACATCTTTATAGCTACAGGATCTTTTCAAAAATTCAAATCTTGTCACATTTGCCTTGTGCTTAAAATTCCTCAGTGTCTCATTCTTTTCAATAGGACAAAATCAAGACTTCTTAGCATGACCTAAGAATTTTATCTCCTGCTACCCTCCCCCCCCCCCCCCCCCCCGCCCCCACTCATCCTACAATTTAGTTCTCAGAGTTTCCTAAACCGGAAAATTGGTCAAGAGTCTTTGCCAATGGGCCTTTGCACATGTTGTTTTCTCTGCATGACGTCTTGCCCTCTCTCATTTGACTCCAGGACTCATAATCATCAGGGCTCAGGTCCTTCTTTCCTGAGCTTTCTCTTTCTATTTTTGAGTGAACTAGTTAGATCTCTATTATAACAGGTATGTGTTACCCTATCTTTATATTCATAGTGCCCAGGTACTCAGTAAAATGAGTGGATGAATGAATTAGCTCTAACTGGGGCTGTTGGCTGGACTTACAATTTGCTCCTTAGCAATGATCTGTTTCTGGTCCCCAGTCAGTGGATTCTTTTCAGAACCAAGTATACTGTATTCTGTAGGGATATCAGGTGAAAACCTTCCACAAGCATCTTTATAAATCTTTCCAGAGTTGGATCAATGGCTTTTATAAGCCACATTACCTTAATATATAAAGAAGAAAGTTTTAGTAATTGTATTGCTGTTTAGGGGACATATCAAACTATAGTCTGAGGTGATATTTTTTACGTAGTAGGAGGAGTACGACCGCACATATAATTACTAATGTGAGAAATCATTCATAAGCAGCCTGAACAACTATTTGCTAAACTGACACATCCTCCACATGTTGAATAAACATAACTCTTAAATAACAGTCTGCCTCAGACGTCTTCAGAACACCAGGGTGAGTGTCACGTTTGCGTGTCCATTGCTACCCTCGAGGGGAGGATCTACCACAACTTCTACAGCTCGCGAAAGCAGGCTTGGCTCCTGGACCCAGTGTCGCCCTAGTTCAACTCTTGCGGCTCTTGCCAGGATCATTGCAATCGTGTTCTACTAATCAGCTTCCACCTAGCCTTCACTGCTGCTGTCAGAGCTAAATTTGCTCCTATCAATTCCTGCCACAGCTCCTCACCTGAGAAGCACACACTTGTTCCCTTTGTCCCCACAAGTCCAACCACAACTTGTCCCTGCAACCACTTATTTTCTACAACACCCCAACATGCACCTTGTACACCAACTCTGGGGGGCTTTTGACCACTCCCCGGGAACTTTCCTCTCCCTTGACCTTGCTTCCTTCCTTCTCTGCGTGGCCACCTACCTCTTCCCTCCTTCTTGAGAACAGCTTCTCCAGATTCTCCCACTACTGGTGCTTCCCAGAGCACTTTAGAAATACTTTTTATTGTGCTTGTCACACTTCATTCACATTTGTTTAGGTGTCTGTCCCCATGGGGATCCCAGCAAGCAAACTTTGAGTACAACTAATTTTGGTTCTTTTTTTCCTTTCCATTTGCATCCTGAGCCATCTAGTAAAGGGCGAACTGTCTTTCTTCTGTAAATGTAACCTCATTTGATCCACTGCATCAAAGTGACGCCTCTGTATATTCTTGAAACTAAGCAGAACTCCAGACAAAAAATATTTGTGAAATCTTCTCGGGGATTAGTTTTAACATCAGGCCCAAGACCTTGACATTGCTGAGACATCCAGAATTCTTTCAGGTTAGCCTGTGACCATTTACTAATTGGAAAATAAAATCTTTAACGTCTTTTTTTTTTTTTTTTTAATCTCTAGCTATTTCTAAAAAGCACATGACATTCATCTTTGAATAGAAGATTCAGTTGAATGACAAGGCTCTTTCATTTAGTAGAGGGGTTTTTACTTTAAATTTTGCTGACGGGTTTTCATGACAACCCTTAAATGGAAGCTTAAATTCACCTGTCAGAGCTATTAAAGACATTTTTTTTGGGGGGGGGGGGAGGGTGTACTTCTGTGATCTGACCCTTCCATTTATTACTGTTGTTATTGACCTTAAAAGTATAAAAGAGAAGAATCTAGACAGAGCTCCTGTTTTTGAAGGCTTACTACAATCCAGTCTGAAGTGAATTTTCCTCTTAAGAAAAGCATCATCATAATGTAGCAGAATTCTGCTAATTTTCACTTCATACTTGAAACACCTTTAATTCTCAGGAGAACAAGAGCACCTGGTAGATTTTATTCGCTGTCAGCAAAGATTTTAATAGCAGGAAAATGGTGCTTAAGACTTTTTTGTATCAAAGAGCATTAAAATAAGTAAGCCCGAAATAGCAACATAGTTAATTGTAATGCTGTCTTAATTATGTTTTATTTATAATTTGTTTTGATATTTGTTTCAATATTAAATTCATTAATAATACTCTTAAGATTATAGTAGATAACTTTTATCTAAAAGTAAAGATAATCAGAAGCTTTCTGCTTTTTGTATGGGAAAGTCAAGATTCAACATTTTTTTTTTTTTTTTTTTTTTTTTTTTTTTTTAAGATTCAACATTTTGTGTAACATGACTCAGTTTTAGTTACTTGTCCCAGGGCCTAAGTGCTAGGTAACAAGGGGAGAATATGTGTGGAAAAAATATTCTTCAGAAATATAAATTAGAATTCCATTGTATGATAATGATACTACTTTTTGGAAAAAATTTCTCTTCAAATCTTAACTAAAGGCCAAAGAATATCTATTGATTCATTAATCTTCTTAAGATTCATTCCCATATTCAACAAATAACCAAGCATTCATTTTATTTTATTAAAAATTGTTTTTAAACGTTTATTTTTGAGAGAGAGAGAGAGCGCGTGAGCGCATGAGTGAGCGGGGGAGGGGCAGAGAGAGACACACACAGAATCTGAAGCAGGCTCCAGGCTCTGAGCTGTCAGCACACAGCCCAATTCAGGGCTCGAACCCACGAACCGTGAGATCATGACCTGAGATGAAGTCGGACACTCAATGGACTGAACCACCCAGGCGCCACATAAGCATGTATTTTAAAAAACATATTCTTTGAATATTATGTTTGGAGGATAGATTTCTGCTTTTTATTACAAGTTTCATGTAAGAATGCCCTTATAACTAACGCAGCTCTTTCCACTGGATTTCAGCTCAGAGGCTCTTGTCATCAAAGCGGTGATATTGCTAAAACTTAATATTAAACATGTCTTTTGATTTAAATAAATAACTACTGTTAAAATTGTTATTTAAATCTTTAAATAGAAGTTTATGCTGAAAAACAGTAAAGTTTTAAGATAGAAATAACTGCGTGTGTGTGGTGGGTGTATTTGCTTTTTTTTTTTTTTTTTTTAACATTTATTCAGTTTTGATAAACAGAGAGACAGAGCATGAGCGGGGGAGGGGCAGAGAGAGAAGAAGACACAGAATCCAAAGTAGGCTTCAGGCTCTGAGCTGTCAGCACAGAGCCTGACATGGGGCTTGAACTCAAGAACAGTGAGATCATGACCTGAGTGGAAGTCGGACTCTTAACTGACTGAGCCACCCAGGTGTCCCAACTTTTAAAATCGTACATATTACATCTAGACAAATTATTTCAAAAGCCAAATTTGGTACATTGTAGTTTCCTGTTATAAATTATACTAAATTTTTCTGAGACTTACTTCTTAAGGAATGCCTATAGTATTTGTATATTATTTAAATGTAGAGGAGACTAGTAATATAAAACATTATCAATTAAATTTTATTCAACCTGACAATATTTTCTGTATGATACATGGCATCCTAGGTATATAATTAATTTTGAATGACCACATATGGGTAGAGTTGTACTCTTTTCAGTATATAAGCAATTAATAGTGGCCATTGTTTCATTAATCTCTTTGGAGATCCTTTATTTTGGAAAGTGTAAATAATTTGATTATAATAATATATTCACATCTATATTTTTAGATCTCACTTCTTTATGAAGGTAAAGATGTAGTCATTCTTAAAAAAATGACTAGTTTTGTTTATTTAGAAAGACTGTAAAAAAACAGGAATCATCTGCTATTACACTCTTGTTAGGACAGCAGCACTAATCTGGTCTACTAACCTTTAAAAGAAAGTGCAACGTCAGAGATGTCAGGTTGTAGCAGTAAATATTCACTGGCAAAGTTTTTATATCAAAGATTAGAACTTTAGGAGACACTCCTGGGATTTAGTGTACTCTAACATCTATTAATCCCTGATACCTTGGGTAACTTCTCAGAAAGCACTGCATTTACAGAGAGTATGCTAGGAGGTCCAAGAAGGCACATTCAGCTAAAGGTCAGGGAAGCAATTAATGTTCTCTGCTTTTCCCTAAAGAACATCCACAGCAAATCTGCCTCCTCCCCTACCCCATTTTAGCAAGGCATGCGAATATAATGAGATGAAAGTTAAAGTTCAAGAAAAGCATATTACCAACATTATTTGGTTCTTAGAGTCCTTCTTGCATGTGAATGCATGCCATCATTGAAAAAGTGCAGTGCAATTGATTACAAGGGTGGCTTTTACTAAAAGTATTGGTTTTTCATTTCTTAAGTTTTTCTAGATCTCTGCCAAGGGTCAGTGTTTGTGATGCTGTAGATTGGAGTGTAGACTGGGCCCTTCCTATAGTGTGCTGTTAAGTTAGAGTGTTTTGGGGGTGATACATGGTTCTGTGTGGATCCTTGGAAGGACTCTACTGAAGGATCACAGAATTTAGGACGGGAAATCATGTTGACAGGAAGTCCTTCCTGTGACTGTGGCCTCTGAAGCAAGTTTTCAACAATGTCAAACTTGATCTACCTCCATCTTGCCATTCTGCTCCCCGAACACTAGGGAATGATGTTACTGAAGCTAAGAGGACAGAGCTGGCAATAACATCTTCTCTTAGGACTCAGGGACTCAAGACTCTCACTTCTATTCTTGCCTCAGTGCAATGGAGAAGTTTGAAAACCACTTGAGGCTTTCACATGCTCTTGAGTCCAGAATTTTTAAGACTGGCACTGGGGCCATGTATGTATTTGCATATTTTGCCCTTTGCTAAAATTTTGGAACACATTTTAAAAATAGAAGTTTGCTCACCATGAAGCTTACTTTTAGGAATAATAGACAAAAAAATTGGTGTCAGATTTTGGCTTAATATTGAGAAGAATTTTCAATAGTCACATTTTCTAAATGCACCTCGTGAAGTAGCACATTTATCTTCACTGGAAATGCTGAAAGAGGTTGCACAAGCTGACTATGTAGTTTACACCCAACAGGAACATGAGGTTCCCAAATTAGGTGTAAGGTTCGGCTAGAAGGTATCTGAGGTGTTTTCCATCTTGACATTCTAGGATTCTATGACATTTTAATTTTGAGTGGTGCATCTGTTTTAAAACTTTGAATAGTTGCAATGTTGGAAACTGAAAGTTTTTAACTTTTTGAGATTTGGGAAATAAATTTTCTAGCAGGAGCTTATTTTCTATGAAGACCAGAATGAGGAGTTTTTATACTGCTCCCCAGTTTTTTGGAAATACTTGTATTTGTTATTTGTTTATTTACTTGCTTATTTTTGGATATCAGGATTGAGGTGTGAGTTAATCATCCCCATCAGGTCATGATGCACTCTCATCAGGCAAGACTCCACTGTTGTATGTATATCTGTCTGTATGTTCCTTCCTTCCTTCCTTCCTTCCTTCCTTCCTTCCTTCCTTCCTTCCTTCCCTCCTTTATTCCTTCCTCCCCTCCCCTCCCCTCCCCTCCTCCCCTGCCCTCCTCCCCTCCCCCGCCCTCCTCCCCTCCCCCTCCTTTCTCCTTCCCTCCTCCCCTCCCCCCCTCCTTTCTCCTCCTCCCCTCTCCCCTCCCTTCCTTCCCTCCCCTCCCCTCCCCTCCTTCTTCTTTTACCTGTTAAGAACTATGTTGAAGAGAACTAGACCCAGATTCAGTGCTGGGGTGGGGGAAGTGGCCAGAAGGACTAGCCAGACTCAAAAGCACAGAAACAAGACTTGAAAAGTCAATGGAATTTAATGATTGGTATAAGAAATAAATAGCTTCTCCGTTAATGCAAATCATAGATCAAAGGTTAAACTTAAGACACAGTTCCTTTGTGAAGACATCCCTTAGTAACCACCACCATGGTGAGTTACCCATTCTTTATTTAACTCTGGAATTTTCTTTTATTCCCCAGCTTTACTGAGGCATAATCGACTATTAAATAGAGGTTATATACATTTAAGATTTATGATTGATGTTTTGAGAGATATATATATATATATATGTATACATATATATACATACACACACCCTTATATATTATATATATGTATAGATATATATTATATATGTATGTATATGTATGTGTATATATGTATATATATATTATATATGTAAAAATATATATATGTCTATATGTATAGATATATAGAAATGAACATGACAAGCTAATTAACATATCCATCACTTCACGTTGTTACTGTTGTTTTTTTTTTATAAGAACACTTAAGATCTACTCTCTTAGCAAATTTCAAGTATACATTATTATTAACTGTAGTCACCATGCTCTACATTGGATCTCTAGAACTATTCATCTTGCATAAAGGAAACTTTGTACCCTTTGACCACTATCTCCCCCTTGCCCCTAGCCCTGCCCCTGGCAATCACCGTTCTACTCTCTGCTTCTATGAGGAAGTATAGAATTTTCTGTCTGGTACCTCACAATCCAGTATTTTTGTTTACATGATGATCTTGTTATATTATTAGTTTCATGACCAAAGTACAATAACAATTATAATAATGATAATAATTTATCAAGCTTTAGGTAGCAGTCAAAGTGCTAAGCACTTTACATGAATCATCTTATTTAAAGCTCCCAACACTCTTTGATGTAGATTCTTCTGTCACGTTTTACAAATAAGGAAATAGAGACTTAGAGGTGTGTATCTTGCTCCGTAACTAATTTGTTAAGTTCTTAGAGATGGCTAGTTTTTAAAAGTTACATTATAGCTTTTTGGGAGTAGAGAAGGAGCTTTGGAGCCACCAAAAAAAGAATTCAAATTTAGCTCCTTCATTTACAAGTTGCATGAGATTGGTCAAGTTAATAAAGCTCTCTGAATCTTAGTTTTGTTATCTGTAAAAGTACAAAGAATAATGCCTTACCTCACAAAACTGTTGCAAAAATTACATGAAATAAAAAGAAATTACATGAAGTAACATATATAATATATTTAACATGGTCTGGCATGTTTAAAATGTGCTCAGTAACTGGTGATGTTGCCTATGAACCTTATGCAGTGTCCTGGATGTTAAGATGCCATTAATTGCCCCAAAGTAATGTACTTAAAATAAGTAATAATAAAATAATACAAGGGTATATTGTTGGATGGTATTGAATATCTTTTGTCATAAAGGGAATACTATGATGCATTTTTGAAATAGCTGCAATTGCATTGTGTAGCCAATATGAATAGTCAAGATCTTATGTTTCATTGCCAGTCTTTCTCTTGTTTTAGATAAATAGATTGGTAGCCTTTGAAAATCATTGCTTTTTTAAAAAATATCAATTATTGTTTGTTTCACATGGCTTTGCAGAAATGAATAATGGTGATTTCAACTTTGGTGAAAATCAGAAAGCTGTGGACATATGAAATGTTAGCTTGTAGTATGAGTTATTTTAAAATAGTTCACCTTGCTATTATACTGCAGATAAGGTCAATGAATATTCAAAAGTAACTTAGAATAAGTAGAAATGCTACATTTCCATCAGTTCTTTTTCCTGGTTTTTACTAACACAACAACCACAACCATTAACTTCTTCTTTTCCTTTCAGAGAAGGGAGATGATGACAGCAAGAAAGTGGTTGCAGAGATCATGGCAAGATGTTTTGTTCCAAGTTTAATAACAACCACCTCCTGGGAGGGATTTCATTTTGTTGGTCATGAGATTCGAATTACCGAAGCCATGGATTCTTACGGTGCTGTTGTTTGGCCATCGGTATAATTTCACATAGAATTTGCTACCTTTCAATGATTTTTCAACCAGTTTTGTTCATTACTGTGTACTATTTGGAAGAGAGAAAATAGGTTCTATTGTTCTAGTTTATGACCTCAAACAGCACTAAAACTTAGGAAAACGCTTCCAGCAATCAGTTCTATTTTTGACTTGAAGGGTTGATTGACAACGAGCACTGTTTACACTGCCAGTGTTTTGTGACCATTGGAGTTTAGAAAAGCAAACATTTTTATTTCCCATTAAAACTGGCTCCATTTGAGTTAAATAGTCATAATGAAATCTATTAGTCTCAACATGCAGAGTGTTCTAAAATGTCACCAGTCCTTTACCAATTGTCCATGAAGGGGACAGACCACCCCCTACCACTGTCTGCCCCAATCCCACACACTTCTTTGAAATGACTATTATTATTAGAAGTTGCTTTCTTTGTTTTATTTTATTTTTAAAAAAATGTTTATTTATTTTTGAGAGAGTACGAGTAGAGGAGGGTCAGAGAGAGAGAATCCCAAGCAGGCGTCACTGTCAGCACAGAGCCTGAAATGGGCCTTGAACCTACGAACCATGATCATGACCTGAGCAGAAGTTGGTCATTCAACTGACTGAGCCACCCAGGCACCCCAGAAGTTGCTGTCTTTAAAGATAATCAGGGGCATCTGGGTGACTCAGCTGGTTGAGCATCTGACTTCGGCTCAGGTCATGATCTTGCAGTTCATGAGTTTGAGCCCCGTGTTGGGCTCTGTGCTGACAGCTCAGAGCCTGGAGCCTGCTTCAGATTCTGTGTCTCCCTCTCTCCACCCGCCCCCTTCTTCTGCTCTGTCTCTCAAAAATAAAAAGAAAAAACATTAAAAAAAATTTAAAGATAATCAAACCTACACAATTGAGTTCCATAGTTTCATTTCTCTTATCTCCCCAACAGTACCCAAGGACTTTTTCTAGTCTAAATATTGAACCTATTGGAGGATGTACCTCTGTTGTGATGTGTACGTACACACACACATGTTCACACATGTACATACATATAGTATTAGTGTATATGGTGTATTTATCTAATAGACTTTAATTTCAGTTTCTGTTGTTACTTGCCGAGAACTTTTTTTTTTTTTTTTTTTTTTTAACTTTCATAGGCCCTTGTTCTATGCTATTTTCTGGAAACAAATGTAAAGCACTATAATATGGTTGACAAAAATGTGATTGAAATTGGAGCTGGAACAGGGCTGGTCTCCATCGTGGCAAGTTTACTTGGTAAGTAGGGACTCTTGATTGAATTGGGTCAGAGAATTACATGATCAGATGCAATTACTTGCTTTTGCTGTCTAGTTTACTATAACCTAGGCTAATTTTTAGCTCCTTAATTGTTTGAATGGGCTTCATCAAGAAACACTGCCAATTTTATTTATTTATTTTTTTGTTTGTTTGTTTTGAGACAGAGACAGAGACAGCGAGTGGGGAGGGGCAGAGAGGGAGAGAGAGAATCTCAAGCAGGCTCTACACTGTTAGCACAGAGTTTGATGTGGGGCTCGAACTCACGAAACCACGAGATCATGACCTGAGCTGAAACCAAGAGCCAGACACTTAAGCGACTGAGTCACCCAGGCATTCTGAAACACTGCCAATTTTAAAGTCACCTTACTGGTTTCTTTCAGAATTTTCTGTGAAGTTGTATTAATTCTGCTCATGGAGAACCAAGTCACGAGTGTATTGTAACTGGGAGCTGTGTTCAGGCCTCCTGGCTGCTAGGGGAGTCATGTGGGATACAAGGCCCAGGGGGATGTCTTGCTGCTGGCTCTGGCCATCTTTGTTTAAATGGTAGCCCTGTTTCAACATTCCTGAGCAGCCAGATATTCCTTTTGGGTTTTGGAGCCCTGTGCTTTCGTGAAAAAGCACCTGTTGGAAGAGAGAAGGAGTATTATCAATCATGTCTGCTTCTAATTTTAGGTGTTTCCCCTTGAATTTCTTTTCCCAGCTCATCTCTGTTCTTTTTCTGGGACCCCTTCTTCTCTTACCAGTGTTCTCTTGTCTCATGGAATGTGTGACAGTCCCTACATACGCCTGAGCCTGCTTCACTTCCTCTCTTGTTGTTACCTGTTGCATTGCCTCTGTTTAGCTGCCTTCTCTGATGGGTGCTCCCCAAGTCTGTCTTGGTTTTCTTGATCTTTAGAAGTGCACACCTGCCAGTCTACAATCTTGAAAGGAATTCAAAATTTAGCAATTTACAATTTTCTAAATGCTGGGGAAATATAGGACCCTTGAAGTCTTCCATATATATTTTAAAATTGCTTCTTCAGATATTGCTTTCTGAAGTCAGTATTCCATTTAGTATGGGTACTCAGAGGTACTACTGGATTTGTACCCAAAGGCTTCCTGATCAGGAGCACATTTGTGCTTCAGAAAGTCATTTGTTCCATTAAAAATAATTGGTCCTTTTAGGCTACTTGTATAACTTAACACAAATAACAAAAGATGGAGACGGATGGTGTTCTGCTCTCTAGACACAAAGATCTTCATAGTCAGGTAGTTCATATTCACTCTGGGCAGTTGGAGGTGGGGTGGGGGGAGGTCTTCCTGATCTTGGGATTTTAAAAAGATTTGTTGAAAATGATAGACCCACCCACACTAGAATGTGACAATTCATATTTCTCTGATTCTACCAATGATACGCATGTTTCATATTTCCCACAAAACATAATCAATGGCCAGAGAAACTTGTCATCATGACTAAGGAGTGGTTTCTTTTTTTTTTTTTAAATTTTTTTTTTTTTTCAACGTTTTTTTTTTAATTTATTTTTGGGACAGAGAGAGACAGAGCATGAACGGGGGAGGGGCAGAGAGAGAGGGAGACACAGAATCGGAAACAGGCTCCAGGCTCCGAGCCATCAGCCCAGAGCCTGACGCAGGGCTCGAACTCACGGACCGCGAGATCGTGACCTGGCTGAAGTCGGACGCTTAACCGACTGCGCCACCCAGGCGCCCCAAGGAGTGGTTTCTTAACTGGTCTGGGCTGTGCTATACTTCTCTCCCAGTTCTGCTTTCTTATTTCTTACACCAGTCTCTTCTTGTCTGATGATGTGGAATTGGCCAGTCCCTAGATTTATTTACACGTTATATTCAGTCTCTGCTACTGCTCAAATTTTACTTTAAGGCCCAAATTTTATTGGTTATTGGTTTTTACAATTTTGCCTCTTCCAATTTCTTCCTGAAAATGACCACTACTATTCGCTTTTCACTCAGAGGCTGTGCACATCTTCTTCATATGCGTATTCTGTCCTGCATCTGTGGTCCTTGGCTGTAGGAACACTATGTGTGTGTCAGGGCTAGGTTTTAAACATCTTTTGATGGGAAGATTCATATTTGTAAAGTGGTCAAGCTGAGAACTTGGGCATAAACATGGATGTCATGACATTTCCAATGTAATTGCATTAAAAATTCTTTCTGCACCTGAGTGCCTCCTGTTCAATGATAGAATGCCCATGTAATATACTCTCATTTCGGTTCACATTACTTGGGCTCAGCATTCTTTTAGCAAATAACCTATGCACTGCAAATAACCTATGTACTGAAATAACCTATTTCAGCAGTGACTTCTGATTTTTCCATTGAGGGTTCCAAATACTTTTTTCTTTAATTTTTATTATTTTATTTTTAATTTATTTATTTTTAAATTTACATCCAAGTTAGTAGCATATAGTGTAAATGATTTCAGGAGTATATTCCTTAATGTCCCTTATGCATTTAGCCCATCCCTCCTCCCACAACCCCTCCAGCAACCCTCTGTTTATTCTCCATATTTAAGAGTCTCTTATATTTTGTCTCCCTCCCTGTTTTTATATATTTTTGCTTCCCTTCCCTTATGTTCATCTGTTTTGTATCTTAAATTCTTCATATGAATGAAGCCAAATGATATTTGTCTTTCTCTGACTAATTTTGTTTGCATTAATACCCTCTAGTTTCATCCACACAGTTGCAAATGGCAAGATTTCATTCTTTTTGATTGATGAGTAATACTCCATTGTACATATATACCACATCTTCTTTATCCATTCATCCAACGATGGACATTTGGGCTCTTTCCATACTTTGGCTATTGTTGATAGTGCTGCTATAAACATGGGGGTGCATGTGTCCCTTCGAAACAGCACACCTGTATCCCGTGGATAAATGCCTAGTAGTGCAATTGCAGGGTCGTAGGGTAGTTCTATTTTTAATTTTTTGAGGAACCTCCATACTGTTTTCCAGAGTGGCTCCACCAGCTTGCATTCCCACCAGCAGTGCAAGAGATCCTCTCTCTTCGCATCCTTGCCAACATGTTGTTGCCTGAGTTGTTAACGTTAGCCATTCTGACAGGTGTGAGGTGGTATCTCATTGTAGTTTTGATTTGTATTTCCTTGTGGATGAGTGATGTGGAGCATTTTTTCATGTGTCGGCTGGCCATCTGGATGTCTTCTTTGGAGAAGTGTCTATTCATGTCTTCTGACCATTTCTTCACTGGATTATTCACTTTTTGGGTGTTGAGTTTGATAAGTTCTTTATAGATTTTGGATCCTAACCTTTTGTCTGATATGTCATTTGCAAATATCTTCTCCTATTCTGTCGGTTGCCTTTTAGTTTTGCTGATTGTTTCCTTGGCTGTGAGAGATTTTTTATTTTGATGAGGTCCCAATATTTCATTTTTGCTTTTGTTTCCCTTGCCTCGGGAGACAGACGTGTTGAGTAAGAAGTTGCTGCGGCCAAGATCAAAGAGGTTTTTGCCTGCTTTCTCCTTGAGGATTTTGATGGCTTCCTTACATTGTCTTACATTGAGGTCTTTCATCCATTTTGAGTTTGTTTTGGTGTCTGGTGTAGGAAAGTGGTCCAGGTTCATTCTGCATGTCGCTATCCAGTTTTCCCAGCACCACTTGCTGAAGAGACTGTCTTTATTCCATTGGGTATTCTTTCCTGCTTTGTCAAAGATTGGTTGGCCATACATTTGTGGGTCCATTTCTGGGTTTTCTATTCTGTTCCATTGATCTGAGTGCCTATTTTTGTGCCAGTACCATACTATCTTGATGATTACAGCTTTGTTATACAACTTGAAGTCTGGGATTGTGATGCTTCCAGCTTTGGTTTTCTTTTTCAAGATTGCTTGGCTATTCGGGGTCTTTTCTGGTTCCATACAAATTTTAGGATTATTTGTTCTAGCTCTGTGAAGAATGCTGGTGTTATTTTGATAGGTATTGCATTGAATATGTAGATTGCTTCGGGTAGTGTTGACGTTTTATCAATATTTGTTTTTCCTATCCAGGAGCATGGAATCTTTTTTCCATTTTTTTGTGTCTTCTTCAGTTTCTTTCATAAGCTTTCTATAGTTTTCAGTGTATAGATTTTTTATCTCTTTGGCTAGATTTATTCCTAGGTATTTTATGGTTTTTGATGCAGGAGTTTCCAAATACTTTGACTTTTCCCTTTCTCTAGATTATTTTTCTCCTAGTGTATAGTAAATAGAAAATAACAACAGAAATAATAATAAAACAAAAACCCCAGGAGAACAGAAAATGCAATGGAGTGCAAAAGTACCATGGGAATCTAATTTTTTTTAAGGGGACGTATAAGGCTACTTTAGCATCTGTGTTGAAGAGATTTCCTTCCTGTGTGTAGTGATCAGTCGTTTCCGTGGGGTTAGCGATTGTGCAGAATTGTAAATGCATGTTGGCCTGAAACCTGATTGTTTTACCTTATCCCTCGAGGATTACTTTTCCTACTGTTCTTTGTTTCATAGGTGCACATGTGACTGCCACAGATTTACCCGAATTACTTGGAAACCTGCAATATAATATTTCCCGAAACACCAAAATGAAATGTAAGCATTTGCCTCAGGTTAAAGAACTCTCCTGGGGTGTAGCTTTAGATGAGAACTTCCCCAGATCTTCCAACAATTTTGACTACATCCTGGCAGCTGATGTTGTCTACGCTCATCCTTTCCTGGAAGAACTCCTCATTACCTTTGACCATCTGTGCAAAGAAACTACCGTCATCCTCTGGGTCATGAAATTCAGGTTGGAGAAAGAAAATAAATTTGTAGATAGATTTAAGGAGTTATTTGACCTGGAGGAGATTTCCAGTTTCCCCAGCCTGAATATTAAGTTGTATAAAGCTGTGAAGAAAAGCCGGAGGAGTGCAAGGAAAGGAAAGGTGGTTTCCAGAAGAGTGTTCCTTTAAAGAAGACCCTGGATGATCTGATGTAGCAGTGACTTTCCCAAGTCACTTGCCTCATAAACTTGCCTCACCCCAGACAGGAATTTTCCCACATATAGCACCTGAGTCTAGAAGATGGCTAAGCTGTACCGTGTGGTCATTGGTTAGGACAGAGTTGACTTTTCTTATCCCTCAATAGCACCATTTATTATTATTATCATTTTATTAAATGGTACTATTGTTTGTAATGTGTAATTGTAGGATAATTTTTAATATCTCTAAAATGAACATTGCTATTGCTTTAGACATGAGCTTATCTGATTCTCTCTTTAGAAATAAAGAAATGGATTACAATGGGATCTGCAAGTAAATCTGAAAAGGCAGATACATAATATAATGGTAACTAGGAGATTAATTTTGTGGTTTTCCTTAGTGCCACCTTATAGGTGGTCAGTGGTCTCTGCTTGGCAGGGTAGGCCTCGAGCACAACCTCTGAAATCAATCATGCATGTGGAGCTGAGGTCACAGGCAAGGACATTTCATTCTAGTAAATGAAAAATGACTGGAGGCAAACATTAACACAGTTGAGATTTTGGAGAAGTAATTGTTTAATTTTCAAGCCATGTACAGTTATGTTGTATCACAGAGAGAGAAATAAATATAAAAACTTTGGGTTGAAAATACACATGAAAAGATTTGGGCTCCTAAACTCAAATCACCAGATACAGGGCTGGTTTTAAAGTTTAAAGCTTTTCTGATGCACATATATAGACCTGGATACCTGAAATCCTACGTGATTTTCTTCACACAGACCTTAGAGATTAGAACAAAGACCGCTGTAATTAAAGTCAGTGCAAGGAGGGTAAAAAATGAGGATTCTGTACCAGTGGTTCAGACTCCATTGGTTGGTGGTTATCACTTTTGTGATGTTCCTCAGGCTGGTACTTCTTCTCCTAAGCCCAGCCCTGTGCTTTGCTGGAAGTTGTCAGCCACTCAGGGTCCAGCAGAGCTGACAGAAGGACTTCCTAGGGTCCTGATGTGTAAGAAGGAGGCTGATGTACTCCCAGTGGGTTTTTGGCTGTGCAGCCCACAGGGCTGTCTCCCAGGGACTCCTGACATTTATGTGGTCTTTTCTGGTTTTCACAGTCCATTACTACATAAAGTTGTGTGATCCTCACAACTTTTCTAGGAAGTCTAGGGACTATCATTATCCCTGCCTCACATGCAGCCTTGCTGGGGCTGTGAGGGTGGTCACCTGCCCCAAGCACACAGCTCCAGAGGGTGGGCCTCAGACCCAGCTTGTCTGAGAAGAGGGCCTGTGTTCTTTAAGTTTATTTATTTATTTTGAGACAGAGAGTGAGAGAGAGTGCGTGAGCATGCGTACATGAGCAGGGGAGGGGTAGAGAGAGAGGGAGAGAGAGAATCCCAAGCAGACTCTGCACTGTCAGCACAGAGCCTGACAGGGGGGTCGATCTCACAAGCTGTGAGATCATGATCTGAGCCGAAGTCAAGAGTCTAGACGCTTAACCGACTGAGTCACCCAGGTGCCCCTAGGGCCTGTGTTCTTCACAACTGCACTGCTTTTATGTATTTAGAACAGCAATTTTCAAGCTCCTTTGTAAATGGGTGAAGTCATCTCTTCAAAATGGGATCAGTCCCCAGAAAGGTAAGCAAAGACATTAGGAGAATGAGAACCGCCCTTCCTTATATTTTTCCTCGTTTCTTGCCTTAACTGGGTGGTTCGTGCAGGTGCATTTGGAAGGTGACATTTAAGCAAAGCAGGAAGGAGGTGAGGGAAGAAGCGGTGCATATATCCAGGGAAGTGTGTTCTACGCAGAAGGGCAGCCAGGCCAGGACCTTAAGACAGGAGCGTGCCAGTCCTTGAGCAGAAACAGCGAAGGCCAGTGTGCTTTGGAGCAGGGCGAGGGGGGACGCTGGTTAGTCAGAGGGGCTGAGGGGCCCAGGTCACGTCTGATCATCACTGCAGGCTGGCTTCTTCAGAAGCAGACTCTGAGGTGGTGTCTTGTTCACCAGTTCTTGATCAGGGGGTGCTTGTTGATATCTAGATTTGTGGAAAGGGGTGGGACAGAAGGTGGAGCTGCAGTGCAGGCCTGGCCCCATGGGGCCCTGAACTGAGAATGGCCTGAGTGGCCCTGTGTTGGGCCTTGATGACCCCACATCACTCAGTCACTGGATGCACGCTGCCCTGGGAAGGCTCTGTGACCTCATGTGAGGTGACTCTTCGGCATCCCCAAGGATGCTGACAGCTGAGGTCCATCTACTGCAGCACTTCGAGCAGCCAGGTAAGAAGTTTTCCGGAAGGGGACTTGGGCAACACATCACAGTGTGTACCACTGCCTCTAGGGCCACTGAAAGCACTTGGGCTTTTTTCCAGTGAAGTGTAGAATCGATGGATGATTGCAGTAGAGGGAGACAGCATCAGTCCGGGTGAGGACCACGCTGGCTGCCGTTTGGAGAATACTGTGAAGTGGCCAAGGGACTGGTTAGGAGGTTGTGGCAGCCGTCCAGGTAACCAGGAGGGCAGAGCCTGCAGCAGGAATGAGCCCTAGAGGTGGTGAGAAGTGGTCGTTTGTAGAAGCATTTGGAAGCCGGAGCCAACAGACATTCCCTCCGTGCAAAGGAGTCAAAGGTGATTCTAAAGTGTTTGAGCCCAGCTATTTGATGTAACGTTAGAGTCCTCAGCTTAGAGATGGTTTGTAAAGCTCGTTCATGGAGCAAGAGGAAAGAGAAGAAGGCAGGGATGGAGCCCCGAGGCTGGCCAACATGAGGAGCACACATAGGTGTGTTTGGGATTTATTTGAGCTCGTGCCCCTCACCCACAAGTTACGATAGTATCTGTTGACTCTTGAAACCACAGCAGTTTCAAACGGGTCAGCGGAGTTCCAAATCTCCTCACAGCTGACTTGCGAGCTTCTAGGACGGTTTTAGCTGTGGTGGCAGGAATCCAGGGCTAACATGTGAATACAATGGCTCCTCTGCTAAATGTTTGACTATCACTACCCAGCTATTTTTAGGTAGAATAGATAAAGTGTCCTTCTTTTCCAAGACCGAGTTAGGACCAAGCCAGCCATATGGTTCTTCTTTTCCTAAGTGTCAGTCTGTCAAATGCAATGTTCCATAGCCATTGTTTTATTCTGTTTATAGCATTCACTTGCAAATTTTAACACCCACCCACACACACTGTGTGCGTGTCTACTTTTATCTTTTTGCTTTAGGTTCTCCACACTTGTCTAGATTCAGTTTCATAATAATTTGATTTCAAAAGATGTCATTTGAGGAAGTCTTTTCTATCTTACAAGTTTATTTTATGGCTAGGAGTTGGTTTGTTAACTTTAGTCCAAGGTAGTTTATGAATTTTGCCTTTACTCCACTTTTTCTGTGTGTGTGTGTGTGCTTTTTTTTTTTGACAAGTTAAACTATGCTACTGAAAACCTAGTCCAATTCTTGCAGTGACTTTCCAGATTTCTAATAGAATAAACACACTGTCAAGGTTTTAATAGAGGGTTATCACAGAATAGTTGTTGCTTCACAGCAGACGTACCAACTTGCTAGTGATTCTCTGCAGCTTAAAATTTATGGGGGCACCTGGGGGGCTCAGTCAGTTGAGTTTTTGACTTCGGCTTAGGTCCTAGATCTCGCCGTTCATGAGTTCAAGCCCCACGTCAGGCTCTGTGCTGAGAGCTCAGAACCTGGAGCTTGCTTTGTAGTCTGTGTCTCCCTCTCTCTCTGCCCCTCCCTCACTCACACTCTGTCTCTGTCTCTCTCTCAAAAATAAATAGACATTAAAAAAATTAAGAAAAATTTACATGTTACACACAGGTAAACACAGAAAATTGCTGTGCCCCAGCCAGTATCAATTGACGTTAGGAAACTACATACTATACGAAAATCTTCTATTTTAGAATTTACTGATATGTCCTATTTCACTTGTGCCAGTTTTTGTCAACCAGAATTTAAAAAAAAATTGGTTTCTATTCCATATTTATATTCTTTTTTTGGGATAAAGATTTGTGGCATTGGGTAACTTCTGAACAGATTTGGAGCCAATGGTATAAATTCATTATTGTGGAAAAAACAGGAAAGGAAACATAACAGAATGTTCCTTTATTTTATTTTATTTTATTTATTTTATTTTATTTTATTTTATTTTAATTTATTTTAATTTAATTTTTTTAAATCCTTGGGTTCCAGGAGCATGAAGTTCTCTGTAAGTTCCTGGTCTTTGTGGGCAGAGACCATTTCCAACTTGTTTTAGTTGTTTTATTTTTTTATTTTAAAATTTTTATTTTATTTTTTTAATGTTCATTTATTTTTTGAGAGAGAGAGAGATACAGGGTGAGCAGGGGAGGGGCAGAGAGAGGGAGACACAGAATCTGAAGCAGGCTCCTGGCTCTGAGCTGTCGGCACAGAGCCTGATGTGGGGCTCAAACCCATAAGCTGTGAGATCATGACCTGAGCTGAAGTTGGATGCCCAACCAACTGAGCCACGCAGGCACCCCTCCAACTTGTTTTAAACAGTACCATTGGTGTATGGGCAGGTAAATCATTTCTGAATATCCTTTGGAAGTAAAACACATCCACTGGGTAGGATTTTCATACAAGAAAAGATTTACATGTACTAACATTGAAAGCAAACTGGTAACCTTGGGCTTCAGAAATAAAAGATTAAAAAAATGTTTTTTTAAATGTTTATTTATTTTTGAGAGAGAGAGAGAGAGAGCGAGAGAGAGAGAGAGAACGTGAGCAGGGGAAGAGTAAAGAGAGAGGGAGACATAGAATCTGAAGCAGGCTCCGGGCTCTGAGCTGTCAGCACAGAGCCTGATGTGGGCTCTAACTCATGAACCATGAGATCATGACCTGAGCCAAAGTCGGTCGCTTAACCAACTGAGCCAACCTGTTTCCTCTAGAAATAAAAGATTTAAAGTCAACCTTAAGTAGATCAGATGGGTTTATTGATACGCTTAGAAGAAAATTAATCTCCTGTGCCTCCTCCTTCATTGAAACTTAGTTTTCAATGAAGTCTGCATGTGGACGAAAATAATTGTCAAATATGTGCATTTTTTTTTTCTCCATCAAATTATAAGGAAAAATTAAGAAAGAAGATTGGGCCTGGAACAGATAAATAATTTCACAAAGTGCAGGGGGATACAGGCAAAGCAAGATTTAAAAACCATAGACGCTTGGTTCACAGTTCTTTAGGTCTTCTTTCTGGAGCCTGGAAATTGTTCACAAATGGTTTCCACATCCGGGTTTTGGTATTTTTGAGTTTGTGATGTGAAATTCAGTCCAGAATACTTACCTGCAAGCCCAGTTTCAGTGTCTGCTCTGTTTCCAGGTGCCAGACAAAATGGAAGACACTGCTCTGTATTCTTACGTGGCTGTATGAACGGGGCAGTTGGGGCCTTAGCACCGGTTAGTTGTGTTGTCCTATTAGTTCCTTTATGAAAAGTTCCCCGGCTGGACACTGGTGTGTCCTCAGACTGTGTGTAGCTGTGTAGGGTTTAGACTGCTGGGCACACATAACACCACCGATATCTGTTCCTCCCAAATGACCTTTGGCCTCTGTCATGAGCTGTGCTTTCATCGGGACAGCTCGCAGGACGATTTTTACCTCTCAGCTCTCCCAGTTTCCTCGTTTCTAAGGCAGTTGTCTTGACATGAAATCCAATCAAGTTTTAGAACTGGCGCTCAAACATCAAGGAATTTAAAAGCATCATTAAACATGAAAACAGATGTCCAGGTCAAATTTTGTGATAAATGACATTAAGAAAAAAAAATTTGAAAAGATACTGGCTGTCTGCTGCCACCACTAATGCTTTACCATACCAAAGCATTTTGTCTGGTTTTCCAAGCAGAAGCACGGCCAAATAAGATTAAAACAGTCCCTTAACAAATATCTTAATAGCCAGCTGTTATTTCATAATGCCACAAATATAGGACACAAGGCTTCTGAAAACTAGTTATTTGGTAAATGCTACATTTTGTAGTTTAGGGTTTGAAAATTTTCATATTTTCATTGTCCACGGTCTATATAGCTATACTCTTCTTTGTTTTATGAGTCAGCCCCTTACCTTCACTGTTGTGTTTTTTTTTTTGTTTTTTTTACTGTCATGATTTAATTTGGGTTTTCTTATCTAGTGCCATGATTTAATTTGGGTTTCTTATCTCTTTCTGTGTTTCCTTTGTTGGAAGAGTATAAATCATGATGGCAAAGGTTGTCTCTTTGTCACAAACCATCATAAATAAGCCCAAACAACAGGCCATAAAAATGTAAGAAATTCTTAGATTAAAAAACATGAGTAATGTTTTCTACCCACCTGGTGTTCAGAGGTAAAAGTACACTTTGCATCTAGTAAATTATTAACAGTTTTTAAACCAAGGATTTCCTCCTTCCTTAGGATCTCTGTGATTAATAGGTATTCAATTTAAGAATTAGAAAGATGTCAAACATGATAAACACGTTTCATAATTATGTATTAAAAGGAGGAATTGAGGAATAATTATAAGATTATAATTAGGTATAATGATTATACAGTTGTAATAAATTTATATAATAAGAACGGGCAGCATTCTCGGAGTGGAGAGAGCAAAGAGCTACAGGTACTAGGAACAGATTTCATATTTTTGAAAGAACTCAAGGAGGGTTAAAGGCAATTACAAGAAGACAAAATAACTAATACAACTACCTTTTACTTCCTTTGGAGTTTATTCTTTCTCTTCCAGGAAGCCATCTGATGGCTGTCATTCATTCATTCATTCATTCATTCATTCATTCAATATTTGTTGAAAACTCACAATATGCCAAGCAGGGGCTGTAGACACAGTGAACAGTGTAGATGGGCCACTCCTCCCAGAGACCTGAAGTTCCACATGAACAGGCAGACAGGGAGATCAGTGCCTGGGGGAGTGGGGTGGGGAACAGACTGTTCTGGTAGGAGAGAACCTAACATCGTACCAGGGAGTCAATGAGGGCTTGCTGGATAAGTGACCCGTATAGCTGGAGATGGAGAGGGGAGAGGGGATGCATTCTGGACAGAAGGAACATCACGTGGGAAGCTTTTCAGACAGCCAACAGTGACCCATTTGAACTACTCCCTGGAAAAAATTGTGGCTTTATTGCCCCTTGCTGAAATAAGTCCATTGGTGAAATACTCATTGTTTTGCACTCTATTTTAGATATTTTACATAGGGCATCTCACTGAATACCTTTTAATACCCTAGAGGCATTAGCCCAGTTTACGTATGAAGAAACCGAGGCTCAGTGGCAGTAAGCAGCTTCTCCAAGGTTACACCTGTGGGTAGACTGAGATGGGAACCCGGTCCCTGTGGCACCAAAGCTGGTGCTTCATGTCCCTTTTCCCCTCTGAGCCCTGCAAGAACATCCTGAATTTGAATTTTATTCTAGCTAATTCTGAGCAATCTAATTTACTGAATATTGTCTTTATTTGCCTCCTGAGCACAAATTAGCTGTAGTGGAACACTACTGAGATGAACTCCCTTTCACAATGTGCCATGAAGAGTATGGTTTTAGAAATGTGTGTATATACCCAGCAAATTCTTAACTTTTTCTTTGCATGGAACATTGGACAAATACTGGATTAAAGATATGTAGTGATCTTCAAATAGCCAGTGTGGGGGTAAAGAAAGACTCCCTGTATAAGGCGGTATGGAGTTGGAAGCCAAGCTGTTTTTTTATTGAAAGACAACCCAGGGGGAAGGAAGTGGAGGGGTGTTGGATGGCCTCAGGTGACTCCTCAGCAGAAAAGGCCAAGGGGGCGGGGCTGAACTTTAAAACCTCATCCGATCTGTCAATGATGCTAGTGTTTACAAGCCTGTTACTAGGTGCTGACGCTCACGGCCTCAGCACAGAGGTAAGCCCCGGGGTGATGTGAGCATGCCGGTTCCCAGAAACTGCCTTTCAGCAATCTTTCAAGGTGAGGGCAGCCTTGACTCAGGCAGTGTAGGCTTTTGAAGCCAAACAAGAGGGCAAAGGGACTCTGACAGGGAGACTGGACATTCACCAGCATCTCTGCGGCAAAGTGCTGGTCTCAGTGGAAATGGCATGAGGTTCATCCGATGACAGGCACCTCGGTTCTGGGGGGTTGATGTTGCTGACTGAGCCTCAAACACTGGCCAGGGGTCTGGACAGGTGGCCGGATGTAAGCCCATGTGGTTCAGCGGGTGCTGCCATGGTGCCAGAAGCTGGCAGTTCTCAGAGGCTGTCATGTGAGGGTGAAGCTCAGAGGACTGTGCAGGTTGGCACTGAAGAGTGACATGAGCCAGTGTAGTCACGGAATGTTCCAGGGTCGAGAGGAGGAAAAACGATGTGTCTCAAACTTCTGGTGGGAGATGGCTTCCCTGGGCAGTCACTTCAAAGGCAGGATGGTAGGGATGGAAACTCCAGGGAGCAAGCCTCAAGGTCAGTGAGGACAAGGAATCGCAGAGTACGTTGGTCTCTCATAGTCTTTCTGTTGGATGTATTCCTGGTCGATGTTTACACCGACCAGAAACTGACGCCTGCTGACTGACGTCTCTGCTAAGCCAGTGACTGAACGAGGAGTCTGATACATGCAAGAAGTCGAAGCCAACATCTGAGGATATTTCAGCTCGCGTGCCAATATAACCTACCTCAGATAAAAAGCTTGCTTTGATTCCGTCTTATTCTTCGGACAAGTAGGTGAAAAGCTAAGGATTTGGATACCATTCCTCCAAAGCTTCCAGAATAAAATCTGAAGTTACCGAAAATTGCCACTGGGAGGCCCCAGTGCTCTGTAAAATAAACGTTCCCTTCCGAATAAAGAAGTGAAAATAAAAGAAATGATTTAAACAAGTGAATTGAATTATGAAAGATTATATGCAAATGCATCCAGAGCGACAAGGGGTAAATACACAACAGTATAATGTGATAAATATGTGGTGCCGTCCTCCTTAATTAGGGATTGTTTAAATTCCACCCCTTGCCTCAGCACTGCGCACTCTTAGGAAATAAACTCTCCAAGAAAAGGAAAGGAAGGGCTGATTTTCAGGTCTTTGAATGCTGAACAGGTGTTCACCTGGCTGTGTGTGAGTGTTCATGTTTATGTACTTGTGTGAGGAAGGAAGGAGGGGAGGCAGGAAGAGAAGAGTAAGAGAATGGGGAGGGGTCGCTGAAAGAGACTGTCCTTTAGTGGGGAAGACAGGTTTGGATTCTTGCAGCCTGAGAAGAAAAAATATCTGGCCGGACTTGCCAGATTTTGATTTCTTATAATGCATTCATTCTCAAACTTGAGCGTGCATCAGAATCACCTGGAGAGCTTATTAAGCACAACCTGTTGGGCTCAGAGTTTCTGATTCAGTAGATCTGGAATCGGTCCCGAGAACTTGCACTTCTAATGGGTTCCCCGGTGATGCTGATGCTCCTGGTCTGGGGACCCCACTTTGAGAACCACTGTTGTCATACGTTATATTCCAGCCTTTGGCGTGTAGGGCCTTTAGGCATATAAGGGAGATGCCTCCATCTAATTGTTCTATGTTTCCCCTATTCAGTTCATCTTTTGTATCTGACGATTCATATCTTAAGAGGTACGGTACCCTCTTCCTGAAATGAACATTCTCCCCCATGAAACCTTCCACGAACCCCCTTAGGGAAGTCCCTGTAGGCTCCGTTCTTTCTAACTTGTTGGGAGGACAGCTTCATTCAATATTGCAAATTATGGACTAATCTTTTTTACTTGCACTTAATGTTCTTTTTTTTTAAAGTTTATTTATTTATTTTGAGGGGGAGAAGGAGCAGAGAGAGAGAATCCTAAGCAGTGGAATCCCCATGACTGCGTGATCATGACCTGAGCCAAAATCAAGAGCAGGATGCTTAACTGAATGAGCCATCCAGGTGCCCCACACTTGATGTTCTTTTATGTTTATGCACCATTTCTGTCCATTTTGAGTCTAACACTTCAAGCATAGTTATAAATAGACTATGAAGTAAAGAGGGAATGAGAAAAACGGTACGTAGATTATTTCACAAAGACTAAGGGGATGTTTCTTGAAATTCTAGGTTGGGGATTCTGAATATAAAATGCTTGTAAGCTATTGAATAACAGACAGTGGCAATGTTTGATTTTATTACTATAGCATGTAATAGCTCTATATTCAAATGGGCTTTTAATTAAAAAATGTGTTGATGCTCCTATACCAGAGATTTGACTCCCAACCCTTATATAGTCTTTACAGGGGAAGTTCCAATATACACCTAGTGGTAGCATTTGGGGCAGGAGTCTTGGTGGTGCAAAGGAGTTTGTCAGGGGGAGGCCAGGAGTGGGAGAAGCGCAGCCAAGAAGAGTTGGTTTTTTTTTTTTAACGTTTTTATTTATTTTTGAGAGAGAGAGAGAGAGAGAGAGAGAGAGAGAGAGAGAGCGTGAGCAAGTGGGGGAGGGGCAGAGAGAGAGGGAGACGCAGATTCCAAAGCAGGTCCAGGCTCTGAGCTGTCGGCACAGAGCCCAACGCCGGGGCTCGAACTCCTGGAGATCATGAGCTGAGCTGAGGTCAGGCGCTTAACTGACTGAGCCACCCAGGTGCCCCGAGAAGAGTTACTGATCTCATCAGTGTAGAAGTGTACCTGGGCAAGCACCCCTGTTTTCATCTACCATCACCACTTGCTGGATAAGGGAGATGTTGGCTTTGGTGAGAATTTTTACCACAAATGAATTATTCTGGCAGTACAATATAGTATTTTTTCTTTTTTCAAATTTGTGATGAAGTAGTCATATTCTTCCATGAAATTGGCATACTAATACCACCAAATAGACAATGTCCATGAAGTAACTTGAAAAACTGGAAATCATCATCATAGCAAAAAATGATTTTAAAAGCGATCAGAAAATTTTGGGAGTAGGTGTGAAAGGAAGTGTATTTTCTCTTTTCTAATATGAACACAGACTCCTTGTGTTGAAATAGTGTGCTCAAGGCAGTAATGTTCACCCTTAGCCGTCAATCAGAGCCCTTGTGAAGCTGGAGAGAAATGCTGTTTCCTTGGCCCAGCCTCAACCCACTGGATAAGAACCCTGAGGGGCTGCGATGGGTGCATTTTGGTGTAAAAATCTGTGTTTTTTTTTTTCAAAGCTCTCCACAGACTCTGTTGATTGGCCATTTGGGGGGAATTATTGGTTTGGTGTATTGACTAATCATGCCCAGATTGTCCCTCTTTGGCTCTTGCTGCACTCTTCATGGCTTTTGAGTTACTGAATCACTTATGAATTTCAAGTTTTCTCATTGCATGTAATTGCTAGATAGAGAATTTTCCACATGAAAGCCTCCAACTGTATTGAAACCAACCCCAGGCATATCCTAAGATACATTTCCCCTGGAGCTCAGTCAATACAGATTAATTAATTGTTTTTGGATGAAGGAAAACATACTACCTTACCTCAGCACTAGAATATTAATTGATCTAATCAATAGAAATTGGAATATTGCCATGTTAAACACCAACTACATTCTTTGCTCAATGAGCCACAACACCACCATTTTCCAACATCCCAAGTTCAGTCTCCCAGAACAGGGGTTCTGCTTTTCACAAGGCTGTGGACAGGTGTTATGTAGAAAGGAAGCCTCAGCAGTGAGTGAGATGCGTCAAGCTAAAGGGAAAAATCAAGAGTGACTGCACAGGTCCCAAGGGTGGGCACTCTCCTGGGTTCTCTGTGCTTTCAGCAACATTTATTTCTACTCTGCATCAGTAAGGTGGATGGGGGAAAAACCTGACAACAATGACTAACTTCATAAAAAAATGCCATTACATAAAATGGCAAGTAATGTGTAAAGAGCACACGAGATATCTCTGTATTATTCCTTACAACTTCCTGTGAATCCACAATTATCTCAAAATTAAAAATTAAACAAAGATGTATGTTAAGATGTAGTTATCTATACATGGTTGATGCACACAGAGGTTTTTGTCCTTTCCCTCCCCCACCCACCTTCTTCTATATGTGGATATCGAGGATGCACGTGGAACGTCTTCCAATAGTGCATTGCTCAGACACAGGAGCATTGAGGGGCATATGAGTTGTCTAATAATAACAGCTGCCTTATATTGAGTTTCCTTGAGCCAGGGACTTTGCTAAGCTCTTTATGTTCATTATCCCACTTAATCCTTACAACAATCTTGTAGCTAAATAGTATTATCCTATTTTACAGATGAGGAAATTAAAGTTTAGTGAGCTTAAGAGACTTGCCTAGGTCACAACAGGCTACAAACGGAGTAGGGATTTGAACTTAAGTCAAACATTGAAGCCCATGCTTTCAGAGTTTTATCTACTATCCCATCTGTAAGGTAATAGGAATCATACCTACTGACATCAAATCAGATCAAGTGATGCTTATTGAACTGCTTTAGAAGAAACTATTGGTTCCAGAAATGATTCAGAATTCTCATGCAAAAAATTTTTTTTTAAGTATATTAGAACTAACCAAATACATAAACTATTAGAAACCTGGAATTTCAAGCTACCTTGGAGATTAGGAGTTCGACCTCTTATTTAGTGCAAAATAGTCTTCTAAAGTATTGCTAAGAGATGGTGAATGAAAATTTTTTCAGGGAGGGGACCCCTATCGCTGACAAGGCAGTATATTCTAAGAAAGTACTTCCTTATATGGAGTGGAAATCTGCTTGCCTCCTTATATCCAACAAAAAAAAGAAGCCTTTCCTAAACAAAACAAACCTTTTCTACAAAACTATAATGAGAAGAATAGAAGACAGTCTGTCTTTTTCAGGCTAAACATCTCTAGTCCTTTTTCAATCATTTGTCATTTGACGTTACTTTGAGAATCTTGATTATATCCCTTATACATACTCCAGTCACTCAATACCTCCTTTTAAATTGTGGTCCCCTGGGGCACCTGGGTAGCTCAGTAGGTTAAGGGTCTAACCCTTGATTTCGGCTCAGGTCATGATCTCACAGTCCTGAGATCAAGCCCTGAGTTGGGTTCTGCACTGACAGTGCAGAGCCTGCTTGGGATTCTCCCTCGCTCTCTCTCTGCCCCTCCCCTGCCTGCTCTCTCTCAAATAAACTTAAAAAAAAAAACCAAGCTGTGGCCCCCCAAACTTGAGGCAGTGCTGCATAGGTGGCCTGACCAAGATGGAGAGCACTTTTTCTGAACATACTTAATATTTTACCCATGGAATATAAGTGGGGATGGAGAAATGTTCCTTCTAGAATCTGGCTCTGGTGTGTAGGAAATAGAGTACTGGAAGGCATTTGGTGTACGTGCCTGGGTCTACCCAGGAGAGGTGATACCCGGGGTTTCCTGTGGAAATACCCTCTATAAACTTGAAGAATTATTTGCTTTGCAATATCAGAGTCCAGTGTTTCCCTTTTGGTACTGATGAAATTACCCAAGCCCATGCAAGAGTTGAGTAATGGATAAGAAGGAGTGGTCATCATCCTGGAGTAGCTGGGAAATTGTAGGTACCTATCTGAACTTGGCTCCCAAATGAAGGGTCAAAGAAGGGACCCGATCTTTATATTTGACATTAGGTATTTTTCCTGTGTCTGTCTGTCTGTCTACTTATAGATACATATAGATATATTTAGGAAATTTGAAAGCCACATTCAATATTTTCTTAAAACTATGTTTTCTTCAGAAAGCTAAAGTCACAATAATAAACCTGCTTTGGCACTTTCTGTTTTTCTTTTTAAAAAAAGGTTTATTTATTTATTTTCAGAGAGTCAGAGAGAGTGGGAGAGGGGCAGAAAGAGAGGGAGAGAGAGAGAATCCCAAGCAGGCTCCACACTGTCAGTGCAGAGTGTGACGCAGGACTCCATCCCACAAACTGAGATCATGGCCTGAGCCGAAATCAAGAGTTGGATGCTTAACCCACTGAGCCACCCAAGCACCCCGGGACTTTCTTTTTAAAAAGAAATCCTGCTTACCATTCAACACAGATTGATCATTGCAAAATAGCATAGAGACAGAGACCATATTGACCACTAGAGTTGGCATATTTATGTCTTTTTATTTGAGTTGAATTTTCTATTGAATAGACATGAACCATAATATTGGTATAAAAAAATGTCATGTTTCTCACTTTAAAAAAAGAAAGATTATGAACAAATTGGTATTCTTCAATCTCCAGGGTTAATGGAAGAATATTAGTCTTATTATGGCTCTCCTCTTTGGATTGTCCAAGAACTCCAGAGGCTTGCTTGATTTTGCAAAGCTGGGAGAGGGTTCTGATTCTCCTGATGGGCCTCAGCAGTGACTGGCTCTCCCAGGAGTCACAGAAACCCTCGCCAGCATTCCCAGGGGGTCTTTGTTCCACGTCCAGTTTTTACAGGTCCCTTTCGTAGCTATATTTCTATTGACCAAGTAGCTTTCAAGCAGAGCATAGGTCCCCATGATGTCACTGGGGAGAAGTGAAGTTATTTTCTAACTTCAGTTTCTTCTAGAGAAATTATTTGTCTTGTTGATCCTCTTACCACACCATCTTGTTTTAAACTATTTCAAGTCTTTCATGGAAATAGGCACATATAGGTGTGAAGCCTTGAATCTACTTAATTTTCTCAACAATGCTCGGCATCATCAAATGAAAATGGTCACTTAGGTGAAAAGTCTTTAACAGATACAACTTCTCTCCTTTGTCTTGGTCAGTGTCTTCATGCATGTCATTTTCCTTTTTATTAGGAGAAGTTGTTGGTATGTCAAAAGACCTCCACATTTTTTGTTTTCCTTTGATAGCAACTTAAAATGAATTCTCTAGGTTTTTGTGCCTTATCATTTTGATAGGCTCCAGCTTTGTTATTGGCTTAAAAAGACAGTTCTTTCAGAATCCTTGTTTTTGTTCACCGAAGAAACACACAAAGACACTAATAAGCCGATTTGGAATTTTAATAGACTAGCAGCAATACAACCAGGTAGCTGTGATTCTGTGTCAGGTAGTCTGTTGTATGGGGAGTTAGATCCTTAAAATGTTTCATGCAGGGCTCAGAAAGAGTAAATTGTTTGCCACTAACAAATCCTGTGCAGGTAGAACTGAGTGGGGGGGATGGCATCTGTGGTCTTCTGTTAGGCTCTCTGTGGGCTGCTCAGTTTGGTACCTCTCATTTCCGTTTTCTTTACAGTCTCTGTAAGAGAGTTCGTCGGAAAAGCTCTTCCTGAATGTCAAAGCAAAGTACAGATGCCAGGCACAATTCATGTGGGATTTAAATTCGCTCATGCTTCAGATCATCTTTGGTATGTTTCAGAGAGCAAATTGGAGAGAAAAAAGAACACAGCTTTGCAGAGGCAGAGTAGGTTATGAATAGTCGATTTGATCAACTGTCCTGATAGGAGTTACCAAGACCTACAATGAGAAAAATTAAGTTCTTCACTGTGAGTCTAGGTAAAACAATTTAGTAGCTCAGTTGATGTGAATTACGAATTTAAGTCAACAAAAGTAAAAATGAAGATTTTCTTTGCAAACAGGGATTTACTCACACATATCCATTACTCGGTAAACTACAGATTTGGAAAACAGGACAAGGATATATGATTTTGCACAAGAGCAGAGTGGGCGAATTATAATGACTTTGAGAACCTTATTAAAATGTTTTCTGACTTTCCTGTGTTTACATTTGTAACATGAACATTGTTAACAAACGCTTTATCCTTAATTTCCTGGGATTGTGGAGAAAAGAGTAGGAGCAGAATGTAAACCTTTGCTAGAACCAGTTAGGAAGTAGTAATAATTTTACTCTACAGTTTTGATAAAGATTAAAAACCCAATGAACTAGCTTATTGTGCAAAATCATACTTATGTGGCTTATAACTTAAAAAAAAAAAGAGTACCTCTTCCGTTTGGGATTGAGTAGAGCTCCTGAACTGTGGAGTACTTGTTAACTTCTGAGTGAATTGAAAAATTTACCTGGTTTTGAGTATTTAAAATGCCTGAGGGGAAGCTTGGGAAAATGTGATTTTCAGGTGCATTTTGCAACAGGGAAGAGACTATTTGCATCGCTGTGTCCATCCATCTGTCCGAGTGTTTGAAAGTGTGTGCTGTGCGCGCCAAAGGCAAAATGAATAATGAACAGGCCTGGATCCCCGAAGGAGCGGGGGTGTGCAGAGCAGGCAAACGTGTGCGAGGCTGAGGGAGGGGCCACCATGGCCCGGGCCTGCTGCCTCCCTTGTCTGTCTCCTATGTGCATAAAATGTGGTTCACCTTTGCACCTTGTTCACTGTTTCCAGACCTCAGGCAGCCACACAGATTTCTGAGCTCCAACTTTAATAGGAAAACTAATGCACACTCTTCTCAGATGAGATAAAACTGAGATTGCATTTAAAATCAGGAGGTTCAGAGTGAATGAACATGGGGTTTTATCACTGAAACACGTTCTTGTCCTTAACTCCAAATGTCGCATTTGCCTTCTTATAAACTGTAGGAATGGGACGCACAAATGATGCCTTTCTTAAACTGTAATATTTTAAGATAATACTTCCCTTGATCTCTACGAGGCTCATCTGGGTTAAAGTATTTTTTTGCTCTTTTTCTGGCACTGATAGGAAACATGCCATTTGTTTGTGCCTTTAAACATATAGTAGTTCAACGCAGTGAGGGAAATTTTGAGACTTTTTTGAGGGCCAAGTGCTTCTTTTTTGGAACTACACATAGAGGTTTTGGTCTTCTTCCAGTAAGCATTTCTTCAACCACCCATCTTCCCTCTAGAAACCTCAGAGTTCTCTTCAAGTCCATTTTCTCTCTTAACTTGTGGGGCATTTAACCATCAAGGCTCATCAGTTTTAGCCCCTAAACATTGCCCTTAAAATAGCAGTCTCCCTGACTTTACTTTTCTTCTATTCCAGAAGATTTCCTCCACTGTGTTGTGTGTGTGTGTGTGTGTGTGTGTGTGTGTGTGTGTGTTTAAACAGAATCTTGCAGTATCTCTCTGCAAACATTCATTCATTCTGAGCACCCACGAAGCTACTGGGGGAGTGATGGAGGAACAAAAGGGACACTGACCAAACTGAACTGTCCTCCAGCTGATGTGATCGGGTCGCTTCCCCACTTGACTCTTTCATGTGTGCCTGCTGCTTACAGACCAGATTTGTTTCCGGGTAGCACACAGGCCCCTGTCAGACTTTCTCAGGCAAGCTCTCTGAGTTTGCACCCACTTCTTTCCCTTCTCCTTCTCCTCTCCTGCCTCCTTTCTTCTCTGCCCCATTCCCTTTTCCTTCTGGACAACTATTCACTCTTCCTAGGGTCACTGTGACCTCTCACAGTCCACTGCTCAGTCTTTTGCCTGCTCTCAGCCCGGAGCACCGTTTCCTTTCCCATCTTGGTTTTCTGCTCCCTCTCTAAAGACCCAGCTCCAAGGTCTCTCCTGTATCAACTCCCCAGGGCTGGGAGCCCCTTCCCTCCCTCTCCTGGTGCCACCCAGGATAGGTAGGTCACTTGCTTTGGCATGATTTGTTTCCATCTCTGCTCTCTCAACTGGACTGGATGCTAAACTCAGGCAGAGTTGATGCTTTTCATCTCTGTGCTCAAGTGCCTACCACAGGGTCTGCCACATCATAAGCATGAATGAAGGTTTGCTGACTGAATAAACGAAAGCACGTCACCCCTCTAGCTGGTGTTACACGTTTCTCATTTTGCTCCAGGCACTTTAATTCTGGACTCTGGCCAAGAGCATCAATTTGGCTAAATGGAATGAAGTCAATTAGTTGCCACAAAATGTACTCCTTTATTAGATTTTTATGTGGCCATCCAGGTATTTATCCACTCTTTCATATCACAAACAGTATTGCACACTTCCTATTGCCTGGTGTTTTGCCAGGCTTTGAGATAGAATGAGGTTCAGACCAGGCACCTCATTAACTTCATTTTGAATTGTTTCTAGGGAAAGAAAAGAGGACTCATCAGAACAACTTTGGTTCCTTGCATGCTTCTGGCAGTTTCACTTTTGGGCTAATCTTTCAAGTCCAACCAACACTTGAGTGACTTGAGGGTAGGGCGGGTTGACACACGGATCTAGTTATAAATGATCTTGATAGGTTCCTCTTGGGCTTGGCTAACGCCTGGGCTCTCGCATCTCTGCAAGGCTGAGTTATTTCCAGGTCAACCATGTCTTGGTTCTTTTCCCCAAGTGAATGCTTCAAAATCTAGGTGAGAAGTATTTTCTAGGCAATGCAAAGGCAGAAACAGAATCGTTTTTTTGTTGAATTTCAGATTCATTCTTGAGCATGAAGACAGAAAGAAGGCCGTTGACTTCTATGCTGATATTCTAGTTTACTTGTGATTTTGTTAATCAGATGCTCACTCCCCTTTCTACATTCCTCTCTGCTCAGCCTTCAGAACAGTGCTGGCATCTGAGTTAAGTAAACGGGAGGAGCAAGTTTTATAAGGTGGCAGAAAGCCAACATTCCTTTGCCTTCTGTTGTCTTGAAAGTGATGCCAAGTCATGTGGTGGCTACTTGTAGCAGAGGAAAAGATTATTAATTGTTCCCTGACAGTTCTCTCAAGGATTTCTCAAACCGCTGACTTAAAGTAGCTAGGGTAAAGGTATTCGAATGACAAACACAAAGGCGCTTAGCAGAATTAATATTCTATAAAGAGAGACTTTTGCACTGGCCTCATTTTACTCATCTTCACTTCATCCCCCTCCTCTCTCAGGAAGCAGGTAGGACGAACAGACAGAGAAGGAAAGCTGAGACAAATGACACCGTCTCTTCCCAGCCATCGAGTGACCCGGGTGTGCACCGTAATGAGCACAGACGGTGTGTGGGCTCTGTGGTAAGGGCGAGGAAAATGCTGACAGAGCACCTGCTTTGATTGGATTTATAGTATTATAGGAAGAAACTGAAAGCAAGAGGGAGAGATAGGAAGGGGTGAGGTAATATGGGGTGGAGAGGGGAGACCTATTTATGGCTGTTCCGTGGTCATAACTCAGCAGTTTTGTTTTGCCCACTCGGTGAACTGACCTTCCCCAATACTCTTGTTTGACAGCCTCAGAGAATAAATTCCCCCTGAATCCAGCTTCTAGGCCGGGCAGAGGTGGCAGGGACGGAGCAGCGCCACATAGAGCCAATAAGTTCACTTCCAGAGGCGAAAGGGCAATTTGTCCTGCCTGCTCACTCCATCACTGACCTTTCGGTTCGACTGCTGCCCAGGGTACCAATTAGTGCTAATTGCTGCCGATGGTGGTGCAAGATCCTGTGACAAGTCTCTGCTAAGAAGAGGGCTAAGACCCCTAACTCATTTCGTATAGAGTATGCCCATGAGAGGAGGTACTTTGGGATAATATAGCAATAAGGCCGGGCTGGGGAAAAGAAGATCATTACCAAGAGCACAGTGGTTTTCAACAGGCCTGTCTCATTATGGTACATTAACAGCTACTGAAATCATGCTTTAATTAATTTTCCCAGAAAGAGGAGTTTTGCTACTTCTTATCCAGATCTTACTTTGATGTGGAAGGACCCAAAAGTATCCCCAAAGTAAGAGCCAATCTAATTATGTCTGGGGTAAAAATTCAGGGCTTCACCTCCGCCTAGCAAAAGCAGCAGGAGATCCTATGCCCGGCAAAATAAATGTTTAACAGACTTGCTAGAATATGTCAAAGTTTCCTGAATAAAGTTGAATAAGCATTGCTCTTAGGATCTTTCAATGTGATGGATAAGAAAATATCAGTGTAATGAAGTAGGTCTCCTTATATCAATCACTGCAATTAGCCATATCACTGCAAGTGGAAACTCCTCTCAAAGGCTATTGGTGGCCCCAATGTCATATTTTTAAATTAATGTAAAAGGAGCTGCTTTGTATTAGCCAAGAAAAAGTTGAGAGTTTTCAGATTTGACCATTATACTGCTGTAAAAGGCAGTTTGTTTCACACACACACACACACACACACACACACACACACACACATACATACACACACACAGTTAGCTGGAGTATGCTTCAACAATTGCCAATTGCCGGCTATAAATAGCTTTCCCATTCGAAACAAAGCCTCATCTTTCAAATTGCTACTTTCTTAAGCAAAGAAAAAAAATGGTGAACTTCTTTCAGCACATACCAGCTGTTCCAGATGTTATGATTACACATCTAGGACCACATTCTGCACTAAAAATATATACAGGAGATTGACTTCCAATCTCTTTAGTAAAGTAACATCATAAATTATGATGCTTACTCCATAGTTATGTTCTACAAGTGTTTGTTAGTGGTTTGTAAGGTGAAAGATACCTTGATTCTCACAATTTCCATGAAGCCTGTTAGAATTAATAATAAATTTCACTAATAAGATTATAACCTCATCTATTAATTTAATTCAGACTTTGTTTTTACTTACAATAAAAAGAATAAGAGATCCTGTTGATATTTTATTTGTAGAAACAGAAAAATTGCTAAATTGAATAACAGATGCTTTTAAGAGTGGGACTTGAAAGAATTTGGTTAGAGATTGAGAAGTAGAAGACTGGAGGATTTTCTGGAAGAGCCGGGTAGATCTTGAGAGGCTATAGGCTCAAGCAGTTCCAGTACTGGCCACCAGATGGCGGTATGAGACCAGAGCTTTCTGTATAGACAGCCGGATGCTAGTGTGGTCTGTGTTGGTGGCAACAGCAGTTTCTGGGCAGATTGGGGACCAGGCAGAAAGTACGCAAGTGTCCCCCTTTTGTTTTCGCTGCATCTCCTCAAACAGTCCTCCATCTCAGAGATCGAGCAGCCAGTTTGTAAGAATGGAACTCAAGATGAGGACATTTTCTTGCTCAAAACTTTCCAGTGGCTTCCCTGCACCAGTAGAATAAACTCTGGACCCCTTACCCTGGTTTACAAAGGCCTACAAAATACAGACCTGACCTTACCAGTCCCCTGCTCTGACTACATTCTAGACACACTAGCTGCTGCACTTTTTGAAAGAACAAAAGCTGCTCCCCAAGAACCGTTGCAGCCATTGTCCTATTTGCCTGGTTGCTCTCACTTATATCTTCAAATAGCTGGTTCCCTCTTTTCAAATCTCAGCTCAGTCACTACAGAGCAAGTCCTTTCAATGCAAAGTATTAACTCGACAACTTTCCAAAATGCATCCATTTAGTTTGATTCTGACTAAGCCTTAATCATAATCTATTTCCTCTCAGCTCCCTTCTTTCCTTCCTTATCTGGTAGATGATCTATTTATTGTTGGTTCCTCCCCACTGCAATGCAAACCCTGTAAGAGCAGGAACTCTGCATCATTCATTTCTATTTATCTCATCTTTAGAACAGTGGCTATTCTTGTATAGAGAATGAATGAATGAATGGGTGTTTGAGATATTTATAAGTTGGGCATTCATAGCCCAAGGAGTACTAGCATTTGGACAACTCCTTAGAATAAAATTTATCATAACTGACTTAACTTTCGGTGTTTTTAATCTATATTTTTAAGTTTTAAAGTTTTTCCATCTATATTTTGTATATATTTTTTTAATCAAATATTCACTGAGCAGACCTTGTGATAGGTAGTGGGGAAAATCCAGAGCTGAATGCTATAACAAAAGTTATGTTTTTGGAGCTTACAGTGTTATATACATATTATCTGATTTGCTACCTGCAACCCTACTGTGGGATGGGTGCTTTACTCCTTAATTGCATTTTACAGACTAGGAAACTAAATTTAGTTAAGTAATTCACTCAAGATACATGTCCATTCAGTTATAGAACCAGGACTCAAACCTGTTAGAAAACAGTAAGTCCTGGAATGCCTGGGTGGCTCAGTCGGTTAAGTGTCTAACTTCAGCTCAGGTCATGATCTCACAGTTCATGAGTTCAAGCCCCACATCAGGCTCTGTGCTGACAGCTCGGAGCCTGGAGCCTGCTTCGGGTTCTGTGTCTCCCTCTCTCTGTCCTTCCCCTATTCGTGCTCTGTCTGCCTCAAAAATAAATAAACATTAAAAAAAATTCAACAACAACAACAAACAGTAAGTCCTGAGGAGTGAGCAAAGAAGATAGAGGGGTAGATTCCATGTACATCATGGAGGTGTAGAAGTACCAGACAACAAGTACAGAAAACTTAAAGGCAGAAAACAAATGATCAGAATGAGAACAAGACTCTCACAATGATCCAGAATTATTTGACAAAGAACCAAATAGAATTTCTAGAAATGAAAGAATATAGTCATCAGAATAAAAACCTCAGCAGGTAAGATAAATAAAGTGCAATAGAGCTAAAGAACGGTAGTGATCAGATGAAGAGAGAATTCGTGAACTAGAAGCTTGATCTGAAATTATCAAGCATATAACACAGAAAGAGTAGGACGTGGAAGTTTGTTAAAGGGAAGTTTAGAGATGCAGAGGATAGAACTGGAAGGTCCAGCATGTTTCTAGTAGAAGTTCCAGAGTGAAAAAAGAAAACAAGAGCAGAAGGAGATTCTTGAAGATTTGATGACCGCAACTCTGGAAAAATTGGCTACAAGACATGTGTCTTCAGATTAGGAAATTCACTGTGTCCAGAGCTGAATAAGGAAAATGAATCCACACCGAAACATATCCTGATGAAATTTTGAAACACCAAAGGCAAACAGATCTTAAAAGCAACCAGACAAAAACCATTGCTCAACTATAAAAGAATAACTGAAAAAGCTGATGAGAGACTTATCATCAGCAGATACAGATGCTAGAATATAATGGAATGATATTTTTCGAGGTGCCAAGGGAAAATAGTGGCTAGCAAAAACTCTGTATCAGTTAATCTATATCTCAAGGGGCAGGGCAAAATAAAGACATTTAGAAGTAAAGAAAGACAGAGTCGGGTACCACCATCAAAACTGTTGATGAAAAACATTGACATTAATTAACTCCAGGAAGAAGAGAATGGAAGCCAGAAGGAAGGAGCGAGGAGTGTAAGAGAGAATGCTGAGCATGTGGGTGAATGTGCATAAGCAACACAAGCGGAGATGAATTTGAAGGGTGGTAAAATCAGGATGGAATGAAATTACTGCACAATCCTAATACAAAAGGTGGGGAGGGAGTGTCCGCACTTAAGTCATTCCAAGGTTGTCTGACGTTGAAAACATTGATTATCTTTGGGCCTTCAGAATGCTTTTGACTATGCTGAGGCAACATATAAGCCCTGAAATTTCAAAGTGATTTCCTCTGAAGCGATGACGCGGCACGTCGGACTTCTTCCACTTGGGGACACCACTGCCTTTAACACAGGGCTTCTCTGCACACTGAGGACAGGAAGGAGGGTGGAGTGTCACACAGGAGGAGTATGGCCAGGCTTGGAAGTGGGATACCCCCTTCTGCCCTTACACTAGACACCATTCCTGTTATCTCAGTTAGCTGCCCTAGTTCTGTGTACCCAGAGGCAGGGACAGCTTTTCAAAATACTAAAACACAAAACACCAAAAGGATAGAAACAGAACTTGTAAGTTCCAAGGAGAGGAGAGAAAAAGAATAAATAGAGCTTGATAAAAACAATACAAAACTGAAAAGGAGGAAAAAAATGAAGAAAAAAAGTGGAAAAGAAAACATACAGTAAGGTAGCAGCAGTAAGCACAATAAATATAATTGCATTAAATTTACCACCTTTTACCCAGAGATTATCGGGATGGATTGAAGATTCTTTACAGTCAAAAGGCAAAAATAAAAACACCAAGCCAGCTGTATATAATTTACAAGGGTAATGTCTAAATATAAGGCCATAGCAATTGGAACTGAAAGAGTAGAGAGCGATATACCAGCTAAATAGTAACAGAAAAAAAGCTAGTTTAACTGTATTAATAGCAAGAGACATGGGCCTTAAGGCAAAAAGCATTGTTAAGGCTAAAGAGGATTACAACATTTTGACAAAAGGAATAATTCAGGAGGAAAATATGAGAACCTAACAACTCGAAACTTGTAAATCACCTAATAATGCAGCTTATATTTAGACAGCAAAAACTGACATAAATACAAGGCAAAAGTGACAAGCCCACCATCATAGTAGGAGATCTGTAGCACACTCCTGTCCGTAATTGGTTCGTGCAAAATAAAAATGGGTAAGGTTGTAGCAACAAACAACAACCTAAAAAGCTTGATCTAATTCCCAGGCTCCCATTATAAAGAGCTCACATCAGGGATGATTCTGCCATAATTTCTCCAAGAGATGGATGTGGTGTAGACAAAAACAGTATTGCTGAACTGTAACAGACAGAACGGAGGGTTCCAGTAATAGGATTTGGTTCTTACTGTGTGTGTGTGCTGGAGGGGAGGACGTGGAGTTGGAAAGATGGAAACCAGCCATCGCCTGAGTGGCTGGTCTTCAGCACAAAGCCTGCTTCAGATCCCCTGTCCACCTCTCTCCCCTGCTCACATGAGCTGTCGCTCTCTCAAAAATAAATAAATGTTACAAAAAACCCACAAAACCCAAACCAAACCAAAACAAAAAAAACCCAAAACATACCCAGGTGGACAGGGCACTGTGAATGGTGACAACAGTAAGCAGCAAGGGGGGTGTTTGGACAGAAGGGAGGGCATGAGTTCTGCTGAGGTCTCTTGAGTTTCTGGTGCATTTCTAGCAGAAAGCTGAATGTCAGCTCCCATGCTTGTTTTCCTCTGAGTAATATTCTGGCACATCTGTCATTCCCTATATACCTGTTTGGTAGGATAATAACATTGCTGATTCACCTGGGTTTGATAGACATTCGGTAGTGGAACTTCTACTTGACCAGTCAGGTAGTATGTAGGGGGCTTATGTGGAAGCAGCTGATTTCATTAGGCACAGTTGATTAGATTAGTTTGATTGATTAGAGCGCTTCAGTAGGTAAGGGCTTTTCCTTCAAGTGAGCTGTAGAAGTATTGATCCTGAAGGGTGAGATATATATCGAATCAGACATAATAATAATAGCCATCATTCGTAAGCGTTGAGAGCATAGGAACTTTTCTACATATGCTATCTATTATGATTTTCACAGCAATAGGAGGAGTTAGACAGGAGAGGATTTTGTTTTTACACCCATTTTACAGATGAAGAAATTGAAGATCAAGTTACAGGACTGTATCCTCTGACTTTGTTTTTTTTTTTTTTTTTATTATTTTATTTTATTTTTTAATATATGAAATTTACTGTCAAATTGGTTTCCATACAACACCCAGTGCTCATCCCAAAAGGTGCCCTCCTCAATACCCATCACCCACCCTGCCCTCCCTCCCACCCCCCATCAACCCTCAGTTTGTTCTCAGTTTTTAAGCGTCTCTTATGCTTTGGCTCTCTCCCACTCTAACCTCTTTTTTTTTTTTTTTTTTTTCCTTCCCCTCCCCCATGGGTTTCTGTTACGTTTCTCAGGATCCACATAAGAGTGAAACCATATGGTATCTGTCTTTCTCTGTATGGCTTATTTCACTTAGCATCACACTCTCCAGTTCCATCCATGTTGCTACAAAAGGCCATATTTCATTTTTTCTCATTGCCACGTAGTATTCCATTGTGTATATAAACCACAATTTCTTTATCCATTCATCAGTTGATGGACATTTAGGCTCTTTCCATAATTTGGCTATTGTTGAGAGTGCTGCTATAAACATTGGGGTACAAGTGCCCCTATGCATCAGTACTCCTGTATCCCTTGGATAAATTCCTAGCAGTGCTATTGCTGGGTCATAGGGTAGGTCTATTTTTAATTTTCTGAGGAACCTCCGCACTGCTTTCCAGAGCGGCTGCACCAATTTGCATTCCCACCAACAGTGCAAGAGGGTTCCTGTTTCTCCACATCCTCTCCAGCATCTATAGTCTCCTGATTTCTTCATTTTGGCCACTCTGACTGGCGTGAGGTGGTATCTGAGTGTGGTTTGATTTGTATTTCCCTGATAAGGAGCGACGTTGAACATCTTTTCATGTGCCTGTTGGCCATCCGGATGTCTTCTTTAGAGAAGTGTCTATTCATGTTTTCTGCCCATTTCTTCACTGGGTTATTTGTTTTTCGGGTGTGGAGTTTGATGAGCTCTTTATAGATTTTGGATACTAGCCCTTTGTCCGATGTGTCATTTGCAAATATCTTTTCCCATTCCGTTGGTTGCCTTTTAGTTTTGTTGGTTGTTTCCTTTGCTGTGCAGAAGCTTTTTATCTTCATAAGGTCCCAGTAATTCACTTTTGCTTTTAATTCCCTTGCCTTTGGGGATGTGCCGAGTAAGAGATTGCTACGGCTGAGGTCAGAGAGGTCTTTTCCTGCTTTCTCCTCTAAGGTTTTGATGGTTTCCTGTCTCACATTCAGGTCCTTTATCCATTTTGAGTTTATTTTTGTGAATGGTGTGAGAAAGTGGTCTAGTTTCAACCTTCTGCATGTTGCTGTCCAGTTCTCCCAGCACCATTTGTTAAAGAGACTGTCTTTTTTCCATTGGATGTTCTTTCCTGCTTTGTCAAAGATGAGTTGGCCATACGTTTGTGGGTCTAGTTCTGGGGTTTCTATTCTATTCCATTGGTCTATGTGTCTGTTTTTATGCCAATACCATGCTGTCTTGATGATGACAGCTTTGTAGTAGAGGCTAAAGTCTGGGATTGTGATGCCTCCTGCTTTGGTCTTCTTCTTCAAAATTACTTTGGCTATTCGGGGCCTTTTGTGGTTCCATATGAATTTTAGGATTGCTTGTTCTAGTTTCGAGAAGAATGCTGGTGCAATTTTGATTGGGATTGCATTGAATGTGTAGATAGCTTTGGGTAGTATTGACATTTTGACAATATTTATTCTTCCAATCCATGAGCAGGGAATGTCTTTCCATTTCTTTATATCTTCTTCAATTACCTGCATAAGCTTTCTATAGTTTTCAGCATACAGATCTTTTACATCTTTGGTTAGATTTATTCCTAGGTATTTTATGCTTCTTGGTGCAATTGTGAATGGGATCAGTTTCTTCATTTGTCTTTCTGTTGCTTCATTGTTAGTGTATAAGAATGCAACTGATTTCTGCACATTGATTTTGTATCCTGCAACTTTGCTGAATTCATGTATCAGTTCTAGCAGACTTTTGGTGGAGTCTATCGGATTTTCCATGTATAATATCATGTCATCTGCAAAAAGCGAAAGCTTGACTTCATCTTTGCCAATTTTGATGCCTTTGATTTCCTTTTGTTGTCTGATTGCTGATGCTAGAACTTCCAGCACTATATTAAACAGCAGCGGTGACAGTGGGCATCCCTGTCGTGTTCCTGATCTCAGGGAAAAAGCTCTCAGTTTTTCCCCGTTGAGGATGATGTTAGCTGTGGGCTTTTCATAAATGGCCTTTATGATCTTTAAGTATGTTCCTTCTATCCCGACTTTCTCAAGGGTTTTTATTAAGAAAGGGTGCTGGATTTTGTCAAAGGCCTTTTCTGCATCGATTGACAGGATCATATGGTTCTTCTCTTTTTTTTTGTTAATGTGATGTATCACGTTGATCGATTTGCGAATGTTGAACCAGCCCTGCATCCCAGGAATGAATCCCACTTGATCATGGTGAATAATTCTTTTTATATGCTGTTGAATTCGATTTGCTAGTATCTTATTAAGAATTTTTGCATCCATATTCATCAGGGATATTGGCCTGTAGTTCTCTTTTTTTACTGGGTCTCTGTCTGGTTTAGGAATCAAAGTAATACTGGCTTCATAGAATGAGTCTGGAAGTTTTCCTTCCCTTTCTATTTCTTGGAATAGCTTGAGAAGGATAGGTATTATCTCTGCTTTAAATGTCTGGTAGAACTCCCCTGGGAAGCCATCTGGTCCTGGACTCTTATTTGTTGGGAGATTTTTGATAACCGATTCAATTTCTTCGCTGGTTATGGGTCTGTTCAAGCTTTCTATTTCCTCCTGATTGAGTTTTGGAAGAGTGTGGGTGTTTAGAAATTTGTCCAATTCTTCCAGGTTGTCCAATTTGCTGGCATATAATTTTTCATAGTATTCCCTGATAATTGTTTGTATCTCTGAGGGATTGGTTGTAATCATTCCATTTTCATTCATGATTTTATCTATTTGGGTCATCTCCCTTTTCTTTTTGAGAAGCCTGGCTAGAGGTTTGTCAATTTTGTTTATTTTTTCAAAAAACCAACTCTTGGTTTCGTTGATCTGCTCTACAGTTTTTTTAGATTCTATATTGTTTATTTCTGCTCTGATCTTTATTATTTCTCTTCTTCTGCTGGGTTTAGGCTGCCTTTGCTGTTCTGCTTCTATTTCCTTTAGGTGTGCTGTTGGATTTTGTATTTGGGATTTTTCTTGTTTCTTGAGATAGGCCTGGATTGCAATGTATTTTCCTCTCAGGACTGCCTTCGCTGCATCCCAAAGCGTTTGGATTGTTGTATTTTCATTTTCGTTTGTTTCCATATATATTTTAATTTCTTCTCTAATTGCCTGGTTGACCCACTCATTCGTTAGTAGGGTGTTCTTTAACCTCCATGCTTTTGGAGGTTTTCCAGACTTTTTCCTGTGGTTGATTTCAAGCTTCATAGCATTGTGGTCTGAAAGTATGCATGGTATAATTTCAATTCTTGTAAACTTATGAAGGGCTGTTTTGTGACCCAGTATATGATCTATCTTGGAGAATGTTCCATGTGCACTCGAGAAGAAAGTATATTCTGTTGCTTTGGGATGCAGAGTTCTAAATATATCTGTCAAGTCCATCTGATCCAATGTATCATTCAGGGCCCTTGTTTCTTTATTGACTGTGTGTCTAGATGATCTATCCATTTCTGTAAGTGGGGTGTTAAAGTCCCCTGCAATGACCACATTCTTATCAATAAGGTTGCTTATGTTTATGAGTAATTGTTTTATATATCTGGGGGCTCGGGTATTTGGCGCATAGACATTTATAATAGTTAGCTCTTCCTGGTGGATAGACCCTGTGATTATTATATAATGCCCTTCTTCATCTCTTGTTACAGCCTTTAATTTAAAGTCTAGTTTGTCTGATATAAGTATGGCTACTCCAGCTTTCTTTTGGCTTCCAGGAGCATGATAAATAGTTCTCCATCCCCTCACTCTCAATCTAAAGGTGTCCTCAGATCTAAAATGAGTCTCTTGTAGACAGCAAATAGATGGGTCTTGTTTTTTTATCCATTCTGATACCCTATGTCTTTTAGTTGGCGCATTTAATCCATTTACATTCAGTGTTATTATAGAAAGATATGGGTTTAGAGTCATTGTGATGTCTGTATGTTTTATGCTTGTAGTGATGTCTCTGGTACTTTGTCTCACAGGATCCCCCTTAGGATCTCTTGTAGGGCTGGTTTCGTGGTGACAAATTCCTTCAGTTTTTGTTTGTTTGGGAAGACCTTTATCTCTCCTTCTATTCTAAATGACAGACTTGCTGGATAAAGGATTCTCGGCTGCATATTTTTTCTGTTTAGCACACTGTAGATATCGTGCCAAGCCTTTCTGGCCTGCCAAGTTTCAAAGGAGAGATCAGTCACGAGTCTTATAGGTCTCCCTTTATATGTGAGGGCACGTTTATCCCTTGCTGCTTTCAGAATTTTCTCTTTATCCTTGTATTTTGCCAGTTTCACTATGATATGTCGTGCAGAAGATCGATTCAAGTTACGTCTGAAGGGAGTTCTCTGTGCCTCTTGGATTTCAATGCCTTTTTCCTTCCCCAGTTCAGGGAAGTTCTCAGCTATAATTTGTTCAAGTACCCCTTCAGCACCCTTCCCTCTCTCTTCCTCCTCTGGGATACCAATTATGCGTATATTATTTTTTTTTAGTGTATCACTTAGTTCTCTAATTTTCCCCTCATACTCCTGGATTTTTTTATCTCTCTTTCTTTCAGCTTCCTCTTTCTCCATAACTTTATCTTCTAGTTCACCTATTCTCTCCTCTGCCTCTTCAAGCCGAGCCATCGTGGATTCCATTTTGTTTTGCAATTCGTTTAAAGCGTTTTTCAACTCCTCGTGACTGTTCCTTAGTCCCTCGATCTTTGTGGCAAGAGATTCTCTGCTGTCCTGTATACTGTTTTCAAGCCCAGCGATTAATTTTATGACTATTATTCTAAATTCACTTTCTGTTATATTATTTAAATCCTTTTTGATCAGTTCATTAGCTGTTGTTATTTCCTGGAGATTCTTCTGAGGGGAATTCTTCCGTTTGGTCATTTTGGAGAGTCCCTGGCGTGGTGAGGACCTGCAGTGCACTTCCCCTGTGCTGTGGTGTATAACTGGAGTTAGTGGGCGGGGCCGCAGTCCGACCCGATGTCTGCCCCCAGCCCACCGCTGGGGCCACAGTCAGACTGGTGTGTGCCTTCTCTTCCCCTCTCCTAGGGGCGGGATTCACTGTGGGGTGGCGTGTCCCGTCTGGGCTACTTGCACACTGCCAGGCTTGTGTTGCTGGGGATCTGGCGTATTAGCTGGGGTGGGTAGGCAAGGTGCACGGGGGCTGGAGGGGCAGGCTTAGCTCGCTTCTCCTTAGGTGATCCACTTCAGGAGGAGCCCTGTGGCAGCGGGAGGGAGTCAGATCCGCTGCGGGAGGTTTGGCTCCGCAGAAGCACAGAGTTGGGTGTTTGCGCGGAGCGAGCAAGTTCCCTGGCAGGAACTGGTTCCCTTTGGGATTTTGGCTGGGGGATGGGCGGGGGAGATGGCGCTGGCGCCTTTGTTCCCCGCCAAGCTGAGCTCTGCCGTCCGGGGGCTCAGCAGCTCTCCCTCCCTTTGTCCTCCAGCCTTCCCGCTTTCTGAGCAGAGCTGTTAACTTATGACCTCCCAGACGCTAAGTCGCGCTTGCTGTCGGAACACAGTCTGTCCGGCCCCTCCGCTTTTGCCAGCCAGACTCGGGGGCTCTGCTTGGCCGGCGAGCCGCCCCTCCGCCCCGGCTCCCTCCCGCCAGTCCGTGGAGCGCGCACCGCCTCGCCGCCCTTCCTACCCTCTTCCGTGGGCCTCTAGTCTGCGCTTGACTCCGGAGACTCCCTTCTGCTAATCCTCTGGCGGTTTTCTGGGTTCTTTAGGCAGGTGTAGGTGGAATCTAAGTGATCGGCAGGACGCGCTGTGAGCCCCGCGTCCTCCTACGCCGCCATGTTCCGGAACCTCCTCCTGTATCCTCTGACTTTGAAGCCTCCTGCTGGTTTTACAATTCAGCCTTTGCAGAATGGGCTGTAAATTGGAAAGGTTGACATGAGAGAATAGCCACATTCTGGTTTTCTCTGGTGCTCCGTGCAGAGTGCTACGCATCGTATCTCTTGTGCTTGGCTTGGAGTTTTATGGGCTCTATTTCCATGGGGAGGTTTTGAGCTTGGAGCCTATGAATTGGTGTACATGTGTGCTTGCTTTCTATCCACCAATTTTCTATGCCTTTTTACCTCTTTCCCTTCTTCCACTGTGTCTTCCCATACTATATTGGACATAAGGATAAAAAAGAAACCTATAATTTCTGAATGGATTCTGCTCTTTGGATTAAACTCTGAGAAGCAGTACGTATGTGCAGTTTTCTGGAGAGAGGGTCTACAATTTTTGTTGATTCTCAGAAGAGTCCAGTTCTACCAAAATTAGGAACAACTGTAGAGAAAGAAGAGAATAGTAGGAAAAAAATGGGACTAAGTTCCTCGATGGTCAACCAAAGGGAAAATGTCCCTAATATCCTATATTATCTTTCATATCTCTGGAATGAAATACAGATTGAACAAATCAAGCTTCCAAAGGAAGGAAGTAATTATAATGTTCCTTACATTTGTTCATTTCTTTATAGTTTTCAAAAGTCATATACCCCCATTGAAACAAACACGGACAGGTGGCTAAGAAAGCCTGGAAGTAGATTCTTGTCTCTTTATGCCTCTAGGCCTTAATGCTTTCTCTTCCCTCTATTTGAAATCTTGTCTTCTTATATTCCACTTGCCGAACTCATTGTCATACTCAAGGCTGAGATCGAATGTCCCTTTTCTAGGAAGATGGCTCTTAGCTCACCCCTAGTCAGATATAATCACTTTCCAGTCCTCCTACCCAGGCTGTGTTTTCCTTGAACACAAGAACCACTCTTTTCATCTTAAAAAAAACCCTCTGTAGCACCTAGCATGGTGTTAGCACAAGAGGAAGATAATGTGTTTTATTTTTTCCAGTTGTGTGTGAGTAGATATCAGCAGTAACGTGTATAGTACTTAAAGGTCTTTTCACTCAAAGATTTCTGAAAACACACGCATGAGAAATGAGTGAATAGCTGAAAGGAAGAATGCGAGATTGGTTCCCTAGAGATCTGCTAGTGGTGACTGATGGGGACCCCAATATGTGCTCTTGGTGCACAGTTTTGGAAAACCATAGCCTGCCTAGCCATTCTTCCTCTGTCTTTAAAATTTTCTTTCTGGATAAGACCTGAACACAGTAAACTCTTGCTGGCAATGAAGAATTCACGTACTATGCACTCACATTCATTCAATGAGTATTTATTGAGTGCCTATTAGGTGCCAGGCATGGATCCAGTCACCAGAAGACAAGACCAAAACACAGAAGAAAAATCCCTCTTCTCATTGACTTTATATTCTAGTGTGAGGAGACAATAATCAGCCAATGCAACAAATAAGTAAATGAGTGTTCTAAAACACAGAGCAGTGTTAGGTGCTCTGGGAATTCTGGGCAAGAGTGGAGTGTGATTCTGTTTTAAATAGAGTGGTCAGGAGAGACCCCACGGAGAAGGTGACAGTTGGCAAGATGTGGGGTGACTGAGCCATAAGTGTGTCTTCATTCCCGGCAGAGGGAACAGCCAGGGCAAAGGTCCTAGGGAAGGACTGTTCCAGGAGTTTCGAAGGAATAGCAGCCAGTGGGACTGGAGTGAAGTAAGCAAGGGGGAGCATCATAGGGGACGAAAGTGAAGGAGTTAGGAGGGGAGCAGGTCTGTGGGGGCACCATAACGCCATTGAGGACTTTGGCTTTTTTTTGTGGATGAAAGAGAGAACTCTTGGAGGGTTTTGAAGAGAGGATGAGTATAATTCAGCTCAGTGATTGCAGAGGCTCCCTAGGCAGCTGTGTTGAGAGCAGATGAGGACTGAGCACTGGTGGATGAGGGGAGACGCTTCCATGAGTCATGCAAGGTTGAGGGGGATAGCAGTGGCGATGTGAGACGCGCCTTGATAGGCCTTACTGCAGGCTTGCCTCAGAGCTGTGCTGTGGTGAATGGTGCTTTGCTAATCCTAGCCAAATGTGGCCTGAAACTTAAGACTCAGAAATGTTCTGGAAATGCTTCTATAAAAGTATTAATATGGGGAATAATTTGGGAGGCTTTTGGATGATGACAATGCATAAGCTCCAGTTAGACTAAAATCTTGCTTTGTTTTACATGAGCTGTCTTCCTATAAAAGAGCTAGTACTGAGTCACTATACCTGCTAGAAATTTAGTCATTTTGCTGTATTTCATAGGATATGTGGAAGGAATCCTTCCTGGATTTGGTCAAGAAGCATCCCATCTGAGTAATTTATTAGAGAATTTTGAAGGAGTTTAGACGCTAAGGGACAATATATTTGGACTTTTAAAAAAGTTCTCAGCAGTGTTTTGTACACAAAGTTATTAACAATAGAAGTACATTGGGTAGGACATTGTTTACAAAATAGAAGAAGAATAGGAGAAATGAGTTTTTGTCTGGACTGAAAAATCCAAACAGTAAGATTCTCAGTAATTTCCTGAAATTTATGGTGAGGCTCACTTTCCAGAGAAGCAAGAAGCACTTTTCACATGGGTCATATGCTTACAGAGCTTGATACCCCACAAGCTGGTATCTGTGCATAATATCTAATACCTTAAAGTCTGAGATAAATTATTCTGTGGTTGATAGCTTTTCAGTTTGACCCAAGAGATGTAAAGATGCTTGGATGTAAGCCTCTGAGGTTGAACATTCAGACAGACCAAGAAGTTTCTACTTGGGCAACTCACAGACCAATCTCACATTCAAGCTCACTGTTTCTTCGGACACACTCCTTATCTTGGGGAGTGGCTTCTCCTTCATCTAGAACACAGTCCCAAAGTGATGAATCCTTGGGACTGGCTCTTCACTTAGCCAGATCCCCAGTGTTGCTGAGTCTTTCTCTTTCCCATCTCTTTCCCTTCCCTCTTTTGTGTTCTTGCTCCCACCATGTTGGGGGAAGTCCTTGTATGTCTCTTCTGGAACACCCCCTAGTGTCCTGCCTAGTTTCACTGTCCCTATTCTAACCCCACCTCATGCTACCCTCAGTTCTGAAGCCAGTGTGAGGGGGGCTCTAAATGCAAATCAGATGATGTCAATTGCCTCTAAAACCCCTTCATGGTTTTGGGGCACCTGGGTGGCTCAGTCAGTTAAGTGTCCGACTTCGGCTCAGGTCATGATATTATGGTCCGTGAGTTGGAGCCCCGCATTGGGATCTGTGCTGACAGCTCAGATTCTGTGTCTCCCTCTCTCTCTGACTCTCCCCCATTCATGTTCTGTCTTTCTCTGTCTCAAAAATAAATAAACATTAAAAAAAAAACAAAAACAAAACCCTTCATGGTTTCACATTGCCTTCCCGATAAAAATCAAATCCCTAACGTGGCAAGCCAAGTCTTCTATGGTCCAGTCCTTACCTACTTTGTCCGCTGCCCCTCTCTTAGCACTTCCTTCCTTGAGCTCCATACCCTCATCAGCTGGAATATCTCTAGTTCCCTGTGTGTCTCCAGCACAATCACAGTGCTGTGCCTTTACACCTACTGCTGCTTTCTCTTGCAGTCCACTGACATGCCCTGTCAGTCCCCACTCATCCTCAACATGGCAGTCTTCAAGTCACTGCCTCCAGGAAAGTCTTCCCTGACTCCACTTTTGAATTAAGTGCCCCTTCTGTGTGTTTCTATAGCATTTTGTGTTTGTTGCATTTATCACAAGAGATTGTTTTGCTACTATTGAAAGTATTAAAAAAAATTCCATCAATATTCTTAAACTTTTATAAGTCCCTGATATATATGACATACTTACTGACTATTTAATGAAAGAACAAACTCAGACCTTCCATTGTACATTCCTGGGTATCACTGTCAGACACACCTGTATTTTCAGGACTTTGGGCTAGGCTTACTTGTGGAAAGCTGTTTTTGTGTTGTGGTATTCTGTATAGGGGGCTGAACAGACCAAAGTCCCTTAGTAACTATATTATCCTGTATTGCATTCTGTTAACAATTCCATTTTTCCATTTTTTTTGCCTTTTCTCATCTTCATTTAGAATGTAAATATTTTATTTTTAGAATGTAAATATTTTACAAAACAGATGATGACAAAAAAAATTTCACATTTGTTTACAGGAAAGAAATGAGACTGACCTGGATTTAGTCATAAAGAATACTTGAGCGCCAGCATTCTGAGTTTTTCTTCAGTGACCCAATTTAAATCACGTTGAAAGAAGAGAGGTAAAGAAGTCTCGTTTTCATTCTGTCTCATTGCAGATAATTACAGTTTCTAGGTCTTGGTACTCAATATCACTACCAGAAAGACATTTTGAGATTTAATTTCATTAACATGTTTTTATCACCAGATGCCATGGAAATGCTCTGTACATGGTGCTGTCTTCCAGAGTGAACTGGCCTATAGCCCTCTCACTAATGTATGATAGGAGAAATCAGGCATGCTTTATTTGCTGGCTTTCTTTTTCCTTCCATTAATCTTGATGTGTTTCAGACCTGCTCCACCTTATTTATTTATTTTTTATTTTTAAAAAATGTTTCTTTATCTATTTTGAGAGAGAGAGAGAGAGAGAGAGAGAGAGAGAGCGCATGAGCATGCCCAAGTGTGGGGGAGGGGCAGAAAGAGAAGGAGAGAGAGAATCCCAAGCAGGCTCTGTTCTGTCAGCACACAGCCTGATGTGGGGCTCAGTCCCACAAACTGTGAGATCATGACCTGAGCCGAAATCAAGAGTCTGACGCTTAACTGACTGGGGCATCCAGGCACCCCAACCCTCACCACTTTATGACCAGATGGCTGCAAGCCCTCTCTGACTTCCTTATGTGACAGCATCCCTATGAGAAGGTGGGTCAGGGCCACTGTGGGCACTGGAGACCAGAAGCACTGGAGAGACAAGCTGAGGTCAAGCAAGCTGATGGCAGCACAAGTCTTGTTGGAGAGAGGGTTAGGTAAGCCATGCTGGGAATGAGACTGGCAGGTCTGATCTGGCATTAGGCCACATTATGGACCCAAAACTTGATAGGCAGGTGGGAGAAAACTTCGACAGGCCTGGGAACAGCATGAAGAATACGCAGAAAGATTAGTAGCTTTGATAAGGAGCTCTGTAGATTGAGGTCTTTCATCCAGGGCAATTCAGATCTATTCAGCTGGCCCTGTCCCAGGTGGAGACTTACTAATCTTAAAGCTGTCTTATCTGCTAAGGAGAATCCAGTTCCCTTAAAAGGTAAGGCTTCTCCTTATCTATCTGTGTGTCTTTGGTAAGTGAATAGGAGGGGAGGAGCTCCGAACTGGACTTGGAATTCTCCCAGGGGTGTTGTCCCAGCAGATGTCACTGGACTAGCCCTGGGAAATGGGGAGAAGGTGAGATGGGATGAGGGAGGCTGTTTGTTTTTCCTCTGTTGGGTTTCTCTGAGACCAAGTCACCATATGGAGCTAACGGGAGAGAGGTTTGGCCTAGGATGTATTGATACTTCCCAATTTCCAGTTTCCCACAACTCATCCTCTGCCTCCAAATCTCTCCTGCATATAATCATCAGATAAACCTTCCTGAAATGTGGTTTTCATGATCTCAAAAGCCTTTAATGACTTCTCAGTTTTGTGTGATAGATTCCAACCCACTTAGGTGGATAGTTAAGAACCTCTACTATCTGGCCCCAACCAATCTCATTATCCCCAACCCAAATGTGGCCTCTGGAGAAGCAGGTGTACTCACTGTTCCTTGAATACTCTGCAGCCATTCCTGTCTTTATGACTTATTCGTTTTGCTGTTATCCACTTAGAATGCCTTCCTTCACCTGCACAAAATGCCTTCCTTCACCTGCACCTACACAAAAGTCTAAACTAGCTTATATGGAACCCTACCTGCTCCACACAGTCTTCTCTGATTACTCTTCACCTCTCTCAGACCAGTGGGGTTCTTGGATTTCTTCCCATAAAATCTAACTGGGTTTGGTGATTTCCGGTGAGAGTGAGTGAGTGGAAAGAAAGCCAAATATAAAAGACCAATGTGGAAGAACTGTAGTTTCCAGAAGTAAGCTGTCTAATCTTCCTCTGAGAAATGCATCTTTTGCTTTGGCCTTTTGGATATCAGATGTCTCCCTCTGTCAACATGGCACTTGTTCAAGATTCACGGGGGATATTTTTGCACCACTGACTTTGAACCGACTTCAGGGGCTCATGTGGTAGGACATCCTCAGGGCATGCTCAGTGTCTTGTGGCTATCAGTTTTCTTTCAAAGTATGCAGACACTACTTACGTAATTCTGGCCTCAAAGGTGTTTCCAGGACACTTGACTATCAGTGGAGGGCACAGATGAGAACAGGATAACTGGAGAAAAATCTGGACGTCCATACTTCAAACTCTAAAACTGCTAGCTTGAGAAAGACCCAAGATACAGAGTCTTGGGGAGTGTGGGCCAGGACGGTGCACTGACTCTGTGATATACAATCCTCATAAAAACACGAAGATATAATTTAGGTCTCTAGGCATGTTTGCAATGCACACTTTATAAATGCATATCTCATATATGAATAACAGGAATCGACTAACTTTCCAAAGTGTTGAGACAGATGGACTTTGTCTAGAGGGGTCAGAAGCATCCAAGTAGTTCTGAAGGCATTGTATAAATGCTTGCCTTAATGCAGCAAATGTTCCATGGGTAATACTTTCCTTCAGGGTTACATCAAATGGAAATTGAGCTGCATATTTTCTTAGCATCTTAGGCCACGATACCCTGTGTATTTAACTCAAAACTCTTTAAGCTATAATGGAACATCCTTAATGGATCATTTGGCATATGTGGTGATGCTTACATGAAACAAACTCCTAAAAAATTTAAACTAAACCTTTTACAAGTCCCCACTAGGGAGCATAGTTGTATTGAAAGGTAATATAATTTGTGACATCAGAAGCCTTTTGTTAGTCTCTTTTAGAAAGCATTCTTCTTGCAATTCCCCTGACTTCATTTTCTTTTCTTTTCTTTTTTTTTTTAAAGAAAATTTATTATTTAATTAAATGAAACATTTTCAGATGCATTTATTTTTCCAAAAATCCCATAGGAAAGTAGTAGACTCTCATGATTTCCATCCAGCCCAAGTTACATACAAATTATATTTTAGCCAGGTTTTCTCACCCCTTATTATTATTTTTTTAACGTTTATTTATTATTGAGAGACAGAGAGACACAGAGCGTGAGCAGGGGAGGGGTAGTGAGAAGGGGAGACACAGAATCCGGAGCAGGCTCCAGGCTCTGAGCCGTCAGCACGGAGCCCGACGCGGGGCTCGAACTCACAAACTGCGAGATCATGACCTGAGCCAAAGTTGGTCGTTTAATCAACTGAGCCACCCAAGCGCCCCATCACCCCTTATTTTTATACATACAGTTATATTTAGGCAGGGGTAATGGTATGGTGGGGGAGACATATGTGGAATATTCAAAGTAATTTCCATTTTAAAGAAATGTTCAGTGGCTGAGTTGTAAACATTTGGAAGAGATTTTTATTCTAACACTGTTAACTACAATAATTAGCTAATAGACTCTGGTCCTGACATATTATTCATTAGTGTGACTGAATTTCAAAGTAAGCATTTCGTGTTACATACATGTATACATGCATTTATTTTGTTAGGGCAGAATCGGCCATATTCTCTTTTTCATTGTTTTGAGTAGAGGTCAGTCATTTGCAGCACAAATCTAAAAGAAGTTAGCAAGCAAATTGTCCCACATGACTCTGTATTTCTATTTGTACGAATGAGGTTTGATGAACCCCATGCCACACAGGCTTAAGTTGAAGACAAAATGCAACCCAGAGTGTTCCTGTAAAAATTTTAATGATCCATTTAGGTGATTGTAGCTGCAATTATAAAGAATATTGGAGTTCATTTTTCATTTGCTCATATATATACAGCAATTTATTTTATATACAATCTGGACACATAACTCAATAATTATGACACAGTTACCCAAAAATATCTGGGCTATGTGAATTAAAAAATGTTCTTAATAACCTTGTATTTCTTTCTGAAGAACCTATAAAAAGGAATGATTGCTTTTCAGAGAAGCAGAGGATAATCAGAGAGCCCTGAGAGGGGAAAAATCTCTTCTCTTGGCTTTGCTTGGGACTCATCCTTCTGCTGCCTTTCTTCTCCCCTGCCTGCTAAAGCAAACCAAGAGACTCTACTTGATTTCTGTTGGGGAGCCCAATAAGTACCCACTTGAGGATGAACCCTTATAACTTCTTACATAAGGTTCAGTTCAGTTGACACCTGGGTCAAGACTGGAATTCTTCCTCAGAGCAAGTTATTGGGTTAAGATTCTAGAGTCAGAGACCTCAGTGATCCTTTGAATGTATTTTTGTAAATAGGGCTCCCTTTAAGCCTAGAAGCCAGAGCAGATTTTCCTAAAGAATTGGTACTTTAATGGCTGCAGTCATGAGTTTATTTACCTAGCACTTAAGTAATGTTAGCCTGTGCCGGGTGCATGCAAAATGCCTTACACATAATCAACGCATTTAATTTTCACAGTGACACAAAGATACTGTGACTGTTCCCATTTCACAGATGAGTAAGTAACATGCCCGAGGTCACAAAGCTGGAAAGGGGCAAAGCCAGGATGTGCATGCTCCAGTATCTCAGCTACCATCTCAGCTGACATGATACCATTCTGAGCTCTTAAGTCACCCTTCCGGAGTCTAAATGGTTGTACACGCTGGCTGGTGTCTCTAAGCCAGTCCTGGAGGATGCTCCTCCAGAATCATTCTGCTCTCCCAGGAGACCTCCCACAAATTCACATGACACCACTACCTTCCCCCCTTGCACCTTACAGTCAAGTCCCAGTGAACATCTCACTGTCCCTTAACTCAGCAGACTTCCTCACCCTTCCGTGCATCTCCACTTCTCCTCACTTCCCTCTTAGAGGATGTCTTTCCCCTCCTTGTTCATAAGACATCTTCCTCATCACCTTTCAAGGTATTGCTCATTTCTTACCTCTTCTGATCCTTTCCACCTTTTGCCAGACGTAGGCACAGATGTGTATACATACCCCCTTTCCCCCCAGCACTTTGCATTTGATTATGGCCATCTTGTGTCTGCTTCCAGCCTGATTTGGGGCTGAATCTAGGTTTGGGGTCTGGCTCAGTAAGCACAAGAGCCTGCTAATTCTGGGCTATTAGTGTGGGGCCTAAAGAAACCCTAGAGAATTCCTAAAGACCTGACCCTCCCTTGAACAATGGCTTGTTACCCTTCTCTATCTGACATACACCTTCTTAGATAGGTCAGCCAATCAGTTGAAACTGCTCTCACAACTATAATAAATTGTTCTGGAATTCAATCTTCCAAATACAGATATATCATGAGAGAAACCTAACTGTGCTAACTTTGAAACTAACTTGTATTTAAATAAAATTAAAAAAAAAAAAAAAGAAGAAAGACAGTGGCATTTATGGGAAGCTGACCAAAATACTAAAAACAAAAGCAAAAACAAAAATAACCAAAACATTCCACTGAGAGAATATTAATTTCATACTAAGTATGCCTATCATATCCACATGGACACATAATATTAGAATTTCCATATGGCTGGAAATACTAAATAGTTAATAGCTTCCTTAGCAATTTGTTTCTTGTTATGACTTCTCCAGGAATCTGCAATAGTTTTGGCAAAGTGAAATAACAATCTCTTTCTATAATCATAACAATCTACAATAGTTCTTTAGTTAGCCTGGTTTTGATATTTGAAAGGTAGAGATATTAATTTCACATGCAAACAGAGGATAAGAAAATGTCAAAAAAATGAGTTTATAGGTCAAAAATATGTTATAAGAAGGTTATTAATGTTTTAAAAGATTCTTTCAGTGAGTACCCTTAAGTATACTTAGTGTTCCTAATTCCTCTCTTTTTCTGAAATAAAATTGACATACATTATATTAGTTTCAAGTTTGCAACATAATGATCCAATATTTGCGTATATAGCAAAATGATCACTACAATGAGTCTAGTTAACATCCATCACCACACATAGTTATAATTGTTTTCTTGTTATGAGAACTATTAAGATGTATTCTCTCAGCAACTTTCAAATATGCAACATGGTATTATTAACTACAGTCACCATACTGTATCTCACATCCCTGTTTATTTTATAATGGGAAGTTTGTACCTTTTGACCACCTTCACCTTTTTTGTCCAACACCTGTCCCTTGCCTCTGGCAACCACAGATCTGTGCTCTGTATCCATGAGTTTGCTTTATTGTGTGTTTTTTTTTCATATTCCACAAATAAGTGAAATCACATGGTATTTGCCTTTCTCTGTCTGACTTATTTCACTTAGCGTAATGCCCTCTTGGTCCATCCATATTTGTGCAAATGGCGAGATTACATTCTTTTTTTTTTTTTTTTTGTGGCTGACTAGTTGTGCATCTATACCACATTTTCTTTATTCATTAATCCGTTGATGGACTTTTATGATTGCTTCCACGTCTTGGCTGTTGTAAATAACGCTGCAGTAAAACACGAGGTTGCTCTTGACTCTATATGCTATGGTTACCTTTTACTTCATTGAGAAGTAAGTAGCAAGTAACTTAATAATTATAGTAGTACATAACTTAATAAAAATTGTAAGAAAAGGAAAGGAAATACAATATTTTGGGTTGAATAAGCTACCATTCTGGAAAATCTTGCCTTAAGTGGAACCTGCCATCAGAATGGTTTGTGTGCAGCGAGGATTTTCGAGGTCAGGCAGAAACCAAAGGTACTGAGAAATGGGGGAGAGGCCCTGGTGTCTCCATAAGCGGGTCTTTCAGGTATATGTTTGTATTGTCTCATTGGATGATCTCCAAAATTGAAACAACATGAAAATTTCTCTTCTCCTTCACCCAATGTGGGGCTCTAGTTTGAGAAAAACCAAAGACAATGAACAAGTGATCAACTATAAAGTTTTCAAAGAAAGAATATTTGGATACTGTCTGTTAAAAAAGTTACCTTTAGCTGGAGAGATTTGGATTTTATTCTTTCCCACTTGCTAAGTGCTGTTGAGCACAATTGCTTTATGTCTTTGTCTTTTTTGTTGTTGTTTTAAGTGTTTGCTTGTAGATTCTTGTGGTTTTGATAAGGTGAGGTTTTTCAAGTAATTTGAAAAGTGGAGTGAACACATTACTTTAAAATGAAGTACACCATTTCCAAGGATGGTTGACTTTTAACTTTTACCTTGAATCACTTCCCTATTGAATCAAACATAAACTTTTGTCAACAGATGAAATGAAGTGAAAAGGTACCTATATCCCACATGTTTCCTTCTCTGGAGAAAGAAGCCCTCTTGCTGGTAACTGATGTAGTATCACAAAGAGGTTCATGCCTTTTATGTCATTTACTCAAGTTCTTGAAAATGAAATTTGTTTAGCAGCCTTTGTAAATATTCCTCTTCTACATGATAAAGACTTTCTGTGCAGTAGAAGGGAGGTCTAAATCTATTTGCTGGCACTCGTAAATTAGACATTTTGCACATATAATAAGTGCAGCCATGCAAGAGACCACCACTGATCTCAACTTGAATTATTTCATCCAGTTCCTACCTGGAAGGCTTTTTTTTTTTTTTTTTTTTTTTTAAATCCAGTGCAATTAATTAAGCAAACAGGAGCGACGTTGGTACTTTTGACAGATTATAAGAACAAAGCCTCTCGCGTTAGGGCTTTCATGGATCTCATAAGTAGACAGTCCTCATAAATCCTGCATAACAGATCTTTTGATTCTCCCTCAAAAGCTTTATCCTATTCCAATTGGTACTCATCACCACGGGAGGCTTGCTACTTGCAAATTTTTCTATTGCTGTTTTCATTTCCTCTCCAGTAATAGAGGCAATCAGTTTCTCATTATCCAGAAGATCCAGTTTTGGCATTTTAATTTTAGCCAGAATTTTCATAATCTCTCTGTTATCAGCTGCTATCTCTGAGGCAAATATCAGTTTAGAGAATTAAAAAAAAAAAAAAAAGGAAATTTTCTGTATCACTACTAAGCTAATGATCAAATGTAGACCTATTGAAGTAAAAAAACCCTGTGGTCTTTGTGATTTTGATTCCTATTAGTATATTAGTTACTCCTGACTTATTTATAAAATTTGATAAAGATTTATTAAGACAATTATAATATATAACAATGCTAACCTTTAATGAATGTTAATTCATTGTATTTATGCTTTGGCCATAGATCCACATTTGGTGTTAGAATCATGGAGAAAAGGCCGAGGGTTCCAGTGGAAAAAAAAATTAGTGCTTTTCAGCAAGAAATTTTACCGATATGCACCATAGTTGGGCCCTCGGTAGGGGAGCACTGGTCTCTAGTAATTTTGTGCCAATCTCCACCTCCTATGTCTCATCATTGGCCTTATGTGTTTTAAAGGATAAGAATTACTATTTAGGAAAAGAGATAATACATATGAAAAACCAAAACAAGAGGAAAAATCTCACATGATTTATAATTTAAATCATTAGAGCAGTTGTACAAAAATAAAGAAATGGCCTCATTGTGATAAGATAGAATTCTTTAAGAAGAACTTCAGGAAACATCTGGATGTGGCCTTCGATATTCCTTTGATATTCAGCCGTTGGAGGTCCAAATTTAAGCTTACTTCTTAACACCAATTTATGTGAACGTGTTTGGGTTTCTGTATGATTCATCTGAGGAAATTTATTTTGTAATTTCCTCTCCCTCATTAATTTGGTTTCTAATGGCATATTATTAATTTTTTTTTGGACCCCTGTTCCTATGGTATCTCGCTCTGCTTTAGGGGAGTGTCTTACAGACTCTGAGGGCGATGAAGAGACTCCAACGCGACATGCAGGCTGGTGGGAGACCAGTTATTGCCTTGGGCCTGGGCAGGGGGCGCTCTCGTGCTCTCTGTTGGAATCTGTGACTGATTAGTCAGGGAGGAAGCCTTGGGATGCTGCAGTTATTAAGTAAAACAAACCTTTTCCTTTGACTGCAGCTGTTTCATCTTGAGTCAGCAGGATATAACAACGACACGAGGGAATATATTTCACGTAAGAGGAGAGAGACTGTCACCATTTGAGTCTCCTCTTGAGCTTTGGAAGCTTCTGAAGTTAAGCTCAAGGTGTCAGTTCTTTTCTCATGTTGCTGACTCTTGCTGCAAAGTCCTAGTTGACCCTCAGAAGAGCCAACAGGGAGATGGTCATCTAAAAAGAAAGTTCTAATGAGGGTAGGAGGTGGTGGTGTATGGGAGCAAAGGGGCCCGGGGTGTGTGGCCCAGAACAGCTGGGGTGAGTCATAGAATAGAAGCATCTGGTGCACATTTACTGGATACCCGCCATGTGAATGGCGTTGCTGTAGGTGTGGAGGACACGGGTGGATGTCAGGTGGTCCTCACAGGACAGACTCTTCTTGTGAGAATAAGTGTAATCACACATAGGCGGTGCTATTGGGGAGAGTCTCTGCTTGGGGAGTCAGAGAGAGCTTTGAAAGAGGTAACTTCTGAGGTGTGGTTTGTGGGGTGAGGGGTCTACCAAGTGAGGAAAGACAGGGAAGGGATGACATGGGCATTCCTGGTGGAGTCCAAAGACCCTCAAAGGCACAAAGGCCTGACAATCCAGGACGCGTGTGAGGAAGTGCAGTGGCAATCTGGTTTGACTGCCAGAGGTGTCAGAGGGACAGGTAGGGAAAGAAAGCAGAAATGTGAGTTGTGGCCAATGTGAAGACCCTTCTATGAGTGCTAGTAGGTGTGCCTTCTATCTGAAAGGAGTGAGGGACTTTTGAGCAGGGGTTGGTGCCATCAAATACCCTTTTGGAGAAGTCAATTCTGATGACATTGGAGGATGGATTGAAATCGGAGGGAGGCTTGGGGACAGTAAGAATCATAAAGGTGTGGATGATTGGTGCTGAGGACGGAACTAGGACAGTGGTACTGAATTGAGGTACTGGGTTTGAGATAAAATTATGAATAGAAACAATTGAACTTAGAAAGTGGGACAAAAACAGTGAAAGGCTGCCTCTGAAGTCTTGAACTGGGGGATCTGGGAGGTGACTGTGCCATGGACGAAGAAAAGGCAGGAATCAAGTGTGTTGGGTTAGCATGAGATGTGATTCCAAGCTGAAGAGCCTGCCCAACTCAACCCAGATACTCAACTCAACATGCTGGCTTCTGAGCCCAAGCATCGCCTGGCATGACCACTAAGACTAATAACACCTCAGAAGGCATCAGTCTTTTTAGTGTTTATCAAGGGCTATATTAAATTGGTATGATACATGTGTTACAATTAAAGAACCAACAATGATGCGTTATGATGGCTAATTTCCATAGTTTATTCAAATTTCTTTGGTTTTAACTTAATTTCCTTTTTATTTTCTGTGTCAGGATCTCATCTAGGATGCCATATCATATTTAGTTGTCATGTCTCCTCAGGCTTCTCTTGGTTCTGATGGTTTCTTAAATTTTCCTTGTTTTTGACGACCTTGAGGGTTTTCAGGAGTACTAGTCAAGGACTCATCTCTCAGGATTTGTGTGATGTTTTTCTCATGGTTGGACTGGGGTTATGGATGTTTGGAGCAAGATCACAGAGGTTAAGTACCATTTCCATCACATCATATGAGGAGCACGAACTGCCAACATGACTAACAACTACTGATGCTGACCTTGGTCACCTGGCTGGGGTAGGGTTGGTCAGGTTTCTCCCTTTCTGTACTACACTCTTTGGAAAGAAGTCACTATGTTTAGTCCCCAGTTGAGGTATGGGGAGTTATGCTCCATTTCTAACCTAAATTATTTAGAATTCTTCTGCAGAGCATATTTGTTTCTTCTCCCCATTTATAAATTTATGTATTTGTTTACATCTGAATGGACTCAGGAATATTTATTTTATAATTTGGGTTATAACCCAATACTACTTTATTCATTTTTCTGTTTAGATTGCTTTAGTGTTTGCATCTGGGAGCTCTTTCAGTTGGCCCCTGTTTATGGAAACCCTATTCTGCCACCTGCTTGGGAGTGAGGGTAGAGCATGAGGGGAAAAAAGACTAATTCCTACTGAGCACCTGCCTGGCACATGCCATTTCACATACTGAATTTCCCTTTGTTTTCACAGCAGCCTGGTGAGAGAAAGAGTCTTTTCAACATTTTGAAGGTGAGAACACTGAGTTTCAGAGAGGTTTAGTAACTGGCTTAAGGCCACACAGTTAGTAAGTGGCAAACCTGGGATTTGAGCCCAGATCTGTGTTACTCCACATGAGGTTGATTAAGAAGGCTGCCAATTTTTTTGCTACTTCTTTCATGGAGAAGTAGAGTCTAACTCGCCTCCCTGGAATATGGACTGATGTTTTTGACTTAATTAGATTTATATGAATTCAGCAGAAGTGACATTCTGGAACTTACAAGTCTAGATTAAAAAAAAAAAAGCCCAAAGCTTTCTCCCTGACCTCTTGGAATGCATGTTTTTGGGGAAGCTTGATGCCATGTGGGAAGCCCAGCTGCTCTGAGACTGCCGTGCTGTGAGGTAATCCAAGATAGCTGCATGGAGCCGTCTACCCGGTTCCCATTTTTCCCAGCCATCTTAGCCCAGGCACCTGAAATGTGAGTGAGGAGTCCCAGCCAGCATCTCGCTGCAAGTGCTTGAGAGCTCCTGAGCAAGGACTACCCACCTGAGCCCTGTCAACCCTCAGAACCATGAGAGAGATAAGTGCATTATTTTTGAATGTATGGGGTAGTTTGCCATGAGATGTAATTGGCACACCAGCAAACAGATGTCATTTCTCTCTGTACCACCCAGCATCTGGGGGTGCCTACTGTTCTGATAAGGTCCTAGACTGAGGCAAATAACACGAGAGGCCATTACCCTAATGTATGGAGTGCACAACGGGGCCCGTTTGGAGCTGGGTGCTTGTGGACAAGGAGAAGAGGCTGAGCTGACCGCCATGTCAAAAACTTAGGGGAGAATAGACCATAGCAGAGTAGAGTGGCATTGCATTAGAGCTTGTCAGGGGGGAAAGATGGTGAGTTTATCAGATTGCCTTGAACTGGAAGTTCTACTTTCTCACTCGGAGATGTCTGACTTTGAGCAAATTACTTTAGCTCTCTGAGCTTTAGCCTCCTTATCCTTAAAGTTTGGATGATCCGATGATAATAATATCAGATACAATGAGGTAGTTCCCATGTTTTTTTTAAGCAAACGTTTTTTTTATGGCACCTGTTCCTTTGGATTCAAATTGTTTTCTAGTCTACCTCCCAAACAGACTTGGAGACTCCTTGGGGAATGAGATTACATCACATATGTCATGTCTTGGTGACTAGCATGGTAAGCAGATTGGCGATTCAAAAAGTTGTTCAATGGAAGAAGGAATTGATACCAATGAGCAAAGCCTCGTTGTAGTAGAGGCATGAAAGAAGGGTAACTGGACCATCTGGGTGGAGGGCAGAAGTAACACTGGTTAGCAGGGAAACGAAGACAGAAAGAATTGTAAGAACAATGGGAAGGTCATCAGCAGTGACAAATGCAAACTAGGTCAGGAAAAAAGTTGCAGTGGAGTGTTAATAAGTTCCAGATAAAGTGTCCAAGGAAGAAATGGTGCTGAAAGGCAGAGGCATCAGAGGAATTGGCAGGGTCAATGGAGATACACACCCACATATACAGAGTATATATTCTATCCTCTGAGAATATATTTAGAGGAAAGTAGACATATTAGTTTGCACAATTCTTTAAGAACTCTTAGCTATTCACTCAATCATTAGACATTTATGACTCAACTAGTATACTCCAGGAACTGTGTCAGGCATGGTGACATTATGGTCATCCAAAGTGGTAAAATGTTTCTCTGTCATTGAAAGAGAAGACAGACATTGAACAAATAGTGGACCAAATAAATATGTCATTATTAGTTGAAATAAGTCCTGTAAAGAGAAAGTATAGAGTCTGCTTGTTTTTCACCAATGTCCCTTCTGCCTGTCTTTAATGATAGAATGCTTGAGTTTTGGTTGAGATCACCACCAAACACTGACCATCTCTTATGGCTTGTCCACATGACTAAGTTATGGCCAATGGGATAGGAACAGGACTATTTTTTTGCACTTTAGAGGTGCATCTTAGAAAGGAATCACATATATTCCCTGGCCCTTTCCCCCTTCCTGCTGGCTAGAAATGATGAGAACTAAAACAAAAGTTCTGGATCGCAAGTGGAGGCTGCAATTTGAAGATGGCAGGGTGTCCCTTGTAGCTTTGGACTCATGTATTATAACTGACAGAGAAATGAACTTCCATCTTATTTAAGTTCATTGGTTTTTTTGAATCTCTTTGTTATTGAAACTTAGCCAATGCTTTGATACAGGAGACTATGAAGGAGAGGAAGAGGGGGGCCCAGTAGAAATGGGAGAGGAGAAGCAAGGGTATCTCCAGTGAGGAAATACCTATGAAGTGGGATGATGAAGGAGTAAGAGGGCCCCAGGCAGAAGCATTAGCAAGTATGAAGCCCCTGAAGTGGACAAGGCCTTGATACATTTGCAAACGAAACTCATAGATATGGAGAACAGAGGAGAGGAGGGTAGGTGAAATGAGTGAAGGGCATCAAGAGGCATACATTTCCAGCTATAAAATAAATGTCACGGGGGAAAAAACGTACAGCATGGTGACTATAAGTCAACAGAATTGTAGTGTGTACTTGAAAGTTGCCAAGAGAGTAAATCTAAAAAGTTCTCATCACAAGAAACAATGTTATAACTTTGGTGACAGTTGGTTTCTAAACTTATTGTGGTAATAATTTTGCAGTGTATACAAATACTGAATCATTAAGTCATAAACCTGAAATTAATAGAATGTTATATGTCAATTATACTTGAAAAATGCTAGAGGAAACAAGATGCTTTACAGAAGCCCTCCTACAAGGATCTGTACCAACGAAGATCATATTGTTGGCTCATAGGATATAAAATAATATCTGGCCATGTCATGTTAAGTCATGTTCAGTTAATAAAACACTTTATGGGAAAGGGGGAAAAAAAGAAAATGGCTTGATACATATGAAGAACAGGAATAATGAGTAAGGCATGTGGGAGAAAGGAGAGAAATGACCAGGGGGTAATCCTAAATGAAATAGGAGGTCATTGAAGGGTTTCAAGCACTGAGGTCATATATGGCCTGATTTATGTTTCCAGAAGGTCCTGGCCTTGTGGGAAGTGTTGGATTGGTGATGGACATCACTTACCTCAGCTGGAGGTGATGGTAACTAGTCCTGAAGGTAGAGATGGAGATATGGAAAAGTGACGGATATGAGTAAGATTTTGAAGGTAGAATTACCAGATCTGTTTGATGTATATAAGACGTGTGTCACTGACAGGAAGGGTGCTTTTGAGATGATCCCAGGTTTTGAGGAGACAAGAGGAAGAAGAGAATTGGCAGAGGAAGGCCAAATGTCTAGTGTTGTTTGAATGTGGTATGTCAGAAAGAAATACAAAGCCAGTGTTTCACATCCCATAATTGTCCATTTTCAGCTGTGTGATTTTGGGAATGTTACAATTTTACAGAAAAAGAAAAAGATTTAGAGGTTAAGAAACATAAAGTCAACATTTTAAACTTAAAATCCATGGAGTTAACATGCTATAGTAGAAAGACAGTAGGCTGTGGAGACAAATGCTCAGTTATATTACTTTCTTATTAGGTGACCTTGACAAAGTCACTTCAATTCTTAGAACCTCCGAGTTCTCATGGAAAAAAAAAAAAAAAGTCTTGTCGTATGGATTTAAAATGGTAAGCCTAAGAAGTGATGAATAAATGCATGCTCACTTTATGTTACCTCAAGTTGTTTTCCAGCTGAAACTTACACTGGGTGTTCCTGTTCCATATATGTGAAGGTCAGACAATGTAGACATCTATTTTCATACCAAAACTCAGAAAGAGGGGCAGGCTGAGGGACAAATCCAAGCTGCTTTGCCTGGACCACTGTAGTCATGTAATGACCCTTGTTCTTCCTCAGTCTAAATGCTCAGACTGGGAGATGAGTTTTCAAAGGACATTGAACTTGGACCCTGTGACTCATTGGTTAACATGTTCTGTTGTGCACTTTTCCAGAAGGTAAAAGTAGCCTTCTGGAAAAGTTACTATCAAGCTCTTTTAGTGAGATCTGAATGCAGTTTCATCAGATGTCATCAGGTTTTAGACTTTTCATTTATAGAAACTCCTGGAATCTGTGGATATTTGCTCACTGTGCTGTGGGGTAATGGTCTGAGCCTAAAGCAAGAATACTACTTTCAAAATAAAATGACTAAATAATTAATCAGGGTACCTACCCCATGGTGACATTTGGCTAAGGTATTAGGATTAGTACTTTGCAAAATGCCTAAGGTGTATCATGGATATTTGATGAAAGTGGTTGGTCATCACTGTGATTTTAAAATCATCCAGTGACCTGGAAATTCTGAAGGATGGTTTTTTTGTTTTTTTTTTAAAGAGTTTTTCTCCCCTTTGTCATCCCAGAGTGTGTTGTATTGTGCAGAATGGATTCCTTCTATAGAATTATTCATAGGCGGTCTTCATCTTAGTGTGACGGGGTAGTGGGAGTGGACCCTGAGGTAGCTGGACATTTATCTGGAGCTTGGTGGGGAGAGAGCCTACCCCCCTGGGCACTTTGCAAAGATGAGGGGAGATGGTGTGCACTTTAGATGAAAACTTTTGGAAGCTCAACACAGGAAGTTGGCATGGTGGAAAGTTGCCTACGTAGTGGTGTAATTTGATCCCTGGGAAACAAGGATTTGTGTTTTATAGAGTTTTGTCTCCATCAGATTATTATCATGAGTTCCTTCAACTTCTCCTTTGGCATTATTCTTACACCTGTTGATGGTGGGGGTTGGGTTTTCAATATGCCTCGTACCACCATGTCTCATTTCCAGTGCTAGGTTGCAAAAATTTTCAAGCTTTCTCCTTGACAGTCTACTCCCATATCTGTGCATAGTTATGTGAGGAGGGAGATACAAAGAGCAGAAACTGTTTGCTATTTGTTATTTTCATTCTTTTAAAAAAGAAGCCTAAGTTGAGAGAATGGGAACAAAACTAAATTGTGCTGAAGAGAAATTCCATTCTTTTATCCATTGGACTTATTTTTTTTTATACAAGTAGATCATCTATAGGTTAAAATAATTATGAAACTTGGAATTTATCCAGTTGTGTAGTGGGTAATTACAAAATTGCTTTGTTTAATTATGTGGTATTTTATAGGAGGGCATTTTTAACCTTTGTCACTAGCACCAAATGGAAGGAGACACAGCTCTTCATAAAAAGTATCATAATTCTAATTGCATCTAAGGTTTATTTAGAAGCAATTTATTTTTAAAGACATGCTCTAATTTGTGTAGTTTTTTTTTTAAGTAGGTAAAAATTGCTGAAGTAAATTGGTTTGTGGCAAAAGAAGTAACACAGGAATAACTGCTTGTTAATAGTCTCCTCCACTATTCAAATTTGCTAAGCCCAGCTCTGGTGAACACAGTGCCAAATTCATTGCTGAAACATGAGGCACAGCCTTATATAATCAAGTGGCTCATTAGAGAAGATCAGAGGATTTCAAAGTACACTTTAAAAATCAGAACTAATGTCCCGTATTTAAAAAGGAGATCAAAGTGGACATCTTGTCCAGAAGATCCTTTGCATATATTACCCCTCTGTGTTATTATCAGAAGTGACTTCCGTTGACATTTGCTGTAAGTCTATGTATGTACTAATGATAGATTAAACAGTTAAACCACAACATTTATTCATTCAACATGATTATTGGGTGACTTATATGCAAGGTAATGTAAACCCAACACTATACATAGCCCCAGAACCCAACGGCAGGAGAGGGTAGGTAACTTAGCTCAGAGAGCAAATTCCCTCTTCCTCTGCCTTTTTGTTCCATTCGGGCCCTCAATGAATTGGATGATCTCCACTTGCATTGCTCAGGATAATCTTTACTTAGTCTACTGATTCAAATGTTAATCTCTTCCAGAAACACCCTCACAGACACACCCAGAGATAATATGTGACTAGCTATCTGGGCATCCATGAGCCCAGTGAAATTCACATATAAATCATCACAGAAAGTAGAGACCTGAATTTATAATCCTACTTATTAATATATGAATTTAGGTGTCACTTGCCATTTGGAATCTTAGTTTTCATTTCTAAAAGAATATCAAATGAATTTCTGGCTGCGTTGTCAGAATAAAACAGTTTACGCTGAAACAACAAATAAACTCAAATCTCAGTGACTGAAAACAGTAAAAACCGGATGTTTCCTAACATCTTAGTCCCATTTATATTTGGGGGGTGGCAGTGAGGCAGGGTCAGAGAGAAACTCTGCTGTTAGGGACTCCATCTTGGGACACCATTGTCCTTAATATTTGGTCCCCAAATTCACTATAGAAGGGAAGCGAGAGGAAGCAAGTGTGGGAGATCTTTTAGGGACCAGGCCTAGAAATCTGTTCATATTCTGTTGGCCAGAGCCAGTCATGTGGCTCCACCTAGATCTTGGGGGGGGGGGGGGGAGGGGCTTAAAAATCAAGTCTTTGGTGTGCCCAGGTGAAAATGAAATGTTCTAGGGAAGCACACAATAGTGCCCTGTGAATCTCTGGTGTTATTATGAAGATAAAATATGTGAAGAGCCCAGGCTAATATATATGAAATAATAGATATGGAAAGGCTGAGGTAATAATGTAAATCACTCCTCTATGTGTTAGTTTTTTAGGATTGGAAAGATATATTGGGACCAAGATAGAGAGATTCTTAAATTATTTTCATTTAAGGAATTTATAATTTACTTCATAGGTTAGGGGGGTGCAACTAAAAGTTTTTGAAGAAGGAAGTTATATAAACAAATTTGTGCATTAGGAGGATTGAACAATTGCCTATTGGCCGGAGATTCTGGAGAAAACTGTAGGTGATAGTCTTTTTTGGTTGTTGAGGAGCTATGGGGCCTGGACTAAGGTGAGGCAGAGGTAATGTAAGGGGAATAAGAAACATTACATTGGGCTACAATGTTTTATTAGCTTTTGCATCTAAGGTATCTTTTGCAGGATGTGGGCCATAATATGTGTTAAATAAACACTGCTGAATGAATCAATAATGACTCAATGAATGTATGAGTAAATGAATTCTATTCTGTAGACCAGTTAATTTTTTAAAAATTCTAGTATAGTTAACATATAGTGTTACATATTAGTTTCAGGTGTACAATATAGTGATTCAATGATTCTATATGTTGCTCACTGCTCATCATGATAAATGGACTCTTAATCCCCTTCACCTATTTCACCCATCCCCCTACCCTCTCTTGTGTAACCATCAATTTGTTCTCTATAGTTAAAAGTCTGTTTTTAGGGTTGCCTCTTTTTTTCTTTGTTCATTTGTTTTGTTTCACATATGAGTGAAATCATATGGTATTTGTCTTTCTCTGGCTGACTTATTTCACTTAGCATTGTACACTCTAGACACATGCATATTGTTGCAAATGGCAAGATTTCATTCTTTTCTATGGATGAGTAATATTCCATTGTATCTATCTATATCTATATCTATATCTATATCTATATCTATATCTATATCTATATCTATATCTATCTATATCATCACATCTTTTATATCCATTCATCTATTAATGGACACTTGGGTTACTTCCAAATCTTGTTTATTGTCAACAATGCTACAATAAACATAGGAGTGCAAGTATCTTTTTGAATTAGTATTTTCATTTTCTTTGGGTAAATACCCAGCACTGAAATTACTGGCCCATATGATAATTCTATTTTTAACTCTTTGAGCAACCTCCATACTGTTTTCCACAATGGCTGCACCAGTTTGCATTCCCACCATCAGTGCACAAGGGTTCCTTTTTCTCCACATCCTTGCCAATACTTGTTGTTTCTTGTGTTTTTGATTTTAGCCATTCTGTCAGGTGTGAGGTGGTATCTCAGTGTGGTTTTAATTTGCATTTTCCTGATGATGGGTGATGTTGAGCCTCTTTTCATGTCTGTATGTCCTCTGCTCATTTTTTAAAATGGATTATTTATTTTTTGGTATTGAGTTGTATATGTTCTTTATATATTTTGGATACTAACCCTTTATCAGATACATCATTTGCAAATATCTTCTCCCATTTGGTAGGTTATCTTTTAGTTTTACTGATTCTTTCCTTTGTTGTGCAGAAGCTTTTTATTCTGATGTAATCCCAATAGTTTAGTTTTGCTTTTGTTTCCCTTGCCATGGTAGACAAATCAAAAAAATGTTGCAATGGCCGATGACAGAGAAATTACTACCTGTGCGCTCTTCCAGGATTTTTTTGGTTTCTGATCTCACATTTAGGTCCTTAATTTATTTTGAGCTTATTCTTGTGTGTGGTGTAAGAAAGTGATAGAGTTTCATTCTTTTGCATGAATGAAACTTTTTCAACACCATTTGTTGAAGAAACTGTCTCTTTCTCATTGTATATTCTTGCTTCCTTTGTCAAAGATCAATTGACTATATAATCATGGGTTTGTTTCTGATCTCTATTCTGTTCCGTTGATATATGTGTCTATTTTTGTAATAGTACCACATTGTTTTGATTACTGTAGTTTTGTAGTATATCTTGAAATCTGGGATTATGATACCTTCAATTTTGTTTTTCTCAAGGTTGCTTTGGCTATTCAGGGCCTTTTGTGGTTCCATACAAATTTTAAGATTATTCTGGTTCTGTGAAAAATACTGTTAGTATTTTGATAGGGATTGCATTAAATCTGTAGATTGCTTTGGGTAGTATGGACATTTTAACAATATTTTTTTTCTTCCAATCCATGAGCATGGAATGTCTTTCCATTTATTTTGTCATCTTCAATTTCTTTTGTCAATGTTTTCCAGAGTTCTCAGAGTAAAGTTTATTCCTAGGTATTTTAATATTTTTGGTGTAATTATAAATGGGCTTGTTTTCTTTATTTCTTTTCTGCTACTTCCTTATTAGTGTGTAGAGATGTAATACATTTATGTATATTGATTTTATATCTTGCAACATTATTGAATTCACTTATCAGTTCTAGTTGTTTTTTGGTGGTCTTTTGGATTTTTTATATGTAGTATCATGTCATCTGCAAATCATGAACATTTTACTTTTTCTTTATTAATTTGGATGCCTTTATTTATTTTTCTTCTCTTATTGCTGTGGCTAGACTTCCAGTACTATGTTGAATAAAAGTGGTGAGAGTGGACATCCTTGTCTTGTTCTTGATTTTAATGGAAAACCTCTCAGTTTTCCGCCTTTGAGTATGATGTTAGCTATGGGTTTTTCATATATGGCCTTTATTTTGTTGAGGTATGTTCCATCTAGACCTATTTTGTTGAGGGTTTTTACTATGAATGGATGTTGTACTTTGTCAAATGCTTTTTATGAATCTATTGAAATGATCGTATGGTTTTATCCTTTCTCTGGTTGATATGATGTATCATGTTGATTGATTTGCAAATATTGAACCATCCTTGCATCCCAGGAATGAATCCCACTTGATTGTGGTGAATAATTTTTTTAGTGTCCTGTTGCATTTGATTTGCTAATATTTTGTTAAGGATTTTTGCTTCTATGTTCATCACAGATATTGGCTTGTAGTTCTTTTTTTTGTAGTATCTTTTCCTGGCTTTAGTATCAGGGTAATGCTCTCCTCTTAGAATGAATTTAGAAGCTTTTCTTCCTCGTTTATTTTTTGGAATGGTTTGAAAAGAGTAGGCATTAACTCTCCTTTAAATGTTTGATAGAATTTACCTGGGAAGCTGTCTGGTCCTGGACTTTTGTTTTTTTGGGAGTTTTTTGATTACTGATTCGATTTTGTTGTTGGTCTGTTACAATTTTCTGTTTCTTCCTGATTCAGTTTTGGGAGATTGTATGTTTGTTGGAATTTATCCATTTCTTCTAGTTGTCCAATTTGTTGGCATATAATTTTTATAATATTCTCTTATAATATTTTGTATTTCTGTGGTATTGTTGTTATTTATCCTCTTTCCTTTCTGATTTTGCTTATCTGAGTCCCCCCACCCCTCTCTCTTTTTAATGAGTCTAGCTAAAGATTTATCAACTTTGTTGATCTTTTCAAAGAACCAGGTCCTGGTTTCCTTGATCTATGATATTTTTTTTTTTTAGTTTCTATTTTGTTTATTTCTGCTTCAATTTTCATATTTTCTTTTTTCTACTGTTTTTTCTTCCTTTTCTAGCTCCTTTAGGTGTAGAGTTATGTTGTTTATTTGAGATTTTTCTTGCTTCTTGATGTAGACCTGTATTGCTATAAACTTCCCTCTTAAAACAACTTTTGCTGTATCCCAAAGATTTTAGACTGCTGTATTTTCATTTTCATTTGTCTCTGTGTATTTTTTTATTTCTTCTTTGATTTCTTGGTTGACTCATTCATTGTCTAGTTATTTAACTAGTATGTTATTTAACCTCCATGTATTTGTGTTCTTCCTAGATTTTTTTCTTGTGTTGATTTCTAGTTTTATAGCATTGTGTTCAGAAAAGATGCATGTTCTGACTTTAATCTTTTTGAATTTGTTGAGACATGTTTTGTGGCTTAATACGTGATCTATTCTGGAGAATGTTCCATGGGCACTTGAAAAGAATGTGTATACTGCTTTTTTAGGATGGGATGTTCTGAATATTTCTGTTAGATTCATCAGGTCCAATATAATGTTCAAAGTCACTGTTTTCTTGTTGATTTTCTGTTTGGATGATCTACCCATTGGTGTAAGTGGGGTGTTAAAGTCCCGTACTCTTATCATATTACTATCAATTACTTCCTTTATGTTTGTTATTAGCTGCCTTATGTACTTGGGTGCTCCCATGATGGTGCATCCATATTTACAATTGTTATATCTTCTTACTGGATTGTTCCCTTTTTGATTATATAGTGTCCTTCTTTGTCTCTTGTTACAGTCTTTGTTTTAAAGTCTATTTTGTCCAATATAAGTATTGCTATGCTGGCTTTCTTTTCACTTTCATTTGCATGATAAATCCTCTTGCATCCATTTACTTTCAATCTGCAGATGTCTATATGTGTGAAATGAGTCCCTTGTAGGCAGCATGTAGATGAATCTTGCTTTTTTTTTTTTTTAATTTATCCATTCCATCACCTTAGGTCTTTTGATTGGAGCGTTTAGTCCACTTACATCTGAAGTCATGTTTTTGAAAGTAATTATTAATAGGGGTGTACTTATTGCCATTTTGTTAGTTGTTTCATGGTTGTTTTCGTAGTTCTATGTTCCTTTTCTTGCTATCTTCTCTAATGGTTTGCTGGCCTTTTTTAGTGATTTGCTTGGAATCCTTTCTCTTTAAGTTTTGCATATCTATTACTGGTTTTTTAATTGTAGTTACCATTAAGTTTGTATATAACATCTTATGCATATAGCAGTCTATATTAAGTTGATGGTCACTTAAGTTTCAACCCATTTTTTACTCCCCACATTTTAGTTGATGGTGTCATGCTTTATATCCTTTTATTTTTTGAATCTCTTGACTGATTTTTATAGATATGCTTATTTTTGTTGCTTTTGTGTTTCCTACTTTTCTTATTTTTAGTTATGGGCTTTCCTTTCCAGTCAAAGATCCCCTGTAACATTTATTTCAGGGCTAGTTCAGTGGCCATGGATTCCTTTAATTTTTGTTTTTCTGGGAAACTCTTTATCTCTCCTTCTATTCTCAATGATAGCCTTGCTGGATAGAGTATTCTTGGTTGCAGGTTCCCTCCCCCATGCCAGAACTTTGAATATGTCATGCCTTCTGGTCTGTGAAGTTTCTGCTGAAAAATAAGCTGATAGTCTTAAGGGGTGTCCCTTTTATGTAACTTTTCTTTTGTATTGCTTCTTTTAAAATTCTCTCCTTATCACCAATTTTTGCCATTTTAATCACTATGTGTCCTGGTGTGATTCTCCTTGGGTTGACTTTGATAGGGGCTTTTTGTGCCTCCTGGATATGGATTTCTGTTTTCTTCTCCAGAGTTAGGAAGCTGTTATTCAGCTATTATTTCTTAAAATAAAGTTTCTGTTCCCCTTTCTCTCTCTTCTCCTGTGATCCCTATAAGACAAATGTTATTATGTGATGGTGTCGCTGAGTTCCCTAAGTCTATTTTTATTTTTTCTTCTTATTTTTATCTCTCTTGTTCAGCTTGATTGCTTTCCATGACTCTGTCCTCCAGGTTTCCAATCTGTTCTGCTTCCTGTAGTCTACTATTTATTCTCTCTAGTGTATTTTGTTTCATTTGTTGAGTTCTTCATTTACTGAGTTCTTTTTTGTTTTCCATCTCTTTGTTAGGGGTCTCACTGAGGTCCTCCACTCTTCTCTTAAGCCCAAGTCCAGTGAGTATCTTTATGACCATTACTTTAAATTCTCTATCAGGAATACTATTTATTTTTGTTTTGTTTAGCTCACTTGCTGTGATTTTGTCCTGTTCTTTCATCTGGGACATATTCCTCTGTCTCCTCATGTTGTCTAAGTCTTCCTGTCTTTTTCTCTGTGTTAGGAAAATCAGCTATGTCTCCTGCTCTTGAAAGTAAAGGCCTTTATGAAGAAGTGGTCCTCTAGTGCCTTGCAGTGCCATGTCTTCTGTTACCTGGAATCTGGTGCTTCAGGGTGTCTCCTATGTGTGTTGCATCTGCCCTAATGTGTGGCTGAGCTGCTTTCACCCTCAGCCCAGGCCTCTGTAATGGATCTCTTTGCCTGTGCTGGTAGTGGGCCAATCTGGGGCTGTTTTGGGTTTTAGTTGAGTCAAGCCAGGTGTTTGCCAGATAGCATGCAGTAGCACTGAACTGCAAGGTGATTTCCCTTTATTGTCCAGGGACAACATTGGTGGGGCCTTAGTCAGACTGATGTGTGTGGTTATCTTTCCCTCTTTCCAGGTGGGAGTCATTCTGACACCTGTCACATATGCTTACACACTGCTGAGCTTGTGGCACTGTTCTGGATGGGCTCCAACCAAGTGCATAGTAGAGGGGGCAGGTCTGTAGTAGAACCTGGGGTTGGTGCATGTGGTGTCAGCAGGGTCCGTGCTGGCAGGCGGGAAACCGGTAGGGGCTGAAGCAGGCCAGGTTAGAAGAGGTAGATCTGCAGAAGCTACGCAGGTGGTAGGACATGTGGTGTTAGCAAAGTTTGTGTTGGTTTGTTGTGGGAGGGGACCTGGAGCAGAGGCCGGGCTGCAGGGAGCATGTCTGCAGCAGAATGTGGGCATGGGGTGGACTTACAGTACGTCAGGTGGTGAGTGTAAGTGCTGACTGGTTCCTGCAGGTGTCTGTGTGTTTATCCTGGGGGGTAAAGAAGGGAAACGGTACCTGGCATCTCCTTTGTCCCTGGAGAAATCTCCCAAGATCTCTGATCCTCCAGCACATGCTCTGAAATGAATAAACAAATCTTCATCTTGCAAATCCTAGGTATTTTTCAAACTGCTGCTTCTATGCTGTATCTATGTGGGGCTGTTTGTTGTACTGTCTCTTTAAGGGTGGGGACTCAGTTTCCTCTCACCTTCCAGGCTTTCCCAGGAGACTGGTGACTTTTTTAAAGTTCCAGGTGTTAAGCCCTGCTGATTGTAAAAATTCTTGAAATTTGGCCCCTCTGGTTTTCAAAGCCAAATGTTATGGGGTTTGTCTTCCCTGTGCCTGGGGTATGTGTGGGTGTCTATTTCTTTCCCCTCTCCACCCTGCTATCTCTCCCTCTTGCAGATAGCCCTCTGGGGCCATTTAACTCCCAACGGTGCCTCCACCCTTCCTACCCTTTTCCATGTGGACTCTTCTCTACATTTAGCTGTGGACAGTTTGTTCTGCCAGCCCTTGGCTTGTTCACTGGATTATTTACACTGATGTGGGAGTTATCTAGTTGCATTTGTGGGACAAGGTGAGCCTAAGGTCCTGCACTCCACTGTCTTCCCCGGAATCTAAAATATGACTTCTCACATTGATCATAACTTCATTGAGGCTGGGAATTGTTGATTTTCATCTTTCTGTAGATGTGAGCCTAATAAGCACAAATAATTTAGGGATAGGTGTGGCAGTGAGTCCTCATACATGCACACTGGTGAAGAGGGCTTTGCAGCTGAGGATTATCCTGGGTAGATCAAAACTAATGCTCACACAAATGAAGAAACAAGGCCCATGAACCAGAGAGACACAGAAGTTATTTGGGGGACAGGGACAGAAAAGTCACCTATGTGCTTTAAACTCTTTTATTGATTTCAGCCTAAATTTCTAACTCCTTGGCATCACATTTTCAATAACAAAATATTAATTTGTTAAAATCTGGAGAATTATATGAAATAAATGCCACTCACTATAAGAAGCTCAAAAAATGGAAATAAATGAACATTGTAAAACTCGAGTAATGATTTCATTAAAGAAAAACTATAGTGACAAACATGTCTGTATTTCAACTTAAATGTATAACTTATATAAGCAGAATATTATCTATGTTTAGTATATTGTTGTATTTTATATAATCCTCAGGATTTCAGTAATTTCATTATTGTCTGACAAGCCATTTAAACATTTCTTTTGCATTTGTCTGTTTTTCTAATAAACTTTTAAATCCTTTGAATGAAATGGATTGGTGGTAAAGAATTTCATAGACATCAGCAAATATACTTAAAATTGTATATCATCGTATCAACTAAAAGGTGAAAAGTTCATTTACTTATTTAATAAATATCGATTGACTGTCTTCCTTCCCTATGATAGCTCCATGCTAGGGATGATTCAAGGGTGAATTTACAGACAGCAGTGAGCCAATATGTTGAATCTTTGCCATTCAATAGGCAATGAAAAATTTTCCAAATATTTTTGGCCAAGAGAGCTTTTCAGTGTGAGAAATAGCAATTTTTCTTACAATTTTAAGGAAATGATACTTACATTTATATTGTAGTGTGACCTTGTAACAATGATTAAACCCTTGTTTCAGCTAAAAAGTGATCAACAGTCAAAGGATTACAATCAAAGGGTTGTCGATTTTGTCCTAATTGGTTTCCTATTCCTTTCAGTTTTAGGGTTGAAGGACCTTGCATAGGTGTTTCTAAAATGTGTATGTATGATATATATATGTTCATATGATACACATATTGTTACATATGTTGTATATCTTTCTACATGGAACTAATATAAGTATGCTATGCTCCATTTTCAGTGACCTGGCGTGTAATAAAACTCTAAGTGCACTCTATTGGCAAAGTAAACAATGTCTGAATCATATATATATGCATAGTGAATTGATATCTTGGAACAGTTCAGTCAACTAGAGACATAGATGTATGACTAAAATACTTAAATGTTCCTGTGCAATTAATATTTGATTTATTAATTTGTAGGTCATCAGAGCAGAGAACAGATACACACAAACCTTTATGGAATTTCACTTATTTTAGGTTATGAAGGTTTAGGACTACAGAATCCTAATTCTACAGACACATTTTAAGGCAAATCCAGCCAACGATTAATTTTATTCAATTATCATTTCATTTGTTTGCTTATAATGCCATAGTGATTTTTAAATGGATTATACAAACATCACTCATATCAGGAGGAGCAGAACAATGAGTCTGGTAAATAAATGTTAATCAGAGTTCCTCAAACAAAGGATACCTGATCAGATTAGCTTGGTCTAGGCTGCATGCTGCTGACTTTCCCCTTTGGTGATTCAAAATATTTTTTTACCATATTGAAGTATCAAGAAGGGCTTCAGTGAAAAAACAGCAGCAGCAACAACAACAGCAACAACTCAAACACCAAAACCTATTGAACTTTCCTTCCAGTTAAGAAACTAAGGCAAGTCTATTTTTATTGGCATAGCAATTAACATGACACAGAACAGTTTTTCTTCATCAGTTTGGTTGGAAAATACTGTATTAGCTAATTGTACATCTGTGGTTAATATTATTAAAAGTTTTATCTCAAAGTAGACTTTAAGGCCAAATTGGATACACTTATTTAGTTTTGTGACTGTGTGTAAAACCCTTGATGGTGATCTGGTCAACTTGTTCTACTTGAATTGTTTTTAAAATTTGTTTTTAAATGTTTATTTATTTTTGAGAGAGACAGGGAGACAGAGCATGAGCAGAGGAAAGGCAGAGAGGGAGATACAGAATCTGAAGCAGGCTCCAGGCTCTGAGCTGTCAGCACAGAGCCCCACATGGGGTTTGGACTCATGAACCATGAGATTACCACCTGAGCCAAAGTCAGACGCTTAATGGAATGAGCCACCCAGACACTCTGTCTACTTGAATTTTTGTAAACGTATTTTGTGGTTATTCCTTCTTTCCCATCCATATGGTCTTTACTTTGTGTTCTAGAATGCCTTTGAGGCTAACTTACACAAAGCCTGCCTGTTTTAGGGGTGCCTGGGTGGCTCAGTGGGTTGAGCGTCCAACTTTGGCTCAGGTTGTAATCTCATGGTTCACAAGTTGGAGCCCCACGTTGGGCCCTGTGCTGATACCTCAGAGACTGGATCCTGCTTTGGATTCTGTGTCTCCCTCTCTCTCTGCCCCTCCCCCACTCACGCTCCGTGTCTCTCTCTCTCTCTCTCAAAAATAAATAAACACTAAAAAAAAAGAAAAACAAAACCCTACATATTTTAGCTCAGGTGGGTGTCAGGACCCTGAAATAATTCCCTTGAACCCATCTAAATGTCAAGAACTCTGATAGCTCTTGGGGCGCCTGGGTGGCTTGGTCGGTTAAGCGTCCGACTTCGGCTCAGGTCATGATCTCACGGTCCGTGAGTTCGAGCCCCGCGTCAGGCTCTGTGCTGACAGCACAGAGCCTGGAGCCTGTTTCGGATTCTGTGTCTCCCTCTCTCTCTGCCCCTCCCCTGTTCATGCTCTGTCTCTCTCTGTCTCAAAAATAAATAAACGTTAAAAAAAAAAAAATTAAAAAAAAAAAAAAAGAACTCTGATAGCTCTTAGATTTTACCCTACTTTCACACTAACACATTAGTCCGCTATAGTTTCATGGATTTGATAGAAGACACGACACTCCCAGGTAAGAGACAAAGGACTTTATTACTCCCCATAGAGCAAGCAGCATGCACATCATGCTCATGTCATCTACTTTCGCACCCCCAAGCACCATGGGTGCAACACATGGCCCTAGATGCTGCATATGTACTGGGTTTGCTTCAAGCTGAGGAAACCCGAGCTTAGGAAACCTCTTTTACAATAGATAGGATGCCAGAAAAGCTGCCCATTTTTTTCCCAGGAGGGAGACACTAATTTTGTTATACTACACAACAAACATTTCTTCCTTCTGCTGTAGAAGAAGACATTATTTCTATCTTCCAAAGCTGTTCACTGTATAAACATCCTTGAAAAGAGAGAAAAGGTTGTCAGTGTCTCTGTGAAGAAGATGTACAGAAATGAGACTCATGCAGACCCAGCACTAAAATCTGTGTTACCACTTACGTGCTGTTCCTTGAATTACTGCAACGACTTGCACATTCTATGATTATAGTGCTTCTTGAACTGCTCTAAGCATTACTTTTCTGAAGGGACTCTGTCTTTACTTCTGTATTTACAGCATCCAGCTGCATGCCAGGTGTGTAGTAGGTATTTGGCAAAACTCTTGATATACAGGCTGGTGTCCTTGAAATATTTTCTGGATCAGTCTTCAAGTTTATCGTCCCAGCTACCCTAGGAGAAGGGACAGAAAAATGGGATAAGTGGGATTCACTAAAAGTCTCCGGTGGCTTTAGTCACTCGGGGATGTTTTCCTTCAAGCTCTAGTATTGTAGCAGCTTTGGTGGAGGTAGCGGGACTTAGCAATCAATGGCTACTAGGACAGAGTGGGACCATAGCCACTGGAGTGCTGGTAGTCAGACAAACACGTCAGGACAGTGGTGGCAATCAACCACAGTGCCAGGGACAGAGCCTCAATACCAACAGCAGACATGCGAGACTTTAGGCTGTACAACATCTGAATAGAATCTCAAAAGATGTTTAGGAGTTTCCTGGTCACAAAAATTGAAAGGGGAAATGGAATCCCATGTGGGAAAGAATAGAGATAGAAATGTTGCAAGTTGGGGGAAACCCCAAGTAATTATATACACACACACACACACACACACATACATACACACACATACACACATTATATATATAAATATAAATCTTATATATCTTTATATATCTCTTAATATTTATACATGTCATATACATATATATGTGTACACATATATACGTACACATATGTGTACACACACATATATGTGTACACATATATATGTATATGACATGTATAAATATATGTATACACATATATATGTATATGACATGTATAAATATTAAGAGTTGGGGCAACTCAACAAGAAACTAGCCAGAGCCTAGGTCCTGTAGGACACCTACCAGCACTTCTGAAGGGAGAAAGGATCATTCTTAGTTCAGCAACTCTTTGCCATGAGTCCCTAGGGAGATGAGTGCAATTGGGAATAAGTATGTTTAGAAACTGTCAAAACAATCCAAGGGAGTATTTATATCTATTAAATCTAATAATAGAAATCTTGGGTTTGTGTTTTCTGTTTGTTTTTTTACATGAAAAATTTCCAATAATTAGGTTTCATTGCGTTTTACAAATATATGTTCTGTTACTGATATTTGGTTGGGAAATGCACTGGTTCTTAATCCTAAATAGTTTGGGAAGACAGCTATAGGTGAAGCTTTTAGTAGGGAAATGTTATCTGGGACTTTCCCACTTGCACTGGTTTCTCCGGTGGGGATGAGGGAGGATGGTTTTGAGGAAGCCACACTAGAGGCTGGGTTTCAGTTAGGTGTTATTGGTGCTGGTGCCCTCGGGGAAGGTAAGATCTGGACCTTACCTGGTCCTGCTCCTGGTCCGAGGGAGCAGCAAGCAGAGATGGTAAGGAAAGAATGTATTCAAGGCAGCGGGGGGGGGGGTGGGGGACGGCGGCGATAGGAATGGCTAACCCTTATTAAAGCCCTTGGCAGGTACCAAGCACAGGCTAAGTGCTTTCTGTGGGTTTCCTCACTTGATCCCCCAACGCCTCTTAAGGCAGCACCTCACCCCCATTTTATAGGCGAGGAAACTAAGAGAAATTAAGGACCTTGTGTATGGCCACACAGTGAGTAGGTGGTAGAGATGAAACTGGAATCCAGGTATTCCAGTCAAGTTGAGCCCTGTGTCATACCACCAGGCCGCAACTTGCAGGTGCATCATCTGAGCGAAGTGGCTGGGCACACTGAGGAGGCGAGCTCAGGTGTATGATCTGACTCGCCTGGTTGTGGCGCTGACGGGCCTGATGCAGGGGGTGAAGGGAGAAGGGCAGCTCTGGCAAAAGGGCCAGAAAGGTGAGATGTTCATCCATAGTGTGTTGAATAAGATTGCAGAAATGGAATGAACTGCATTTGATTACTAAAAACCTTTTAAGAGTTAAAAAAAAAAAGTTCTAGAGGACTGTGATATAAGCCCTTTAGTTAGGTGGGCAGGTTGAATATGACTGGACAAGGGAAAAGGACAGTTTGAAAATGACCACCATGTTTCCACAAGCCTGCACCATTGGGAACATGTCAAGAGGAATTCTAAGAGGGGAGTAGGTTTTGCCTAGGGAAGGAGAAAAGAGTATGGAAAAAATTTTTAATGCCTACTGCGTGTTAAGGGTCAACAGTACATTATCTTGTTTAATCTCCATGAAAATCCTACAAAATATTTATTCTCATTTTTATTGTGAATAAGTGATTTCCTCCTGGAAATCATCCTTGCTGTCTTGTTCTTCTTGGAGACCTGAGTAGCCATGGGAACAGGCCCGGCCCACCTGGCTAGATACTAACCAACCATGCGTCCCCTTGCCTTTGTAGTCCCAACTGACACCCACTAAATTCACAAAGAAGGAGCACCCCAGGACTGGGAGCTGACCACAAACATGTGAGTAAGCCCAGCCCCATATCCTTGAAAAACCACAGCTGACCCCGTGTGAAATTTCTGACCCACAGAATACTGACCTCAGTAGATGGTGGTTTTGAGCTACAATGTTTTGGGGTGATTTGTCATGCAGCCACAGGTCACTAATGCAGAAAATCATCTGCGTTAAATGGGGGTATGCTTCAGAGTGAATGAAATCATCAAAGGAGAGAATTATTAAGGTTCAAGTGATTTATTTTATTAAGTTTCTTTCATAGAATTGTATTTACTATAAAACAACCCTAAACCCACAGAGAAGTTGCAAGGATGGTAAAAAGAACTTCTTCCTCTTTTTTCTTTTTTTTTTAACCATTGAAACTTTAGACCCTGTTCAAGTTTTCCTATTTTCCCCAGAATGCCTGTTAGAGAAAAATTATCCAGTTCAAAAATTACGTGTTGCCTTTAGTTGTCTTGGCTCTGTTCTCTCCTTCATTCTGGAACCAGTTTTAACCCTTTCTTCGACTTTGATAACCTTGACTCTTTCGAAGATTGCAAGGCAATTATTTTGCAGTATGTTTCTCTGTGTGAGCTTGTCCCGTGCTTTCTTATAATTAGATGCAGGTTACACACTGTAGGGAAGAACAACATGGAGGTCGTGCTGTCTTCCCATTGCATCTTACGAGGTTGTGAATGATTTGTATTTGTTCCATTACTGATAGTATTCACACTGATTAGTTGATTACTGTTGCGTCTGCCAACCTTCTCCACTGTAAAGTTATTACTTTGCCTTTTGTAAAAAAGTACTTTGGGCAAGGTACTTTGAAATCATGGAAATAACCCACTCCTTACCAAAACCTTTTTTCATTATTATTATTATTTTTTTACTTTATATCAATATGAACTCATGGGTTTCCTCTTTTTATTCCAAGAGTTATAATCTGTTATTATCATTATTTGTTTTGATGTTCAAATGGTCTCTGATTTGGCTGGTACTATCTCAGTCAAGCTGCCTTGTGTTCTTTTGATATGGCCCCAGCATCCTTTGAGGACTCTATTGCTTGCTGGTCTAATGAGATATCACAGGCTCATCTTGTAATTTTCTGGACCCTGTCTTAGAATTAGTCATTTCCTCAAGGAGCCTTGGTTTTTGTTTTTAGTGGAGAATGGTATTTAGAAGCTGGGATCTGGCTACTAAGTGGGCTCATTGCTGCAGGAATCTCACTCCTTGTGAGCTATCTCAATGGTTAGAACTAGGGAACATATATGTACACACACACACACACACATAAACACACACACCCTTATGCATTTACATGTATATTTTATAATCCATTTTATATATGGAAAACATGAGTTGAAACCAATTCTTCCACTTCCAATCCAACACTGCAGCATTCACTTTAGTTTTCTCCCTTTGTGTGTTTACAATTCCCCTCTCAAACAGTGAGAAACCTTTCTCCCCCATCCATTAATGTATTGACTGATCCCTCGGTATGTAATGATCTCTGTTGCCACTGCACTTTCCTTCCCTGTGGTCCACCCCGCATCTGTGCTGACTCACCCCTCTTGGGTAAGCACACTCCTGCCCCTGCTGGGGCTCTGACAGCCCACTGCAGGCTACATCTTTGTAGTTCCTCACCTGCTCTGTCCCAGCTAATAACTTCAGGAATGAATTGCTGGGGAAGAGAAGAAGAAGAGAAAGAAAAGTTAGATGGGTGGGAAGCTGGGAGGAATGGAAAAATGGTTGAGATAGGAATTAGAAAACCCTTTTCATGATGGTGCTTACATGGACAAGTGCAGCGAAGCCCACACATGAATATCCAGAAGAGACTTACTAACAGTAGCAGCATTTTGAACAGCCATGTCCAAAACAGATGCAAATATTATGTCACAGGCTCTAAAGAAGAGACACATCATAGACTAACCACTTGTCAAACAGAATTAGAATATTGCCCAATCCTCAAGTACAGGGCAAAAATTATAAGGTTTGTTGACTGTATGCCAACCTCTGACTACTGCCTGTCGGGTCAGAAATCCAGTGTAGGGTCATCTTGTGTTTTCCCAGTGACCCCTGAGGGATCCTACCTTTGATCTGGACTCTCTCCTACTTCTTCTTCCACTGCTGTTAAACATGGATCAGAAAGAACACTGGCAATTCAGTGAAGGGTTGAAAGCTAAGCTATTTTGCCAGGTGGTTTTCAAAGGTAAACACTCTTCAGATTTCAGGAAACTGATTTTTTTTTCTTCTGTAAATGCTTCTTGAGGTAAATAGTTTCCAGAAAGGGAGGTGGGGAATGGCATTGATCAGGGAGGTGGGAACTGCTTTTCCCTTCAAGGTTTCTGGAGTGGTTTTTATCTCTTTGGCTTTTGTCCCATATCTTGCCTGAATGGCCCGGTGCCTTATCGACTCTTTGCTGGTATAATTTGCATACATTTTCAGGTACCTCATTAAGCATTTCTGGGCTGCTGACATCCTTTGCCAGCCCATGGTACTTTTATTATTGAGTTCCCACAGAGAATTTAGCAATGTTTTAGAGGATTGGTTTAGTGTTGGAAATGGAAACAGTCTCCTTACCTGATCAAAGAGGAAACGTGCAAGGGTAGAGAGAATGCACTGGGACTGAGAGATGGTTTGTATGGTTCTTCAGGCTCATTTTGCAACAAATGCCCAATTTATTTATTTATTTTTTTTAAAATTTTTTTAATGTTTATTTATTTTTGAGACAGAGAGAGACAGAGCATGAACAGGGGAGGGGCAGAGAGAGAGGGAGACACAGAATCCGAAACAGGCTCCAGGCTCCGAGCAGTCAGCACAGAGCCCGACGCGGGGCTCGAACCCACGGACCGCGAGATCATGACCTGAGCTGAAGTCAGATGCTCAACCTACCGAGCCACCCAGGCGCCCCAACAAATGCCCAATTTAAGCAGACAATATGGGTCTTTATTACCTGGAGCTTGGCACGCTAAAAAAGAAACAGCATTGTGTGTGTGTGTGTGTGTGTGTGTGTGTAAGAGAGAGAGAGAGAGAGAGAGAGAGAGAAAGGGACAGAGAGAGAGAGAGAGAGAGAGAAAGAGGGACAGAGAGAGAGAGAGAGAGAGAGAGAGAGAGAGATTGTCAGCTTGTGGTTTACCAATGGGGTTAACTTCATAGCACTTCACTGTACTCATATATTCTTATTTTCACTCCCAAACATCTGTCCATTTTTGTTGTGTTCTCTTTATCTCACCTTAAATTAAGGAAAAACAGAATTTGAGTTAATTAATTTTCAGTTAATGTCTACATCTTGAAACATATTCCACTATTCTCTGGCTGTCTAATGATTAGATTTCAGTAATTATATTCAGGCATTTTGGGCCAGAGATAGAAGTCAGCCGAGTGTTTGGTCCTAGGCTGTCGGTCTCGCTCTGTGTCTTCTTCAATATATTCTAACTGCAGTCACTTTCCTCTAATGGCAACTCACAGAAAACCAATAGCATCCTCAATAAAAGGGTTAATGATATTTCCTTCTCCTCTGGGACCCTGAGATTTTGCTAAATCTTTTTCCAAGACTGAGGAAATCCTATTAATGGCAGAGTAAAAGTAGAGTATGCTGTGTTTCTTGGAGCCCACCCTGTCTCTGGTCATAGGTGATGGCCAGGACCGTATTTCGTCCTCAATCCCGTCTGAGTGCCATTTGACATCTATTCCCATCACACTTTGGATATGACCAAAGGAGGATGTCCCTGTCAAAGCTGCCCAATGAATAATCGAATCCAACCTGCAATTTTTCCAGGCTGTCAAACATTTCTGGGGTTGAGTTCACAGGGAGATTTTTTTTCCTCTCTTGAATTAAAATTGGGAGTAGGGACAGGCAGATTAAAGGCACTCAGAGAGAAAGTGCAGGAATTCTTTACGAGTATAACTTCGTAGGTAAGATATCTTCACTTCATTCGTTCCCAGAGAAAATAAAGGGCAATCACTGGACAAGGGAGGAGTTGTGTCTTTCCAAAATGTTTTGAGAATAAATAAAACATATACTTTACTCCCATGTTTTGCCCTGTTTTTCACTGGCCTCTGACAGTGCTTCATGTGCACACAAATTACCTGGGGAATCTTTGTTAAGCTGCAACTTTTTAAAAAACTTTTTTTAAAGTTTATTATTATTATTTTTATTTTGAGAGAGAGAGAAAGTGTGAGTGGGGGGAGGGGCAGAGAGAGAAAGAGAGAAAGAGAGAATCCCAAGCAGGCTTTACCCGGTTAGTGCAGAGCCTGATGTGGGGCTCAAACCTACAAACCATGAGATCATGACCTGAGCCGAAGTTGGACGCTTAACCAACTGAGCCACCCAGGTGCCCCTAAGCTGCAACTTCTTATCCACAAAGTCTGGGATGAGGCCCTGGATTCTGCATTTCTGAGAAGCTCCTAGACCATGCTGATTTATGAGCCATACTTGGAGTAGAAGAAGCTAGAGCAGGGGTTCTAAAAATGTGGTCTTGGGCCAGCAGCATCAGCATCACCGAGAAACATATTAGAAATGGAAATTGTGGGGCCCTAGCCCAGACTGACTATAACAGGTGGAACGGACACCAAAGATGTCCACCCTCTAATCCATTGAGCCTGTGAATATATCACATACAAGAGGAACTTTGCAGGTGCAATTGAGGTTCATAAACTTTTCAGACAAGGAGATTATTCTGGATTATCTAGTGGGCCCATTCTAATCACAGTGAGTCCTTAAAAGTAGAGACGTCTCTCTGGCTGAAGTCAGAGAGATGCAGTGGAGAGGAAAGTCTGAGAGGTTCAAAATATGAGAGAGATGGGATCTGCTAGAGGGGGCTGCATGGACAGCATGGGAAAGAATGCAGGCAGCCTCTAGAGGCCAGTTTGGCTCTTGATTGACAGCCAGCAAGGCATGTGGATGCAGTCCCACAAGCATGAGAAACTGAATGACCCAGGAGGCAAATTCTTTCCTGAGGCTCTGAAAAAGAATGCGGTCCTCCCAGCACCTCCTTGATTTCTGGCCCCTGAGACTCTAAGCAGAGAACCCATTTAAGCTGTGTGCTGACTCACAGGACTGTGACTAACAAACTTGTGTTTTAAAGCCATTAAGACTGTGGTAATTTGTTACAGCAGCAATAGGAAACAGATACGCTGACGGAATCAGTTCTGAGCATAGGGTCCAACAGTCTGTTTTCATAAGCTCTGCAGATTATTCTGATGCTATAGAAAGAGCATGCGTTAGAGCCTGCAGGGAACCCAACCTAAATGGTTGCAGTGTCAGCCAATCATCCTAACATCCCTGATATTTTTTCCTCATTTGTAAAATGGGGTTAATAAACCAAAGTGTTGATGTGGGAACTTAGATCAGAATCTCTGGCAGAATATTTAGCAGTTCTTATTATAGGAGGTCCTCAAATGTTACCTTCTTTCCTTCCTTCCATTTCCTTCCATGGACACACTAAATGCAAACAATATTGATGATTCTGATGTCAGCCGTCTGAGGCTTAGGGCTTGGAACTTGACCTTGATTGTCATTGTGTAAATATGAGCTGGAAAGGAAAACCAGAATCACAGGAAGGAGATGCAGGTCTAATTTATAAGCAATTGCCTTGCTCAGCCTAATTGCTACTCTTCAAAAAGAGAACAATGAACATGCTTCCCTTGTTTTTAGAAAAAATTCAACACTATTCAAATCTTGATATAGAACAGTTGGTTCTAAATGTGACCTTTTAATCATAGCAAGAGTGTAAGTCGGTTCTTTACATCAGGCAGTCTTTGCTGTGGGACCACAACAGCTAAAACATGTTTATATTCTGTACATTCTTAAGGATGCAATGTACTAATTCTAATTTGCTAGTCTACTGGAGTGCTCTAATGCTCATTAATTAAAAAAAAAAAAAACCTTCAAGCGTATTTTCTTTCAATTGTGTCCACCTCTGAGCTGAAAATATTTGCTAATTCTTTGTCCTTTATCCACTCTGTAAGGCGAGCTGCTTCCTTGGATGATTACATATTCTTCTCCTCCATGATCGCTACAGCCTTTCCCTTCTGACCATCAATCACTGTGTGATGAAATTTGTTGATTGGGTTTATTTTGCAAATGATGCAGTTTGCAAAGTCCCAGGTTCATAGTCATTTTCCATGGCTGTCTAGACGAGACTAAAACTCTCAATCAATCAACACTTCTAGATTAATTTTTCCCTCTCTGTGAAATAAAAAAAAAGTGAATTAAGAGTTAAATTAGGCTTCCTGGCTTATGTATTTATTAATCAATCAACCTTCCACATAATACTAAATTAATGTTTATGGTACAATATCTGCATACCGATTTCTGCGGCTGCCAGTTTGAAAATAGTGCTGTGCTGAAGCAAGATTCTATCTGCTGTGAACATTTTTATAATGAGCTGCAGCCCTGGAAACATTGAAACCCATTTAAAAAGTGACCTGCATAATCTCTCAGAGAAAATTAAATGGGTGAAAGATCATGAATAAGAAGTAAATATATATTTAAATGGCATCAAGATGGCGTCTTTTCTTTACTGTGCAGTTCTTGGTTTTATTAACGTAAAACTGCAGCTGAGTAACTTGGGGACTGGTTGGAAGGATTCTACAACTTACAGATACTCTTCCCTTAAATATATGGATAGTCCAAATCTCCTCCGTCCACATCACATGTCTTATTATTACAAGTTTTAAATGTTCTCAGTGCCCACAGAATGATGCTAAATAGCCTTTTACAGTTAACATGTTGATTTTGCCTAACAATGGGGTATAGAGTGGAGGTTAATTACCTGAAATGTAGTCCTCAGAGGAGAAGCATTGACATCATCGGGGAACTTGTTAGAACTGCTGGGTCTTAGATCCCAGATCTTCTGAACCAGAATCTTCATTGTAACAAAACCCGAGGCAATTTGCCCGTACAAAAAAGTGTGAACACTGTTGGGGTAAAAAATGGCTGGGAGGTGGGGGTGTGGGCACTGTCAGGGTGTGGAGCATAGAGGTGGTGAAAAACAATCTTGGACAGAAATGTGCTTCTCACCTGCTTGCTATCAAGTAGGGAGAGATTTGTGAGGAATCTCTTGTGTTCTTTTGCCTTTTTATCCTGGCGTTCAGTAGAATGCATATGTTAAATGGTTGTGTAGATTTGATGGTGTAGTTTATAATTATGCACTCATGGAACAAGTCTACATGGCTTGTGTTCCATTCTCTAATACAGTGTCTTCCGAATTTCAGCATGACCTTGAGTGAGAAGCAGTGTGGGTAGTGGAAGACCCAAGGGTTTTGTGGCTACATAGAACCAGACTTCAAATCTAACCCTGACGATGTTATTGTGTTGATAGTTTCTTTATGTGCGAAACAGGCAAAATAGCCATGCTGTCACAGATGGTTGACATGAGATGATGCACAGGAAGCTCCATGTTCAGTGACTGAAACCAAGTAGGAATCTAGCAATGGTGTCTTCCTCTTTTATACTGATCATTCACTGGCCCACCCATCCATCCATCCCATATCTATTATGGGTACATGTGGATAAATCCGTCTATCCATCTAAACATCTGTCCATATATCCTCTATTTATGTATATTTTCTTTTTTTCTTCTGCATGTGTCTTCTTCTTGTCTTCTGTTGTCAGTAAAAATTTCCTGTCTTTCCATCAGGCATGCCACCTCCACTGTTTCTTTTTCTTTTTTTTAATGTTTATTTATTCTTGAGAGAAAGAGAGAGGGAGAGAGAGAACGAGTGGGGGAGGGGAGGAAAGAGAGGGAGACACAGAATCTGAAGCAGATTCTAGGCCCTGAGCTGTCAGCCCAGAGCCCAACATGGGGTTTGAACCCAGGAACTATGAGATCATGACCTGAGCTGAAGTCGGACGCTTAACCGACTGAGCCACCCAGGAGTCCCCACTACTTCTATTCTTTCCCAGCTAGGCAAATGAACACATAGAGGCAAGTCAGGTTCTTGGGAAGAAATGTTCCAAACAGCTGAACTCGGAAGGTATTGCACGTTATTGTATTAATATTATGCGCTCATTATGTCCAGTTTCATGGGCCTCTACCTTCTTCTCTCCTAAAGCATGATTGGTGCTTCCCAGAGCTCATCTTAGTCCTTCCAACACGCTCTTAGGAATTTTTTGGCTGAATAAAATGGGCATCCATCTAGATTAGACGTTGCCAGGCACATTTCTCTCCCCGCCTGCTTCTCATTCCCTACATACTTGTGTAAGTGTTGGGTGCTCCCATAGTAGCAGTGAGGAAGGTGACCCTTTTGCTGGCATTTAGGTTCTGGACACAACCCAGATAATATCACACTTCCATTCCTTCCTTTACTGCCCTGAGTGTGTGGGGAGGGATGAGGGGAAGGTATACCCGGGCTTGTGTCCTCACAGGGAAAGCTCTTGAGCCCTGGTGTCTTCAGGAAATCATATCAGGCTCCTGACATTGGGAGAACAAGATTTTGATATTGAAACTGATCCTTCAATACGAACTGGAATTATTCCCTGCTGAGCCAAACTGCTCATTTATCTTGTACGTGACAAAATTCGCTCCAGCATATGCTTTCACCTTTGATAGGGAAAAAAAAGTCATTTTAATTGCTAGTTAAGACTGCTGGGTTACTTTAATTTGCAGGCTCTTTATTAACTGTGATCTATTTCATTTAAAACAGCAATAAATGAGATTTGGTGTTAGCCTCCCAACTATTAAATTTCACAGGCTCCGTTAGAAGACTTGGGGTCACCCTTTGAGACTCTGAGCCATTTCCATTTAAGATCTTAGCATACTTGAACTGTAGACAGAGCCATGATACATAGTAGGTTCTTAATAAATGTTTGAACACCAGAAAAAGGAGACGTGTATATGCTTGTCCCCCATTTCCTTTCATACACTCGTTCCCATAGGTTGTGGATAGGACATAATTTCTCCTCGTTACATCTCTCACATCAAAACATATGTGGCAGCAGTTGCTTAAAGTATCTACGTCAGGTATGGAAAGCTGTACATGTGCTCATAGGGATTTAATCCAGCCAATTTCCTTACTCTGGTTTTACTTAGATGAAGGCAGGCAGGATCGGGAGCTCCTTCAAATACCAGGCCAGTTGTGAGCTGGAGACTGAACAACAGGTTTTAGCCCATGGGATGGAAGTTCTGTTAAACTACCTTAGAAAAGCGACAGCATATTTCGATGAAAATAAGGTAGTACTAGAATCCTTGAGACCTGTGCTCTTTCCCAATTCCTACTGTTCACTGACTTGTGACCTTGAGCAACTCACTTCTCTCTCTATAGATCTCAGTGGTTTCACCTGCAGGACGTAAGGCTGGAGATGCCAATCTTGTTCGGGTTCCAAGCTCTGTCACTGCCATCCATATCCCACTCGGGTATCAGAACCTGGATTCTCATTTGGTTTTATCTAGGTCTTAATTTCTGGGCACGTCACTGCAGTTTTGTGAAGGATATCCTTGAACTGGTTAGTTGGACATAGTTTTAGAGAAACTATGAGCATCTTCAGTGTGGCGTAGCTACATGTCACCCAGGTCACCAAAAGAGACAGAATGCAACCCACCTCCTTGTGATGACTTGGACATGTTAGCTGAAGGTGGGACGTTGTGTTGACATGTGTTGACATGTTGTGCCCTTGGGGTCCTGGAGGTACCTCAGCCCATCATGTCAATCAAGGACATGGGACTGCCATAGTGTTTAGTTTCTTGGCCTGGCCCCCTGCCCCCCGCACCTTGCCATCAGTTGTTACTTCTTATGCTATTGGTTACCGGGGGAATGCAGGTAGCTAAACTAGAAATCAGTGACCCCAAATCTGTGCATCACACTAAGCCTGCGGTTCTCACTTGACAATGACTTTATCTTTCTTTCTCCCGAGAGTAAAGTGCATGGACTTACTGACAACCCTTTCCTTTGTAACTGACTTATTTGGTTGACGGCAGTGACTTTAAGGTCTAGAGTTGCCAGAAATCAAAGTAGAACGTGGGGAGGTGGGTTTCTTATATATGACTGTATGCAAATATAAAATCAGTAATATATCATGTTCAGTATCAAAAAGTACCATATTAAAAATTTTTTTAACGTTTATTTTTGAGACAGACAGAGATAGAGCATGAACGGGGGAGGGTCAGAGAGAGAGGGAGACACAGAATCTGAAACAGGCTCCAGGCTCTGAGCTGTCAGCACAGAGCCCGACGTAGGGCTTGAACTCACAGACCATAAGATCATGACCTGAGCCGAAGTTGGATGCTTAACCGACTGAGCCACCCAGGCACCCCAAAAAGTACCATATTTTAAAAAACTTTGAATTTCTTTTAAAGGTTTATTTATTTTTGAGAGAGGGAGAGAGAGAGAGCGTGAGCAGGGGAAGGGCAGAGAAGAGAGGGAGACACAGAATCCAAAGCAGCTCCAGACTCTGAGCTGTCAGCACAGAGCCTGATGCAGGGCTCACACTTTGGAACCACGAGGTCATGACCTGAGCTGAAGCTGGACGCTTAACCGACCGAGCCACCCAGGTGCCCCATTTAAAAAACTTTAAAGTTCCATAGAGCACTTAGCACATGTCCTCATAGGGAGTGGACAGCTAATTAATTTTGTGAAAATGCACTTTGCACTTGATCATGTGGATTATAGATCCCAACTCACATATATCTGATGGTCATTTAAGTTTCTAAGGTATTACAAAGGAAGATATGTATGTCCCGAGATTCCTCTAGCCTCCCTGTGTTTTGGGTACAAATGAGAGCACTTAAACATGAACATGAACCCAAATTTCACTTGTCCCAAGAAGCTCACACAGGACTCTGAATACTTCAGAAATTCCCCAGATGTACTTATAAGCATGTCTATTGCTGCCAGATGTTAATGCAACCCCTCCACTTTAACAAGGCAGTCTCTGGGTTTTGCGGTTTGCAGATCAGAGTCCCAGGGTGATGGGAGCTACATTATATTTTATTGTGAAGCAGAGAATGACAGCTGCTCTCTGGCTTCTGGCTCGTCCTCCCCCACCATTATCATCATCATCATCATCATCAGCAGCAGCAGCAGCATTATCATTTCTGGGAGATGGAAGAGGGGGACCTTCCTAAGCCTTGTGGTTTTAGTGAAACAACTTTTTCTATTCCCTTCCTTCCCCCCAGTAGTGCCCTCTTTCTGTAGGCCTCAGTCACACTGAGAACGCTCTGATGCTGAGACTTTCCTTCAGCTTATGTTCATTCTGCCCTTTGGTGAGGTCTCTGACAAGCAGCTCCTTAGTAGCTCTTCCAAATAAGCTTCTGATGGCTTACCACACCAATTCACCGAATGCACCCAGGAACCTTAGGTTCCTGCTGGGGCCCAAAGTGTATGGAGTATTGAACGTGCTGAATAGTGTACCCCTTCACGTATGAGCCATCTAGTTGGTGATGTAGCCACAATGTGGGTGGCCTTTGATGATGTAGGCTTTGAGGGACAGTTTATGTATAATTCAGTCCTTTTATTTAACCCTCTCTATATCATGTCATGGTGCCTGCCTCTTGGCGAGTTCATGCTTTTAAAACTCCTTTACCAATTGACGGGGAGAAACAAGGAGGCAAAGCAGCTTAAATAACATTTTACCAAGGTTTACAGTGAAGGGAGAGGGTAAAATGATTATACGAATTGAAGTGTTTGAAATCAGTGGCAGATCTCAATTACCAATCGATCCCTGGTCTCCCCGGAGAGCAGGGCTAACAGTAGATGCAATATATATGTGCTTAGATGTCTACATACGTGCCAGTTGCCAAATAGAGTGTTTTTTTTTTTCATTCCACCTGGAATATGGTGGAAAGATCAAAGACTAACTCCTGTTGCTTTTTTCTCCTTCAATAGCTGCTGAGAAACTGTCTCTATTATGTTTGCATTTTGTAGAATAGAGGTTGTAAAATTTCAAAAGAAAAGCCAAAATGTTAGTGGAAAAGATCTATGGGAATGTGTGTATGTGTGTTCTGTTTTCCACGGCTGTCATCTGCTTTGCAAAGATGTTCTTAAAAGGTACTGACAAATCCAAGGCATTACCCATGATACACTTAGGCACTTAGCCTTGAGCCCTACTCAGAATGACCTTCTCAAATCCAATAAACAGTAGCTCTATGACTATTTTATTACATGTCGTGATGCTCACAGTCATAAGTGGTTACCCTGAACTTTGGCCCCTTTTTGGTTTTCAAAGTAAAGATTCAATGAACTTGAAGTGACGTATATAGAGAAAACTGCTCTACCCCACTCTTGAATGATTTACCTTTGTACAGTTCCCTGAATAGCCGTAAAAACTTATTCCATGAGATGGATATATTTCTGTCTTAACTAGTAGAGAAGAAAAGGAAGGGTAGAACAATAAAATTCAGAGGAATCATGTTTCAAATAAACATGTTTGGGTGCTCATGAATACACTAGGTTCTGTGATGGTGAGAAGGCTCTCTAAAAATGCCACCCTGAAAACATATGATTTTTATGGAGTTTTATCAATGAATCAATCAGCCAACCAACCAATCAGTTAAGCAGTCAGTAAATGTGTTTGAATACCTATTGTATATCTAGGATCATTAGATTTTTATTGATGAATGAATGTATTTATTTATCTGATAAACATTTATTGGCAGCCTTCTTCATACTGATAAGACATAAGCTAGGCATTGCCAACACAACAGGGCACAAATACTACCCTCAGGAAGCTCCTAGTTTATTAAACCACAAGCGCATGGTTTAAATACTATATTATAGGTGTAGCAATAGAAATATTCTTAAGGTACTGTGAAATTAATTCGTTTGCTCATTCGTCATTCCCTCATTCATTCATTCAACTTTTGCAGTGTTCTAGCCATTGTGCTACAGTCTGAAAAAAAAATGTTAAACAAGACAGAACTGGCAACTGCCTTCATAGAACTTATATTTTCATGAGAAAGAAAGAAAGAAAGAAAGAAAGAAAGAAAGAAAGAAAAAGAAAGATGCATTAAGTAAATAAATGCATTTAAGTAAGTAAGTAATGAATGAATATCACAAAACTGTGATAGGTACTATGAAGGAAAGCATGAGGATTTATGATAATTATGGGAAAGGTCCGTACAGGTCCCTAGAGGTACTCCTACAAAGAAGCAAATAACTTTCCTTTGAGCTGTCAAGTATCCATATGCCAGGTAATATATTCAGCTATGAGTGGAATCATCAAAATCTTCAGGAACACTAAGGCCCGCTGAAATCTCTAGGTATCACTGCATAGAATCGGAACATATGGTGTGAGGGATGCTAGGAATCAGCTGATCTGGTCTTCGGTGCTGACCTAATGACATCATTTGATTTAATATTTAACCTCTCTGGGTTTCAGTTTTCTCACTTATAGACTGGAAGAGTTAGATTGGGTCATCCGTAAAGCCCCATCTAACTGTAAACCTCAACATTCCCAGTAGGATAAATAATTTCCCACTGCTCTGCAAAAGGGCCAATTTCCACACAGGGACTAAATATGTGCACATGCTTGGTAAAGATTAGAGAACCATAGAGTGTAATTGCTGAAGGAATAAGGCTAGATAGATTAATACACATGAGCTCAGACATGTAATACAGGATGTGGATGCTTGCTTTCAAAGGCTACATGGTTCCTGGGTCTGCTCAGTTTTTAAAGGTGTGATGAAGGAACCACCTGTGTTTCTCTCACATGTATGCATTTATCCAAATTGGAAAAGATAACCATGCATGTTCCAGGGTGGGAGTAGAAAGAAGTAGAAGTCATGAATGGAGATTCAAGGTGTGGTGGGCTAAGCGCAGGAGCAGGAATTCAAATAGTTAGTTTCCGGTCTAGGTTTTGCCTCTAGCCAGGCTTCACTCAATGGGCAGGATACTAAATCTTTGACCAGTACCATCTGCATGTGGGTGAAAGGTAGAAGTTGCCCTGATTTAGCTGCGTTCCGACTTCGTACTTAGCATCAGATACTCTTCCCAGTCAAATCGTGCATGAAACCCCAGCATACCTAACAGACAAAAGTGAAGTCATACTGGTTGAGGGAAGCATTGAAGACCCGTAGGCCCCCTAATTGGGTCTTTTTCTCTCATTCCTAAAGCAGCTGTGAGGTAGGAAACCAGGGCTTCTGGAAATTCAGTTAGGAAGCCACTGGGCTCAAGGATGACAATCGGTAATATCATACACGGTCCCCTGAAGTCCTCACCGTTGCCAACTCACACACTAACTTTTCCCTTGTTTGTACTAACGTATTACATAAAGGACATTGGTGTGTAGAAGGGTATTTCTTGAATGGTTTCTGAGCTCTGTGTGTTGGCTTTTGTGAGCTGACTATAGTCAACTCCACCTCACTCCTTCCATGTTCTGGCCACATCTCTAAGTGAAAGCTGGCTGGCATTTAAGGCAATCTGGAGGGTTAATTATGGTCCACGCCAGTGATTTCATCCTGCATTAGGTAAAGACGCTGTACAGACTGTGGAACACTTGACTTATGCAAATATGACCTTACACAGATTGTTCTATGAGGCCCATAATAACATCTTAGAGATGGAAATTTTAGTGATGCTGCGTGTGGCTGCTGGCTGCAAAGCCAGGATGCTGGGCAGGCAGCAGCCACCACGAGGTGAGGGGCTTTGTGACTACGCTTTCATGTTGTTCTGTTTTCTCCATGGATTTTTGTATGTGTTATTTCAGTATCATTTGTATTATTACCTCTTTTATGACATTCTAACTGTGATTGAATGGAAACCAAGCAATAGCAAGGGGTACATTAGAAGGAAAAAAATGAAAGTGTAAAGAGGCTTAAAAGTGCCAAAGCCTTTATTCCATTGTGTGGGATTTCCTCTGGCTGCCTCAACAATGAAAATCATTTTGCACAAAAGCACATGCATAAAAGTGCACATAAAATTTCCTACACGTGGTATAATGCTTAAAAGGCTTAGGTCTTGGAGCGAGACAGATGGGGCTCTGAATTTTGTCCCTTCTTAGTTTTGTGACCTTTGACAAATGGCTGCATGTCTCCAGCCTCAGTTTCTCATCTGTAAAATGGGTGTGATGACAGCAGCACCTTATAAGATTGTCTTGAAGATTAAATGAGATAGTATGTATAAAGTACTTCCCTTTCTACCTGATACCTGGAAAGTCATACAGTTCACTATGAAATCTCATTTTTCATCCACATTATCGGTAGCATTTCCATTTCATAAATAGCCTCTGCTTTGGTGTTCCTATGTATTTTTTTTTTTTTTGGAGTACTTGACAAAAGCAGAAATCTAAATGGAAAAGTTAGCACCAATACAGATGAAGGATGAAATTTACAAAAGTATGGGATACATTTAAATGACAATTAAAACAAAGAATTATTGTAAATTGATGTAAAGGGGAGGTACAAGATTTTTAATGCAATGCTATGGTTAGCCATGGGTGGTTCAATAGATTTAAAATTTGTACCAATGTTCAAAATGTAAAAATGAGAGGTTGGGAAGGCTAGCATTGTGATAAAAGCAACGGAAATTATTCTCAAATGTTATGAATAATTATAAGGAGACAATGGCATTGCACATAGCAGATTTTTATTGTGAATAAAATTGGACGCTTTTAGGGAATGATATCAAAAAGAATGTTTTGAAGGCAGGAAAAACATCGTCAGTATTAAAGACCACAAAAGCTAGTCATGCATTTTTTTTCCCCTTAAGGCTTAATGTGTTCACTAAAGCTAATACAGTCACTTGCTTATCATTTAAAGCGTGCACATGTACTTGAAGGCCTTGGCAAGGCAGCATATGGACCAGTATTTGAGACAAATGTGCATTGCAGGATAGCCTGGGAGAAAAACCGGTGTGAACAGGGGTGTGGGTGCGGACCAATGTGGTTAAACCCAGGACAGGGCTGAAGATGATGCTTTCATCTTCTGAGGTCTTTTGCACAGGAATAACCATCAGTCCTAATGGCTTAGTGTTGCCTGAGGCTCTCTTTCCATTCTGTGAGTTTATGTTTCTCATTTTCCTGACTTTCAGATGCTTACAGGTTCTCCCAAATTGACTGCTTACATTTCTGTTTGGCTCATACTTCCTTGCAGTATACTTGGATCCTTTTGAGAGAGACCTTACTTAGGTTTGCTAAAATGAAAGTTTTATTTATTTACTTTTTGCAAAAATAACTCCCTTTTGTCTAAAAGTTGGGTTGGCAAGGCCTCCCAAGTGGTAAGTTGACATCTCCTGGCTGGGTCTTCAGTCTTAGCACCCCATCAGCCACCATGAATTATGCATCTGCATGACTCTGCTCACCTGGGATTTCAGTCCCTCTGCCTTGCCCAGTGCCTAAGACAGAGAAGGAACTCAAAACATACTCTTGCGGTGAATGGGAAAAAAAAAAAGACTATCATCAAACATACATCTTTTCCGATAAAATCTATTCATGGCTAAATACCGAAGAGTGAAAGCGATACATATGGTCATAATGGCGACAACATTTGTTAGTTGAGAGTTCACTGTACGTCCAGCACGAGGCTGAGCTATATATTTATTTATTTCACTCCCACAACCACCATAGCTGGCTGATATTATGATCTTCATTTTATCGATCAATATATATATATATATTTGAAGTTGTCTAACCTGTTTTATTAAGCCTGTAAACTTCTTTGACAATCTTTTTTTAAATTTTTAAATTTTATTTTTTAAAATTTATATCCAAATTAGTTAGCATACAGTGCAACAATGATTTCAGAAGTAGATTCCTTAATGTCCCTTACCCATTTAGCCTATCCCCCTCTCCCACACCCTCTCCAGTAACCTTCTGTTTGTTCTCTATAAGAGTCTCTTATGTTTTGTTCCCCTCCTGGTTTTCATATTATTTTTGTTTCCCTTCCCTTATGTTCATCTGTTTTGTATCTTAAATTCTTCATATGAGTGAAGTCATATGATATTTGTCTTTCTCTGACTAATTTTGCTTAGCATAATACCCTCCAGTTCCATCCACGTAGTTGCAAATGGCGAGATTTCATTCTTTTTGATTGCTGAGTAATACTCCATGGTGTGTGTGTGTGTGTGTGTGTGTGTGTGTGTGTGTGTGTATATATATATATATATATATATATATATATATATATATATATGCCACATCTTCTTTATCCATTCATCCATCAATGGACATTTGGGCTCTTTCCATACTTTGGCTATTGTTGATAGTGCTGCTATAAACATGGGGGTGCATGTGCCCCTTCGATGGATGCTGTATCCCTTGGATAAATACCTAGTAGTGCAATTGCTGGGTCGTAGGGTTGTTCTCTTTTTAATTTTTGGAGGAACCTCCATACTGTTTTCCAGAGTGGCTGCACCAGCTTGCATTGCCACCAACAATGCAAAAGAGATCCTCTTTCTCTGCATCCTCACCAACATCTGTTGCTGCCTGAGTTGTTCATGTTAGCCATTCTGACAGGTGTGAGGTGGTATCTCATTGTGGTTTCGATTTGTATTTCCCTGATGATGAGTGATGTGGAGCATTTTTTCATGGGTCGGTTGGCCATCTGGTTGTCTTCTTTGGAGAAGTGTCTATTCATGTCTTCTGCCCATTTCTTCACTGGATTATTTGTTTTTTGGGTGTTGAGTGTGGTAAGTTCTTTATAGATTTTGGATACTAACCCTTTATCTGATATGTCATTTGCAAATATCTTGTCCCATTCTGTCAGTTGCCTTTTAGTTTTGCTGATTGTTTCCTTAGCTGCGCAGAAGCTTTTTATTTTGATGAGGTCCCAGTAGTTCATTTTTGCTTTTGTTTCCTTTGCCTCGGGAGACGTGTTGAGTAAGAAGTTGCTGCAGCCAAGATCAAAGAGGTTTTTGCTTGGTTTCTCCTCAAGGATTTTGGTGGCTTCCTGTCTCTTACATTGAGGTCTTTCATCCATTTTGAGTTTATTTTGGTGTCTGGTGTAAGAAAGTGGTCCAGGTTCATTCTTCTGCATGTCGCTGTCCAGTTTTCCCAGCACCACTTGTTGAATGAAGAGACTGTCTTTATTCCATTGGATATTCTTTCCTGCTTTGTCAAAGATTAGTTGGCCATATGTTTGTGGGTCCATTTCTGGGTTCTCCATTCCGTTCCATTGATCTGAGTGTCTGTTCTTGTGCCAGTACCATACTGTCTTTATGATTACAGCTTTGTAGTATGGCTTGAAGTCTGGGATTGTGATGCTTCCTGCTTTGGTTTTCTTTATCAAGATTGCTTTGGCTATTCGGGGTCTTTTCTGGTTCCATACACATTTTAGGATTATTTGTTCTAGTGCTGTGAAGAATGGACGATCAATATTTTAGAATTTGGAGAATAGCCAGAAAGATAATATTAGTTTTGCAATCGAGCTCATGTATTAGAGATTCCAGAATGATTTGGTATGTGTCATCACGCTTCCTTTCTTGCCCCTGGGTCTGATGGATGTGGGACAAATAACCATAGTTATTACCCAGGCGAGCTTTTCTCTCAGAACTTAAGTCTGTTTGGCCACGAATTCCCGGCTTTACCACTCTGGATAACATGATTATTTTAGATTTGAAATTACAAACCCTAGGTAGGTGTTTTTCACAAAGAATTTAGTTTACCCAGACACATTCCTTGTTCTTAGCATGTTTCCCTGTTCAATTTCAACCATTTCATGCTGATTTACTGCCAAACGTGGATGGATCAACTGTTCTCTTGGTGTAAGAATTTTGCCTCTTGTTCCTTAAGCAATGCCCCTGGGTGCCTCCTAACCCACACATGGCCAAAATGCATCCTGGCATCCTGGAATGATGCTTAGAGGCGGGAGGCAAGACTATTCTAGAAGAGTTTCAGGGGGAATATCTCTTTCTTACTTTCTCCTTCTCTATGTTATATACCTGGGAGCATCAATCCCATTAATAATAAAAAATCAATCTCACTGAAGACAATTGTGGTCAGAATAACTCTAAGGAACAATTCTTCAAGAAATGCCACTGCATGTCAAAACACATAGTCTACCAACAGGGCCTCATTTACTCCTAAAGCATTTGAACCCACCTTATATCCTCTGGCACTACATAACCCCAAAGTCCTTGCTTCCTATTTTTCAACCAGAAATTCTTATTTAAAATTAGTTTTAAAAAATAAGCTGAAGCTCATTTTGCTGTCATTAATTTCATGCAGATTTTTAGGGCTTCATGAAAATTGCTCTGAACAATGGGTCCGTGAAGGAAATGCATGAACAGATGTTCCGGGCAAGTTCAGATACATTAGGTTTCTAGAAAACATGTTTCAAACAGTTGGCTCAGGCATAGGCACACCTTTTAATTACACTGAACTTATGATAGGTCAACATTTCAAGGTTTATCTGAATTGTGTGTTAACCTTGAGCCCTGTCATCACGCTAAGGGCAATCACTGACCTTGAAATAAGAGAGTTAATCATGAAAAGCAATTCAGCAATTGGCATGTCACTAAATAACTGAGGGCAGGGGGCAGAGAGAGAGAGAGAGAGAAATATTATGGTTTAAAAATGTGAAGCTAATGATTCTGTGTAAATAATCCCTGTGTTCTGTTTCTTTTGAAGGTGGGATGGGCATTCACTGAGCCACCCATATTTTCCTCTCAGCTTTCCATGGGCTTATTCCAGAACTCTGCCTGTGGCTGCACCTTTGTGCGGGGTAAACTGGCCTGTCTGGGGATGAGAATGGCTTGTGTTGTGCCTGCTGCTCACTAGACAGGAAACGCATGGGGAACTGACTGGGCTCCATTTCCCTGGGCTTGGGCTCCAGAGAAGAATGTTTGGTTGCACCGCAGCCAGGAAAGTCAACTGCGCATAGAAACTCACGATATGACTTCTCCTGTTTTGTTTTTAATCCTTAAAAAAAACCCAAATGTTCTTAGTTTCTCTAGGATAAGGAAATTATCCTTAATGTAGAAAGATAATTCTCACATTGTTCTTCAAGGCACAAAATGATTCTTTCTTCCTCCTCCCAGTACTGAGAAGTACCCCTTACTGTTAAAGCTGTGGGTTCTGCAAATGGTCCTTAATAACACAGAAAACACCAGGTCTCTGGAAAGGGCATCTTCCAGTATGTGCTGTGGTGGGAAGGCGGGCAGTTAGAGGCACAGTCTACCTGCACACCAGGTGCGGTTCACTCCTCCACCTGCTGTCCGGTCTCTGTTCCTCTGTCCGCTGAAAGTGCCCGTGAGAGTGCGCTCGGTCCCCACCTCACCTCTGACATCTGTGAAGAGGGACTTGTAAGAATTCCTGCCAAGTAAGCTACAGAATGTAAAGTGGTGTATGAATATGTAATAGCAGCCATTATCAGTTGATGCCCCGTCTTTGGAAAGAATCATTTCATTCACTGTGGAGAGAATGAGGGGCAATTTGAAATGGCCTGAGGTAAGTGGCATTTCATATATTGCCAATCAAATTAACCTTGAACCTTTCTGTGCTACTTAGAATTCTTGTTCTTTTTCTTCTTTCTCCATCACTGAAAATTAAGATGATGCGTATAAAACCACTTTTCACTCTACAATATTGCACTCTCTCTTCCTTTCCCTCCCTGGGGAGGAGAGAAACGAACAGTTCTGTGCGTCAAACTGATGGTGACCTAGAGTGGGGGAAAGTGAGACTGTCACGCAGGTGGGGAGACCCGATGCTGTGTCCGGTGCTCTGCTTCTCGCCTGAGCGTCAAATCCGTCGCTGCAGCTGATCTGAGCTGGGACGGGTGATCCTGGACCACAGTTGCCTGGCATGAACATGGGATTCTACAGGAGCGTGGATCCGGGGCTGTTCTGTCTCCTGATTCTCACACACACCCTGCATCTGTGTTGGAGGTGGGGGGGTGGTCTCTTTGGAGCTCGTGGCCAAATTTCTCTGTCTGAGCAGAAAGCAGCCATCGTGTGAGTGTATGCAGTAGTGGACTATTCAGTACCTGCATTTTGTTTGAGCTTTAGTAATTGTGCACTGAATAACAGATACTTATTTTCTTTTTTGTAAGTTTATTTATGTATTTATTTTTTTGTTATTTTCTTTTTTGTAAGTTTATTTATGTATTTATTTATCTTGAGAGAGAGAGAGAGAAAGAGAAAATCCCAAGCAGGCTCTGTGCTGTCAGTGCAGAGCCCGGTGTGGGGCTTGATTTCACAAACCATGAGATCATGGCTTGAGCTGAAATCAAGAGTCAGATGCTTAACCGACTGGGCCACCCAGGCGCCCCTTGGGTACATTCTTAATAAGATTATAGGTAGCCTTGCCCACTTCCAATGCTATGAACATGTACATTTTCCTTTCTCAGTCTAGGCTCCTCAGATATATATCAGAAGTCTACACTTTTTAGACAGGACAAGTCTTACCCCTAAATAGCCATTCTGCTGGTTTGAGTTACTGTTTTATCCCAATTATACTCTCCACTTTTTAACTCCTAGAACTTATTTGTTTGTTTATTTATTGTGAGAGAGAGAGCACAGGTGAGATGGGGAGGGTCAGGGAGAAAGGGACAGAGACAATCCCAAGCAGACTCCACACTGTCAGTGCAGAGCCCGATGTGGGCTCTGTCTCACAAACCATGAGATCATGACCCGAGCTCACATCGAGAATCGGATGCTTAACTTCCTGAGTTACCCAGGCGCCTCAATCCCTAGACCGTTATGTATGCTGTTTCCACCAAAAAGCCTGTTCCTCAATATCTCTGCCATTATCTAACCTCATTATACAACCTCCCAAGAACCAATTACAGCGCCATCCGCCATCCAGTGCCAAGTCTTCTCTTATCATCCACCCCCCACCCCCATGGAAATGATTTCATCCTTCTTTTGAACTGTAATAGCACTTTGTCTCTATTTCATGGTGCTTGTTATATCATGTTCTGTACCAGAGACCTGTGGTTTGTTTTCCCTATTCTTCTAAATTTTAAGATCTATGCAGGCAAGAACCATCTTTGGTTATTGGTGTGTTTTCCACACTGTGGCAGAAGGATCTAAGAAGGCTTACAGGGGTTTAGAGCAAAATAAAAGAAATTAAAAATAGATAAAAAAAAATGAAGCCAAGAAATTTTGTTTGTAACTTGATAGGATCTAGTGCCTTTCAAGAAGAGGGTTGCAGATATTATGAGTCCTTGGGATGGAGGTATTTATTCTCCAAGCCTCTGCAACCCAAGTTCAGTGGAGCTACTGGCCAACAGCCATAATCTTCGCAAGCACACCAGGGTTTGGGGAATGCATTTTGTCACTGTTTATCTATGTTGAATCCAACTTATGGTTAATGTATTTTTACTTATGGGATCTGCCTCCATTGAGACAGAATGAACTAGGATCAGTAAAACCAAATGAACCAGTGGTTCTTGATCTTGATGCTGGATAAAGTGATAACACTTGTTGGCAGACAAGAGCCAATTCTTGTTTGGGGAATAATTTGGACATCTCCATAAAAGCATCACCAAAGAAGATATGTGGGATGTGTGTGTGTGTGTGTGTGTGTGTGTGTGTGTGTGTGTGTGTTAGCTGGATTAGAAGGGTCAGGTTGAGGGCTTCTGAGAAGCAGTATATTTACTGGTTATTCTCACCAAGTCTGAGGAACATCAGATGAGGGAGGAAGATGAGATGGTTTTAAGATGATACATGCATTTATTATGTCATTGTTCTTTCCCTCTAAACACTAACCCACTAAAAATTAGGGTGATCAAATAATTTGTTTTCCAAACTGGTGCACTTTTGAGGGTGAAAGATGACACTGTTAGTCAGGACAGCAGGCATGATCCTGGGCGAGCCACGATACCAAGTCACCTTGTGATGGTGACTGATCTGTATGTGCAGCCATTAACAGACCAATGTGATGCTGAAGCTTTTCTTATCCTGAAAATATTTTAGGTTTATCATTTCCAAAAAAAAGGCTGACTCAAAAAAACAGCCTTTCAGAACCACATCTGGTCACTATCTGTTATTCTCTATATTAGGGACACACGGTTGCTTTCCTGTGGTGTTTTCCAGACACCCATAGGAATTTTGTATTACCACACTGAGTTTCTTCATATTTCTTCTTCGACTTTCCTCTCCCTCTTGACTTCCATCTGCATAATCTTCACGTGATTGTTTCTCTGCTGTCCTCGCTCTTCACACTTCCATTTCAAGAAGTTGTATTATGACGAGCGTTGCTTTAATCTATGGCTATGTTCTTGCTGACTTTCTTCAGCCAGTTAAAATTCAATAGGGCTTGAGGTGAGATTTATTAAAATAACCAAAGATCCGGATGTGGGAGAACCTATTTTCACTACCCATAAGGAAAATTAATAACAACAGTGCATTAGAGTCCATTAGTTTGGTTTGGATAGTATATGCTGCTGTAAGTGTGGCGATTTGAATGGCAGGTATGTCTACTGAAAAAAGAAAAAGCAAGGTTTCACCTTAAAGCTTTGTCCACACCAACAAAGAGAAATATAGTTATTTATCTAGAGAATCCAGGCTGAAAACTTATACTACCAAGCACTGAAATTATACTATCTTGAATCACCCATATTGATGGGCAACATTGATTAAATTTCCTGAATTATTGCCTAAATCTTTATTTCATTTATCCAGCATAGAAAATAATGCAGAGGTGCTCTTTGTCTAACCCTTGGCAGTGGGAATAATACTACTCAAAAGGGTTTCAGTCCCTTAAAATTTGCCCCCCTCTCCCACCCCTATTTTGGGAGTAGAGAGTAGGAACACTAGTAGTCAAAACCCTTAGGATGAAGTTTGGGAACTGAGAAACGACACTTTTTAAAAATCTTATTAGAATTTGGAACTGAAGGGGCGCCTGGGTGGCTCAGTGGGTTAAGCATCCGACTTTGGCTTAGGTCACGATCTCACGGCTTGTGAGTTCGAGTCCCGCTTTGAGCTCTGTGCTGACAGCTCAGAGCCTGGAGCCTGCTTCAGATTCTATGTCTCCCTCTCTCTCTGCCCCTCCCTCACTTGCGCTCTGTCTTTGTCTCTGTCTCAAAAATAAATAAACGTTAGAAAAATTAAAAAAAAAAAGGAATTTGGAACTGAGACAATGTTATTTTAACATTTGAAAGCAAGCTGGGAAGAACTGAAACTCAGGAACTCACTGATTTTTTTTTGCTGTCACTGTTGCTCAGGAAAGGGGAGGCAGCTGAATTGATGTCTTACTTGTCAAGAATGCAAGAGAGTTCACGCATAAATAGCATATTCCTTGTTTTACAGTATATAATGATCTGTAAATGGATACTGATTTACTATAAAAACAATTATCCCTGTACAACATGTCTCAGTAGGTTTATTGTGGTTGCTTCAGATCAAGGATCAAATCCAGTTGCATAAGAGATAGGTACAGTTTGCCTACTTAGGCGATTACTGCCTGAATCTGAGCTTCCCTGACGGCTGAACATTGGTTGATAATAGACACTTTAGAAATATGTCAAAGGAAGCAGAGACACGGGCTCTGACAGCACGTCCTCTTACCAGTGGCAAAGACAAGGGCTGGCAGGAAGAATCCTTCTCTTTATGTACTTATGTCTGGAGAGCTCCAACAAAGCATAATGATTTTTGTGCTTTCATTTTTAAAAGCCAAATGCTCTGAACATTTAATGCTCAGTTCATAATCAGTTTTCCCATTTTCCATTACTCAGAGGAAACGGGAAGCCTGGATTTTAGATACAAACAATCAAAAATGGTTATTCACTTTTCATATGTTGCTGTTGATTCCTGGTTAATATTGTACAAAGCAAATCGGAGGCCATAGTGAGGAGGGTCAAAGTGGTCTAGGGGATGATGTCAGCTCACAGACAATGGGAAAGAGAGAAGTTTCTGTCTTTAGTGGGAAGAAAAATTGGTGAGCACTTTGTGATTTGGTCAGGAACGTGGTCATCTCTTGATTTCCATGCCTCTCAATTCATACCTTGCTTTGGACAAGGACTAGCATCAAAATGGTGATGGTTTAGTTCCACCTACCTGATCTGCTTGGAAAATTTGAATATGCTAATTATGTCTCTTGGAGCGTTTTCCCCCTTTTGTAAAAGTTATGAAAGAATGAAGTACTTCTTACTTTGTGTCTGGCTTCTTCAGTTGTACGTGATTCCTTACTAAAATCACAACAATAAACACAGATAGACAGGTCTTCAGGTAAGGAAAGGAATTTCGGATTAGAATCTAGCTGCTCAGTCTCTCAACAAATATTTACCATTTCTTTTTTCCTGCACCTAACTTCTGTGGTAAGAGGAAATATTTGGAACTAAATCTTCAAAGATCTTAACCTCTAATAAGAGAAAAAATTGTGCAAGTTATACACATCACTATACTAGAGATATGGAGTTCTGCAAGAGAGGTCCAACCCTACATGATTCTAGGTGCATTTCTATCCAGGTGGGCCAGGAGTCATCATCACTTCTACTGGGTTCTGTTTGTTAGAAGTGAGCCACTAAGTCTACCCCAAATTCAAGAGGAGGGAAATTAGATTCCACCTCTCCTTGGAAAGAGTAGCAAAGTATTTGTGGACATATTTCTAAAACCTTCACAAAGGGATTGAGGAAGATGAGGGGAGAGCATCCAACTTGGGAAAGGGAACAGACCATGGCAGAAGTGAAAATTTAGAGATCTGTGCAGGGAACATGAACTTAAGGCAAAGCTTATTGGGGAAACAAGACAGGAAATGGAGAGAGCAGGAATTTAGACACCATGGGGCTGGCTGGGAATTGCGCAAGGCTTTTGAGCAGGGTAAGAAGAACAATTACGGCTATATTTCAGGGAGACTGGTGTAGCAGCAGTGAGAGTGATGGTTTGGGAGCATGGAGAGCAAGAAAGAGGGGACTAGTCAGAAGGCCATTCTGGTTATGGAGGGGAATGGACTTGGAAGGGGATGGTTGGAAGAAGGTTCTAAAGCAAATGCTACTCTCCTTTTTCTTTTAGACTCTACATAGTACAAATAACTATAAAGTTTAATACTTTTTATGTGTCTGATCCAACTGTTAATGGAATCTGCCTGTGTTTTAGATGCTGCTCCTTATGGAGCTTTTACTGGGTTAGTGAATTGAGCTGTAAGCTTGATGCACAGCAGCAATTCTTTCCATGCTGATTGAGTGCAGTTTGTCCCTAGGATGGCAATTGCACCTAATGCCCACAGGGTACATTCCTAATTGAGTCTGTCTCTTAACTGTGGGAAGACCCTGACATTATTGCTAGACTAAAACCATCCTAAATTGGAATTCTTCATGGCAAAATTGCTACCCTTTCCCCCTTTGGTTACCAATATCTCTATTACCAAGAATTATATTATTCTTCTGTAAGCACTTCAAGTGTTCATGTACTCACCTCGTATATTCATGTACTTCATTTGCAACACAGAAACTGCCTGGGCTTCTTGAAGATGTCCATTTCTATCGCATAGGCAACCCAGGGCACCCAACAGGCAAGTGTCCAATGAGAGTCAGACTTCCAACACTGATGCTTTGACTTACCCCATTGTTCTTTAGGGAATCCAATAATTCCAGACTATAGGAATCTTTTCTCTCTCTCTCTCTCTCTTGATTTATATGAATTTATGAGTCTCCAAGAGTTTGGCATTTAGTAATTTTCCTGATTGTGGGTTAACTGCTAGTTCATTTTCTCAGCAACCTGACTACGAACTCATAGATTGTATGGACCCATATTTTGGGCATCTTATTTTTTAAAATTTTATTTATTTAATGTCTATTTTTGAGAGAAAGAGAGAGAGAGAGAAAGAGAGAGAGAGAGAGGGAGAATGAATGAGTGGGGGAGGGACAGAGAGAGGGAAACACAGAATCCAAAGCAGGCTCTAGGCTCTGAGCTGTCAACACAGAGCCTGACACAGGGCTCAAACTCATGAACTGTAAAATTTTATTTATTTAAAAATTTTTTAAAGTTTATTTATTTATTTTGAGAAAGAGACAGCATACATGGGGAAGGGGAAGAAAGAGGGAGACAGAGAATCCCAAGCAGGCTCCATGCTTCCAGTGCAGAGCCCACGTGGGGCTCGAACCCATGAAACCATGAGATCATGATCTGAGCTGAAACCAAGAGTTGGATGCTTGGGACCGACTGAGCCATCCGGGCACCCCTGGGCATTCTTCCAAGTGTGAGTGGAGGCTTTGTTTGTGCCTAACACATGGTGAGTGTTTACTAAACTCTCAACTGAAGAATACCACTTTAGATGAGACTGGTTCAGTTTATTTTATCTTTTCAACACATATATCCTCCACACAAATACTTTATTCTTTCCCTTTGTATCTCTAAATCTGAACTGCAGTTTAAAGCAAGGATTGTAATTTATAGCACTTGCCCACCCTCTTCTTTATCTTGGTGGCCTTTTAGACCTTATGTAATAACTAGATGAAAATTTGAAGTAAACTTTAATGTCCTCAGTGTCCACTCACATGTGGATTAATTTAAATGGTGATACTATTCTGTTTTGCAAATATCTGTGATTCTAAATATTTGGTTGTTTTTCTTCATTGTTAATATTACCTAAGAAGTAATGCAACATAATTTATTGCCCATTAATTAGAGCTTCCAATAATATCTTAGATGATTCTTTTTTTAATTTTTATTTATTTATTTTGAGAGACACAGAGACAGCACAAGTGGGGGAAGGGTACAGAGAGAGGGAGAGGGAGAGAGAATCCCAAGCAGGATCCACACTGCCAGAGCCTGATGTGGGGCTCAAACCCATGAAACCATGAGATCATGACCTGAGCTAAAACCAAGAGCTGGACACTCAACTGACTGAGCCACCCAGGTGCCCCAATATCGTAGATGATTCTTAAGGTGTATCCCAAGGTTTAGCAATGAAACAAAAGCCCTTTTTCATATGCTTTTTGTTATTGCTTATCACTGGTGGAGTATTCTGAAGCCCTCAGAACATCTTCCAGTGCTTGGACTATCAGATACAAACTGGAGACAAGGGGATTATGATGCTAGCACCCCTTTCTGCCTACATCATTATACAGGTAAGTTGTACAGTTTGCAGGAAACCATGAATAACTGTCCTATTCTGAGGAGATCAGAGAGCCCTCTAGCACAACCCTGTCACTTCAGACGTAAAAGGGGAATAAGTTGCAGAGATGTGGAGTGGTTTCTCAAGGGTGTCAAGTTCTACAGATTATCCATGGCTTAACCCAACTTTTCTGGGTTGTGTGCTCTATCTAATAAAAAATAAAATTAAAGGACATCTCACTTATCAAAAAATCCCTCCAACTCCCTTCTTCCTAAGCCCAACAATCCAACACCAACTAAAACCAAGATCAGAAATCTTCACTTGCTAGTTTCTTTTTCTTCTGGAGAGTTTCTTTTATCTTCCAAGTCATTATTTTCCATAGACATGGTAGAGTAGGCAGACAGCTGTTCTCTTTCTACCTTTATGTCCCATTTCTTACCTTTCATGCTTAAAGAATATTAATTACCATTTACTAGGTAATTGGATTCATAAGAAGTTGTATTCAATAATATAGAGTGGAGTCAGGTGCCTGGGTGGCTCAGTTGGTTGGGTGTCTGACTTCAGCTCAGGTCATGATCTCACAGTCCGTGGGTTTGAGCCCTGCACTGGGCTCTGCGCTGACAGCTCAGAGCCCGGAGCCTGCTTCAAATTCTGTGTCTTCCTCTCTCTCTGCCCCTCCCCTGCTCACACACACACACACTCTCTCTTTCAAAAATAATGAATAAAACATTAAAAATTTTTTAAAAATAATATAGACTGGACTAATGGACATAAGCAACTAAATTACTAACAGAAACGTGTTCAGGTATAAACACATAAAATATATTTTTGAAATGTAAATATTTTGGAGGGTTCATGCCATAACAATGCTGATTTTTTAAAAAAAATAATTCTAGAAATAGTGCAAAAACTTTTATAGAAAATTTGAGCTTATAGGATGTTCTCTAAGAAGGAGGAAGAGGAAGAAGAAGAGGGGGAGAAAAAGAGGGAGGAGGGGGGAGTAAGAGAAGTCATAGAAGGAGAAAGAGAAGGAAAAGAGGAAAGAGGAGTAGGAGAAAGAGGAGGAAAAAAAGAAGAAAGAGAAGGAAGAGGAAGAAGACAAAGAAGAAGAAGAAGAAGAAGAAGAAGAAGAAGAAGAAGAAGAAGAGAAGAAGAAGGAGTTGGAGGAGAAGGAGAGGAGGAGGAGGAGGAGGAGTAAAAGAAGAAAAGAAGAAGAAGGAGGAGGAGAAAGAGAAGGAGGAAGAAGGAAAAAGAAGAGAGTACTTGAATGGTGCAAAAGTGATAGGCAAGTATTTTTCTATAAACTGAGCCACAAGTGGATGGTCATATCATTAGTGTTATTAGGGGCAACTATAAATAATATAATTATGAGCTCTACTTGTGTCTTAAACTAAGATATAGTTCTATCATGGATTATGTGGAGATCACAGTGGTAGAAAGTTGAAGTGAGCACGTCTGAGAAGGTGAGCAGCAAGTTGGACATTGCACACAGTGGATTGGGGATGGCTCTACTGGATGGTTATTGAGAATGGAAACTCCTAAAATGGAAACTGGTAAATTTGGCCATGGTTGTTTAGGGGAGGACAGTAATCAGGTACTATGGGTATGGAGATCTTTGTGGGCTAGAGGAATATGGGTTATACAGTACTAGGGCCAGGCAATAAGACAGTCCCCGGTATTATGGAGGAGACACAATATGGACTTTAAGCAGGAAAAATAGAATACTGGTGAAATCATGGATCACAAAGGATGGCAAGGCCTGCTACTCACTAATTTACCTCTCTAATGCCTAAAACAGAACTTGGCACCTGGTAGGTACTCAATAAGTATTTAAAGAATAAATAGACTAGAGATTTGTTGTAGCATTATGGAAGGCCAGAGAGTCTGATAATATTATGGAAGAGGGAGAGAAAAATTTTCAAATGGGAACAATATACAAAGTCAAAAGGGTATCTTAATTTGAAGGTTGCCAAGATGATGGATTTAGCTATATTTCCTTAAAAGCTGATGATATTTGAGGGCAACATCATTGGACTTAGGAAAGAAAATATTTAGGGGGTCTGAGAAGTAATGCACCCTCAAGCAGTCGTGTTTCTTTCTAGGGTCAGTTCTAGAACCCATTTAAGTACATTTTTATGCTTCAGCAGAGTCTTAGAGCCAAAGACCTTGTTTTTTTTTTTTTTTTTTTAAGATTCATTTCCTATGATGCGGTAACCTCTAGCACAGTGATCACGTTCCAAGATATGCTTAATATTTAACATGCTGCTGATTTACTTAATCATCTTTCAATATCAGAATTCTGTGCTTTATCAGATAAGCCTTTTTAGCTTATGGCAGGTGATATTGTTTAATCCAATCACAAAGCATTCATCTCTGGTGATGTTGTCTTCGGTGCTGATTCAGGTACTTCCACTAAATTCAAATTTCTCATGTCTCATCCGTTGCTCAGGAAGGAAGTTGGAAAAAGGTTACAAGGTGAGTATTGATTTGGTATCTCACCCTGAAATTCTGTGATTGAGTCTCTGATAGAGTAACTGGATTGCGTCCTATGGTTGGTTATGTAACATGATGGTGTGGCTACTTGCATATATTTTCAGCCTCCTTAAAAGAACTTGTGAAATATTCCACTTAAAAAATTATTCTAAGTAATGTGCAAAACAGATATCACTACTTTATCCCCGAGCTTTATTCTATTACTGAATCTGTCCCCTGGGGTGGGGATCAAGGATGGGGTCAGGGCTGGAGTAGAGTTCAGTTTCTGTTATTCACATTATTGGATAAAAAAATAGTACTTTTAGCATTTTGTCATGTTCATTTTTATACAAGTGCATAAATATGGAAGCATTGAAATGCTTGTGTCAAATTGTCCTTTCTGCTTTGTCTCTAGATAAAAAGAGACAGAGACAGTTAAAAAGATCCTCTTAACTTTCTCTAGGTCATGGAAGTTTCTAGGACCAGTTTCTACTTTTGCTCTATTTTATGGTGACTCTATAGTTAATTCTGATCCAGAACTCATATTCTTGCTAGTGCTGACTTGATTACCATGATGTCACATAGTGCTTAGTCATTCAGTCTTGAACTGGACTGGTTCTCTTGATATGCTGTCTAGAATACTCCCTTGACCTCAGATTCTCTATTGCAGAAGGTTTTAAACTGATGACTCAGCTATATGAGGAGAAAGTCAGGCCATGGTAACAGCAAACTATATCCTCTTGTGTCTTGCTAGGTAGGGTTGGTCTATAATGTAAGTATAAATAACAGCAGTATATGACATGGCTACCTGATTGATGATGCTTCTACCAATATTATATCATTAAGTGTAGATGGAAGGGCTGTTGTGAGGGCAAGGAGCTCTTTCCACTTAAAACATCTTGGAGGGAAAGTGGGTGGGGGGATGGGTTAAATGGGTGATGGGCATAAAGGAGGGCATTTTTTGGGATGAGCACTTGGTGTCATATGTAAGAGATGAATCACTGGGTTCTACTCCTGAAGCCAAGACTACACTGTATGTTAAATAACTTGAATTTAAATAAAAAAAGAAAGTTAAAAAAAGAAACATCTATACTCATTAAATTACACCAACGGACAAGTTTTTATCTGTCAATGAAACATCAAATATATCTGAAACATACAATAATCATAACAATTGGACTGTTTCCTTGTCTTTATATATAAGTGATAGAAGAGTTGGCAGGGTCCCAATCAATGTATTCCATCCCTTCAGGTCTTCAGGGGCTAGGCTTGCACTGAGCTAGATTATTCCGACCCTCCTCCTCCTCCCCACTAGGCAGCAGCTATGTGGCAAAGGTCCCTGGAGGAGGGCCTGTTAGATCTGGGCCCTACTTCTTTTCTTAGCACCAAACAGTTTGATTAGTTTATACTCTGCATGACTCAATGCATATTAGGAACATCCAAGTCAAGTTTGGAGAGTCAAATGAGACATTGAGGCAGCTGGAATGAAGAAAACATTTTTGTTATCTTTTTTTCCCCGTTTTACTCTTTGATGACCATTTTTTTTTTACTTTTCCTAGCTTTATTGAGACATAATTGACAAATACAAATTGTATATGTTTAAGGTGTACATGTGATGATTTGATACATTGTGAAATGATCCCCACCATCAAGCTAATTACCACATTTGTCATCTCACAGAGTTACTTTTTTAGTGTATGTGTGTGGTAAGAACACATAAGGTCCACTCTCTTAGCAAATTTCTGGTATATAATACAGTATTAACTATTGTCATAATGCTGGACATTGAATCTTCAGAATTTATTCATGCTGTGTAACTGAAACTCTGTATACTTTGACCAATATCTCCCCATTTTCCTCTCCCCTCAGCCTCTGGAAAGCCCCATTCTATCTCTGATGTTATGAGTTGGACTTTTTAGATTCCGCACATAAGTGAAATCATGCACTATTTGTCTTTCTGTGTCTGGCTTATTTCACTTAGCATAATGTTCTCCAGCTTCATCCATACTAACACAAATGGCAGGACTTTCTTATTTTTGAGACTGAATTACAAATTCAGTTTCCTTTATCCATTCATCTGTCGACAAACACTTAGGTTGTTTCCATATCCTGACAACTGTGAATAGTGCTGCAGTGAACATGACAGTGCAGATATCTCTACTGATTTCATTGCCTTTGAATATAGACCCAGAAGTGGGATTGCCCCATCACATGGTGGTTCTATTTCTAATTTTTTGAGGAGCCTCCATAATGATTGTACCACCAACAGTACACAACGCTTTTCTTTGTGTCCTTGCCAATACCTATCTTTTGTCTTTTAGATAATAGCCAGTTAACAGGTGTGAGTTGATATCTCAATGTGATTTTGTTTGTATTTCTCTGACTATTAGTGATGTTGAGCACCTTTTCTATACTGTTGGCCATTTAGAGAACTGTCCATTCAGATCTTTTGTCCATTTTTTAACAGCATTGTTTTTTTCCTACTGAGCTGTTTGAGTTCCTTTTATATTTTGGATATTAACCCTTTATCAGATATATGGTTTGCAAGTATTTTCTCCTATTCTGTAAGGTAGGTTGTTGACTGTTTCCTTGATGTGCAGAAACTTTTTGGTGGTGAAATATCATTTGTCTGTGTTTGGTTTTGTGCCTGTGCTTTCCAAAAAAAACCCAAAAAATCGTTGCCCAGCCCAATGCCAGGAGGCTTTTTCTCTATGCTTTGTTCTAGTAGCTTTACAGTCTTGGGTATTACAGTTAAGTCTTTGATCCACTTTTAGTTGATTTTTGTAAATGGTGTGAGATAAGAGACCAGTTTCATTCTTAATGGATATCCAGTTCCATTTGGAAGAAACTGCCCTTTCCCCATTGTGGGTCTTGGCACCCTTGTTGAAGATCAGTAGATGGTGAATGTGTAAATTGTGTATGTGTATGGTGTGAGGTAAGGGCCTGAACTTATTATGTGTCACATGGATACGTAATTGTTCTGGTGAAATTTGTTGAAAAGACTATTCGTTCCCCACTGAATTGGGTTGGAATCTCTGTTAAGAATCAGTTGACCATAAATGTAAGGATATTTCTGAATTTTCACATCTGTTCTATTGAACTATTTGCATATCTTTACTCTGGATATATTTTTATGTTAGTCTTTAGTCAGAACTAGGTTATTACCAATTAGTAACTATTTCTAAGATTTGTGACACTTTCTATCTTGAAAAGGCACTAATATCTTTTGTATTTTTGTTTTCTTTTAGTAACAACAACAACAAAAATCCCTTTAGAATTCTCCTCTGTCATGCACTCACTGTATAACATTTTCTCATTTCTTGTTAAACACATGCTTATGTACATTTTGAAAGAAGAAAGACATAGGTGTTCTGATTTGGGTTCAGTGGAATGATTAGGGATTGATCTAGCAGTTTGGGGACTTCTCTGACCAGTTAAAACGACAGATAACCTGTCAGGACATCTTAGCTGGTTGAAGATGGAAATTAAAACCTCTGGGGTATTGTTAGATTTTTCTTGTAAAATTGTTTGTGCATTTTTTTTCATTATGCTTACATGTTTGCTCAAGTTTTGAATGGTTGCCTTATGACAAATTCCCAGAATTTGAAATACCAAATCTAAGGAGGATAAATATTTCATTATGTCAATGTGAAAATAAACATTTATTATTCTGGCTCAAATGAGCCAGCACATGCCCAATATATTATAAAAAAGTAAAGAGATAGTTATGCATATTGAGAAGTATAATGCCATTGACATTGTATATATTAATTACATTATGTACAAATTAAAATATATGACTATAATGTAATGAAATTGATATAATGAACATTTTTGTCTTTTGGCACTTATTTTCACATGCTCTCTAGACCAAGGTACATCTTTTATGTGGAATGGATTTTAGCTGATAACAGGCTTGCAATGATCTCACCCACTTTTTGTAATTGTCCTCATTAAATGGCATGAATTTTCAACAAATATTCATTGAGTGGACACTGTGTTTTGGGTACATCCCAGAAGGCTGGGAATACAGCTGTGAATACAACCAGGATCCTGTACTCATAGAATTAACACCCTAACAGGAAAGACAGATAACATGAACAAAGATATGTGGTGATAAGGACTATGAGGATACCCAAAGCAGGGAGGGGAAGGTGTAGAGAGTAACAGAGTAGAGGTTGCAGGTGGATACTTTATTTTTTTATTAAAAAATTTTTTTACATTTGTTTATTTTTGAGAAAGAGAGAGAGGCAGAGCACAAGTGGGGGAGTGGCAGAGAGAGAGGGAGACCCAGAATCCGAAGCAGGTTCCAGGATCTGAACTGTCAGCACAGAGCCCGATGCGGGGCTCGAACTCACAAACTGTGAGATCATGACCTGAGCCGAAGTCGGACACTCAACCAACTGAGCCACCCAGACACCCCTGCAGGGGATATTTTAGAAAGGGTTGCCAGGGAAGGCCTTTTGAAGGAGCATTTGAGTGGAGACTTGGATGAAATGAGGGTGTGAGCTGTGTGAATACCTGGCAGTAGAATGTTATAGTCAGAGTACAATATGCAAGTGGTTGGATATGAGGTTCCAGGATGGGCAGTGGATGGATCATGTAGGTTGTTGTTGGTCATAGTCAAGAGTTTGCATTTTATTATGAGAGTAGTAGAAGGGCACGGAGGATTTGGTGGGTTCAAGAGCGACATCATATTATTTGAGCTTCTAGAAGTTGCTCCACGCACTGTGTATCCTTTTGTCTGAAGGCAGACAGAAGCGGAGGTGGGAAATCTAGTCAGGAGACTATTTCATGGTCCAGGTGGGAGGAGTTGGCATCTTGGACTAGTGTGGTGGAAATGAGAAGAAAAAGTTTGTTTTTGGTTAGGTCTTGAAGGTAGAGCCAATGGGATTTGTGGAGGGTTTGGCCATGGAGCATGAGGGTGAGATAGCAGGGTTTTGGCCTGAGCAACTGTGGGGGTGATTGGCCATTTCCTGAGATCTGAAAGATGGAAGAGAAGCATATTTGGGGGCAGAAATGAAAAGGTGAGAAACTCTGTTGTGAATGTGCGGAGAGTGAAATTCTGATCATGAAACAAAAATCAAGCTTAATAATGTGCTCTGGAGGAGAAGCTAATGTTTTGTTGAGAGAGCTTTTGAGTAATTACTCAATGGTGGGATTCCATTCTCAATAAATTGATTATGTGAAGTAATTTATTCTATTTTAAAAAATAGTTTATCCTATTTTTTAAAAAGTAGTTTATCCTATTTTCAAAGTTAGTACACTTTTTATCCTGTCAGATTACAGAATCATTTGTTTATTGGACATTTCACTTTAATAGGATGCTAGCTGCTTGTTTAAGAAAAAAAACAAAACTACAAGTCTGGTTTTCTTGGGTCAGTGATTTTTATGAGGAATATATGGACTTGAGATATGTTGATTCTATCTTAATCTGCCTTTATCCTCTTCAGTCCCCTGGAAAACATAATAATAATCTGGAATCAATGATGGATATATGTGGTGTTTATTGACTTTTCCTCAGGCTTTGATTTTGTAGGATTTGGTTTTGGACCTAACAGCATGAACTGCATGAATATAAACCCATAGTTGTATTCAAACAGACTAAGGAATCCTGCCAGATGGAAATATAAAAAAAATTTTATGTGCATTAAAAAAGAATGCTTTCTGCTGTCTTTTCAATTAGTTTCTTAAAGAGCATACACTCCTTTTGAGTAGGTGGGATAACCTCCCTCCTCCTGTAGAAGACAGAAAGTCTTGCATGGTGTGTTAGGCTTTTATGATCTTGAATGGAGAGTGCCCTGAAGAGATATATAATGACCTTAAAGCTAATTATCACTAGAAATAAGGGCCACAGATCCATATTCTAAAACCAAAGTTACTATTTTGAGTACTCGCTCTTCAATATCTAATTGGCCCACCAAAAATAATCCAAGAAGAATTTTATACACTAGAGGGTTTGCTTTATAGCTTGTTTGGGAGGGTGCTTCTCATTGCTCTAAGTAAGGTGTTGCATGGGTGCATTGTTGACATTTTTCTCTGAGCATGGTGAATTATATTTATACCTCCTCTGAAAGCTTTCTAGCCTGAATTGTTGTGACCAGGAGAGAGGAGTAGACCTCTGGGTTCTGGGGTGCTCATTTATTTTTATGATTCATAATAATCTTTTCAGAAGACTCTTGGTCCTGCCTGTAGTAGTTATGCTTCAGCTCAGGTCCTCGGAGAGAAGCAATGGTTTTCTCGTCAAACATGGATCCTTGTTATCCTCCACAGTTTTTAGAAGGAATGTCGGCTTTACCCCCGGCATGACTGGGAAGCTATATGGGTTTGTATCTAAGGAACAACCCAGACTGACTGCCTTGATATTTTTGAGAAACTCAATGGGGGGGTGGATTTTGAAGACTATGCAGCCCATCTGTTCCTTGTGATGTCTAAAATCTCTCAGGTTAAGTGATAGCAGCTACAAACCGGGTGCCCAGACCTCCTAGTCCTGGCCCCCTGCAGAGATGCTTCAGTATAATTTTGGTAGGAAAGTCAGCCTATCACGATGCCCAGCATGAAAGAGCGCCATTTGAAACTTACAATTATTTCAATAGTAAGGATGGAGCTGAATATCTTGCTCACTATAACACCAGGACCCGAAGTCTTTTCCATGTCTTCTTGTTCTTCCCAGCTCCCCACAGACACAGTTGTTCTCTAATTTCTCAGAAGCTGGAACAGATTTTCAGGTTACAATCTGCTCCCATCTAAGTACCTTCAGTTCTCCAGTTCTATTAATTAAAAAAATATTTTTTCTCAGGGGTTCTCGCTTTCATTACTTATTGATATGGATTTCCCTTCCCATTTTGTTACTGTACTTGGGAGATAAAGGTGGTAATTTGTTTCTTTCCTCACTTCTAAGATTCAGACAAAAAAGATTGTATTTTCGGGGCACCTGGGTGGCTCAGTTGGTTAAGTGTCTCTTGTTTTCAGCTCAGGTCATGATCTCACAATTTGTGGGATCAAGCCCCGTGTCAGGGTCTGTGCTGGCAGTGAGGAGCCTGCTTGAGATTCTCTCTCTCCCTCTCTCTCTCTGCTCCTTCTCTATTTGCATGTGAGTTCTCATTCTCAAAAAATAAATAAACATTAAAAAAAGATTGTATTTTCTCCCTTATTGTTTAAAATGTCTTGGATAAGTTGTTAAATTGTTTTTTTGTTGTTTGTTTTCATTTTCATTTCTTTGGTTAATTACTGAGGTTTTTTTTTTTTTTTCAAATATGTATAAACCACTATATGTCCTCACTTATGAAAGTCATGCTCATGGACCATTTATCTACTGGATCTTAGTGTATTATATTACATAACCTCATTGTATATCAAGGAGTTTATCTTTGGTGCAACATAATTATGTAAATATTTCACTTTGTGTTATATCATCTGATAAGCTTGTATTTTGAGAAATAGAAGGTTTACATTTTCATGTAGTCAGTCTATCTTTCCTTTTGTGATTTCTTCCATTGCTTTTATGCTAGTTATCTTTTCATGCAATTTTTAAAAAAAATGTACTCCTTGAGGGTTTGGACACGGTGGTATATAATTTTTCTAGGTTTGCTCCATAAACAAGCCTAGTATAGTGCTTAGGGCACAGAAATGCACAATAAATATTTGTTGATGCATTGATAAGTTTTACTTGATTAATTTATGAAGCTTACATTTCCCACAAAGTTATACTGCAGATTTTAACAGAAACACATTATATTCATTTGCATCAGTGTTTCCTTTTGGACACTTATAGAGAATTTAAACAAAGTCATGCTTTTTGGGCAGCATTAGCAGAAAGCTGCTGCCTTATCACTATTCTTGGTTGAATAGAGGGAGAACTCTTTATCATATCTTTCGATTTGCCTGGCTTACCAAAAATCTCATCTCACTTGTGTAAGGCTCTTGAGTCCAGCTTTACCATGTGAAGCACCTGGCCCCGATATAGGGAAGGATTAAGCTGTAACATGATTTCAGATCTAGTGAATAGATTTCTATCAATTATTTTGTGCACAGCTGTGGGATTGTTGAGCCAGTTAGTATTACATTTGGGGTCCCAGAAGACTAACTCCCGGAGAGGAGAGAAATCCTAAAGTTGGACAGAAGATTCAAGTCTTAGCAGAATTATGATTCACTGGGGGAGTGGAGCAGAACAGGAAGGAATCACTCCCCAAGAATCCGGAAGCAGAGAAGGGAAATTCATATTTTGCAATGAAAAACAATAACATTACCATTCTTTTTCCTCACTTCAGTGTACTGGTTAAATGTGAGGAGATGACAGTTTTAGAGAAACCAAAGTCCCTAATTCTTGCCACATCTTAATAAAGTGTGTAGGCAGAGTAAACTGACACACATATTTTAATAAATATACATATATAGTAAAATCAATATATTATTGATTAATTGATTATAATAAACTCTAAGTTTGAGAAATGACTCTATAGAAAACTGAGAGGAATTCTTATGGATACCCTGTCTTGCCCTTGGCCTCTTCATACATGTCCGATCTTGGGTCTCTTACCAGCTGCCCTCAACTCCCCTTCCTAAGCCAATGCTCTGGAGAGAAAGGACATCTTCTTCTATTCAGTTGATTCTCCCAACAGTGTGAATTCCTTACATCATGAATTTGGTCTTTATATTCTTCCTAGCTTTTGAATGACTTCTTGCTTCCAGAGGCCACCTTACCTGGGATTTGGCCTTTGGTTTTCCTTTGCAATCTCAGGGCCATCTTGCTGACTGCCAGGTCAGACTTTACCTCTTGTTTGAGTCTCACTGTCCAAGGTAACAGGGAAGACAGGCAGGGTTTTCTCAATGCCTTATGGTTGTCCTGGGGCCTCAGAGATGGCTGCATCAGGCAGCTTCTGCTCCTTTGGTGCCCTGTAGCTTTAGCTCCCATTTACAGCTGAGGGCTTCATGCAAACTGTCTGAGGGCAAAGCGTTTGTCGACTGACCGCTTGCTCTCGTGTCCTACAGTGGCTAATTGCAAAACAGCAGTGACTCCCAGTGTGGTCCAGATCTCAGCCCCTTCCACACGTGTTCATTCCAAATGACTGGCCACTGGGGGTTGCCACGTACCTTCAGTCAGAGTCACTGCTATCAATCAGGACCCAGCAGATTTTGCATCAACCTTACCACTGCAGACCCAGAGACCCTATTCTCTGCGTCTACTCTCTTGAAAATGAGTTTGTGTCAGTCCATGGGATGTACCAGATCTCCAGTGCAGTGAGCAGCAGTTAGGGTTACTTTCTTAAACCAGACCTTTAGGGGAGCTCTGAGGGGTGGGCTGCTGGAGAGTGGCTGGTGGTGTCCCAGTCCAGGAACTATTCGAGGCCACTTGTGTGTGAACTTCTTTTTGAGTTTTCAAAATTTATTTATTTTCTTTTCCAGCTTCAATGAAGTAGGGTTGTCAAATAAGAATGGTATATGTGTAGGTTGTACAGCATTCTTTTCAAAGGTACACAGCATGATCATTTGATATATGTATATATTGTAAAAGGACCACCACAATCAAGTTAATTAACCTGTCCATCATCTCACATAATTACTCTGTGTGTGTGTGTGTGTGTGTGTGTGTGTGTGTGTGCGTGTGCATGTATGTGTGTATGTGTGTGTGTGTGTGTGTGTGTGTGTGTGGTGAGAATACCACGTTTACTCTTTTAACAAATTTCAAGTGTATTATATGGCATTATTAACTATAATTGCTACACAATACATGAGATCCCTAGAACTTATAACTGACAGTTTGAGTTTCTGAATCTAAACGTTATCCCTGCCCCCAACCACTGGAGGACAGAGTTGTGGCTGGTAACACACCCTTCTTGGGGAGTTTCTAATTTCCTCCTTCATCAGGCAAGGCTGGCGGGGAGGCTCAGTGGCTGGTAGATCCCAGTCTGAGAATCCTAAACCCTGTATTAATTTCTCCCAAAAGGCAGCCTCATAAACAGTAGAGAATTGCTTACCTTCAAGGCTGCTTTTGAGATACAGAGGCTAGTCTAGGGCCAGCTGACATTCAGTGACAGTGCACTGAGACTGTTGCAGCCCCAGGCAGCTACAGCAAGCTGGAGAACACAGTTCATAACAAAAGAGGTCAACCTTTCCTATTGCTTTGAGTTTCCAACCTCTATACTGAGTTGAATAGTGTTTTGCCCAAACTCATGTCTACCTGGAACCTATGAATGCAACCCTATTTGGAAATGGGTCTTTGCCGACATACTCATGATCTTTCTTTCTTTCTTTTTTAATGTTTATTTATTTTTGAGAGAGAGAGAGAGAGAGAGAGAGAGATTGAGAGAGAGAGGAAGGGGCTGAGAGAGAGGGAAACACAGAATCTGAAGCAGGCTCCAGGCTCCAAGCTGTCAGCACAGAGCCTGATGCAGGGCTTGAACTCATGAACTGCCAGATCATGATCTGAGCTGAAGTTGGACGCTTAATCAACTGAGCCACCCAAGTGCCCTGTAGGCATAATCAAATTAAGGTGAGGTCATTCTTCATTAAGATGGGCACTAAATCCCATATGACTTGGTGCCCTTATAAGAAGAAGGAAATTTAGGCACACAAGGAGAGCGCCATAGGCAGTGGAGGCAGGGATTGGAAGTGATGCACCTTGAGCCAACGAACCCCAACGATTGCCAGGAACCAGAAGACACTGAAAGAAGCAGGGAAGGATTCTTTTCTAGAGCCTTCAGAGGGAGCATGGTCATGCTGACAGTTTGATTTCAGACTTCTGGCCTCCAGAACAATGAAGAATACATTTTTGTCATTAAAGCTGCTCAGCTTATGGCAATTTGTTGAGGAAGTTAATACAGCCTCCCTCAGCAGATGCTTATCTGGAAAAATATGGTTATTCGGTTCGACTGCAGAGAACAAAAACCATTCATGTTTTTGGCACAGTCAGCTCTAGGTTCACGAAGGTAGCTGCTGGAGAAGGGCATGATGCTGGCCAGGCCTGCTCTGTAAGCTAGGTGATTATGACCTGGCCAGTTACTGTGGCCAGTTATCCGTTCAAGGTCATTGGATATTCATGGCCATGTGGAGTTCTGTGGGCCCTATGTTAAGGCAAACTACAGATGTTGCATTGTGCACCACCTGTGTCCAGCATAAGGGCCTATAATGAGGAAATCTGGAATACTGTTAATGTGGACGTTTTCTCTGGTCTATCCTTTTTGTATGTGTAGCTAAATATTAGTTTATTTATTTTCTCTCTGTGGTTCTAACACCCTAGCATAGGGTTTGCCTACCTTTGTGTTTCTTGCCCCAGGAAAATTCTGTGGCCCCAGGAAAATTCTGTGGCCCCAGGGTGGAAAGCAGAAGCGGTCTACAAAATTCCTTTTGTTGTTGTTGTTGTTTGTTTGTTTCTACGAGCCAAAGTCCCAGGGGAAGAAATGCCTTTTAGAAAGCAGCAAAGTGCCTTGGAAGAAATATGACGAGAGAAGAATTTTCACCGGAGTAAAAGAAATTCCTAAAGCTGGTGGGTGAGAGAGGCAGCAGGAATTTGCATGATGCCCTGAGCAGCACCCAGGGGATGTCTCCTAAAAGGAATGACTGCCTGCTGTGTCTTGGCAGAGTGAACTCATAAAGAGTTTCCTCAAACATGTCCCTGCCCCAGGCAGGCACAGAAGCTGAAGAAGTCTGTCAGAGAACGATGCAGAGGTGAAGGGCACGACTCGGCTGGCTTCCTGTGTAAGGCACTGAACCATGAGCAGCCCTGGGCTGCCAGAGGGACCCCCGGAATGACGGAGGTTTCCTCTGAGTATGGAAGAAAGTAGGCTCACTATCGCAATTAAATTGATTTATAGAGAATAAAGATATGTGCCATTTCTTGCATGGTTGATTTTGTGGACTGAAATTCACAAATTGATTTTGTGCACTGAACCTCCCCCCCCCCCCCCCACGTGGTGTGTTTTTCTGGTGGAAGCTGACACCTACCCAGAGGGCACACTTCATTTGCAGCGTCCGTCAGCCACAGCAGATGTATTCTGTGAGGGCTTCCACAGCCCTAGACTGTGTACCCAGGTTTCAAACAGCAAACCCTATTGGTCTCTTGATGTTGTGGGGCACTCCTTGAGGCTTCCCATGTTTGTATTTATTGTTCACGTCTCCCATCCATAAACAAATGGCCCCCCAAAAGCACATAAAATGGGGACTTGATACATCCTTGTTATGGTAATGCCTTTTAGCTATTGACCTGTGTACCAGAAAGTAATGTGAGCTGCACCCCATCCATTCAGATACTGCTTTGGCATTACACCCCACTCCTTCTTCCTACTTCATAACACTGTCAACATCCTGGAGGGCAGCCAGTATCTGGGTGAAATACAGGTGTCTTAGAAGGGATCTGGAAGTCCATTAGGGAAGACCCAATATGCAAAGTGGGCCGGGCGGTGGAAACATGTCTGGTTCTCTCCTCATTACATCAACACCAGCTTCTTACGCCAGAGTTTTAGAGTGTTTTCTGGGACTCCTAAAGGTGGAAGGAGATCATCTCTGTGGTCTGTAGATTGCAATTGCCCTTCTTATTATCCACTCTATCCTGCTTTTCCTAATGCACTGAGACCCTGCTATTCACTGAAGAGAGAGAGAACAAGTCCAGACAGTACTAGACTCCCAGTAACATAGCATGAGCAGTCCATCAGGAAGAGGGCTTCTTGTTGAAGGGATTAGGAGTCCCCCCAAGGGATTTACAGAAACCCAGACCATGATTGCCATGTAATTGTGGGGTGGGCGGTGTGGTGTTGTTTGAACCAACACTCCCCAGTACCTCCTTCCCTCACTCCATGCTTCCTGGATGGCACACTAAACATAGGCTATTTCGTTTCATTTCATATCCTGAGCATATGCAATTGCAGGTACTGCCTGAATCACATAGTTTGGCTCTGATTCATTCCTTCCTTCATTGATTATTTATTGGATGCCTGTTATGTACCAGGCACTTTTTCTAGGCCATGAGGAGGCATTAGTGAAAAATATAAGTGTTGTCTTATCTCTTCCTTATGAATATGATGTATCTGAACAGTTTCTTACTTTCTGAGGCCACCTTATGCATATTTGCCTTTCCTTCTCTCTCTGTGAAGACAGATCCAGCTCCTGAGATCCCAGCCTAGGCTAGAGCCCTGCTTTTCTTGAGGTTCCAGATGAAATGCTTGACAGATCCTAAAGCATACTCAAAGAAACAATATATGAAGACATTTGTAAGCCATGATTTTTGCTCTGGGTTTGGAAGGCATCTAGACTCTAACTAGTGCTAAGTCATTTATTTCTCTGGAGAAGACTGCTTAAGAGTGGGACAATGGCTTACAGAAGGATCCTTGCTGGAAGTTAACAAAGGCTTTCTTCTGTTGAAGCTTGAGAGCCAAAAACATTAATTCTGTTCTCCTCAGTGCGTCTGTCACCTTAGCACTTAGATGATTTATGTAAAAGCCTTTTGTTGTTTCTCATAATATCACAGAACTTTCAACCCAGAGAGAAAAAGGGAAAGAAAAACAAGGATACTTCTTGTTGAGATGGCAAGAACACCCAGTCAGCCTTCTCAACCTTCACCCAAATGAAAATTTTTTTCCTTTTAATAAAGTATATGTACTTTCCTAGTCTTTCAAAAGAAAAAAAAATGTATGGGTGTTCCCTTGGGTAAACTTTCTGTTAGGAAAGCAAATAATTGAAGGAGGCCTCTGATTTGAGAAAAGATTTTGTAAGTACTTCCCAGAAAGACCTGCTGTCCTGGAGAGAGAACTGAAATGTGAAGTTTTGAGGTGAAGGAGAGCGTTGTTTGTCTGCTGAGTGTTCTGATGAAATATCTGTCTCATCTGAGTCCCTACTGGGCAACTCTTGTCTGCAGGGTAACGTAGAGGTTTGAAATGTCCCTTGGGATAGTTGGTAGGCTTGACTATGCCTCCTCATTGCTGGGATCTGAATCCCACCTGGGAAGTTAATTTTACTTCTACTCAACAATTATTTATTGAGCAAGTACTGTGTCCCAGGCTTCGTGCAGTTGATAATTTGGAAAGCGAAGCTTTTTTCTCATTACGGTTTATAGGCAGGTATAAAGTGACTGTTGAAATAGTGCTGCTGGTTAGAACCAAATTACCAAATCTGAGATAAGAGGGTTGTTAAGTATCAGATGGACACTTTGTTCAACAGCCTGCCGAAATCCTTGGGTGAAGTATATGAATAGATTTAAGAGCGAATATGCACCAAAGAAATAACATTGGATTAAATAGAGACAAAACAATTGATCATGGAATAACAGACCCAACAATTTCCAAAGCTGCCAGGAGTCAGCATCTTTCCAGTACCATGATTGACATGTTTTTCTAAAGCATCTGTTTTGAGGCGTGTGAGCTGTTCATAAGTTCATGCACATTTTTCTCTATAATGAGTGCATGATTTAGCACATAATCTGCAGGTGGCCACATGCAAACAGTTTACTTTAAGCCAGGTGTAAAGATCAAGTTTAAGTATTGCTGAAGAAGTATTTTGTTGATTTGTTTGTGTCTATTCTTTAAAATCTGAAAGTCTCTACATAAGAAGTTGGAGTCATAGATCCTGGATATGAAGAGGATGAGGGTTGTTAGTAGCTCGTATGGGCCATGGAAGCACCCCAGATTGCATGAGGGACATTTACTTGGCCTTTTCTGCCCATCATAGACAGGTCTCAGAAGATCTTGGGTCTGAAGGCATCCAACCCAGCAAGGTTCATTCTTTATTCCCCTGCTAATGCTCGTTGAAGACCACTGGGTAGTTCCCAGCCTGCAGGAAATCTTGAGGGGGCAGAGCTGGGTGAAGAATTTGGGAGTGGATTCTCACTCTCCTTATATCTCCTTACTTATCTCTGTTCTTAGAGATAAGCCCAAAGAATGTCAGGCAGCATCTGGTTTCTTCACCTTTCCTTATGAAATGGGAGGCCAAAGGGATTCTCACTGCATGAGTCACGTTGGCCAGTGCTCTTTAGTCAAAAGATGATGACTTCTCAATAAACAGCCAACTTAATTGTTCAATTTGGACTTCCTGTTTCACATTTATGATCATGTGAGCAAATTCAGTCAAGTAGTGTTCTCTCCTAAGGAGTAATATATAATATTGGATGTCTATGGGATGACATATGTGGGAAGCAACATACGTGATGGGGTCAGAATCTATGGACCAGAAACCACGACGTTCACTTCTCTCTGCTTCTGCTGCTCTTCTGCCAGGGCCTCTGGAGGGTGATAAGAAAGGGGTAGGATGATCTTGCTAGTGGAAAATAGCCAAATGAGAAGTGAGCCGACTGATGAGAAAGACCAGGGTGAGCAACTACTCTGCAGCAAGAAAACATTTCATGCAACTGAAGGTGTTCATTAAAGTTTCAGAGTTGAAAAGGCCATTCCTGTAGTCCTTTATTCTGTAACCTGCAGAAGAATGTCACACGGTTACATAAAAAGAGAAAGATCTGTGTGGTAGGAGACTCCTAAGATAGGGAATAAAAATCTGAGTTTCAATCTCTCTTTTGTCACTTACTGATTGTATATTCTTGGGCAAATCACATCACCTCCTGTGAGATCCAGTTTCCTTCTCTGTGAGACGATGGTTTTAATCATGTCCACTTTATAAGATTTTTAAAGCAATAAGTATAAGTGTACAGTGCTTTGTAACATAGAATATTTTCTAAAATGTTTGCTATTCTCATTCTTACTAATAATAGTGATAAAACCTGATCGAAAGAGTCTTTGAGATAGACCTCAACCTCATCTTGTTGAGGAATGGAAGTATCCTCATAGGCTGCTATTTTAGTTAGACCGAACATCAACATCAACATCCATTTCTTGAGAGGTTTAATCTCCTTCACTTCTCAGCCTTGTGCAAAGCTCAGTTTAATATGGATGTCATATTAAACGGCTACTGGCTGGGCTCACCTTTTAGTAAATAAGATAAATAAGATTTTCTCATGTATACTAGGTCTTGACACATGTATTAGTGATCGGGTACATTTCAGGGTCTACGTAAGAATTTGGTTTTACGTGTCTGGATTCAGTTTGGATAACCCTGGTGAAAAACCCTAAACACCCAAGAACCAGGATTAATCCTTTAAAATGTCAGTGTGTCCTTTCATTTACCATCAGCGTTCCATCTTTTTACTTCCACAGAATAATCTGCTAGTAAGAACATACTGTGGTCTTAGAAAGGGTTAAAGTAAAATATTTTGCATCTGACATGAATGCCCGACTAAATAATTTAATAACTTCCTTCTTTTAACACATGGAGCTAATTGCGCGTCTTCTTGAGAGAAAGTTTGTTTTCTTTAGCTAGGCTTCTGTGTTTGGCTTTAGCATTTCTGTCACCAGCAGCAGCCCCCTCCCCCAACTATTAAGCCGAAACCCCGGCCACGGCACTCAACAAAGAAGTGGCAAACCTCCAAGAAATATATTTCCCACAAAGACACAGCTGAGAACATTAAAAATTGGGTAGGTCTGGTTTATGTTTGGTTCACCTCCAGTGTCTCACGTATAACTTTGGAGTTGAATGAACCAGTGACAATTCAGTAAAATCACTCAGGAGCTCTGGAATCACTATTCTGACATCCACCACTTTAGCCTTTGTCTTATGTGAGAGCCTAGGGTTTGCTGACAGGGCACATCAAAGCATGGGGACTAGGCTGAGGACAGTTTGCACCGTCTTTAATCATTTGGTAAAAGCTCAGGAGGATTTGTTCAAATTCAGCTAAGTAAAAACCCTCCACTTCACCACCTCGTTCAGACAATATGAGAACCAGATGGGTTTCCACACGCTGCCTGATTGCTACTGTCTGATGTAGACAATCGGAATTCTGCACATCTGTGCCATGACATCAGGGAATGCCACAGCCCTTCATTTTGCTGGGTAGACCACACCAGAGCCTTTTTTTTTTTTCTAGTTCATGTGGGAACAAAACCGTCATTCAGAAGGCACCTTGTCCTAGCCATTTGTAAATTAATTTGTTAATGAAACATTACATCAGGGTAGCACTTTACAGTTTACAGAATGCTTTCATTTCCTCATTTAATCCTTAAAATAACCTTGAGAAATCGGCAGGACTGTTGAAAGAGGGCTAAACTGTTGAGGAGAAAATCCGACGTGCTACTATTCCCGTCTTTAAATGTTTGGTGTTAACTTATATACGGACTAATGTTGACTCATAGCAAAGAATAAAATATGTGTGAGCCCCCCTAGAATGCGTTTCTTCCTCAGGGGCATATCCTTTTCCAAACATTAATTCATGGAGCGCTGGATTTTCTGACATTTACATTGTTGCCCATAACTATATGGAAGAATGACTTTGGCCCCTGGGAGTGGGGGGTTGAGGTGGGTGTTTGGGGGAAGAGTTTGAATCGCAGGTTTTTAATCTTGAAATATCATATTGATTTTGAGAAATATCTACAAGTTTATTTTTGCCACACTGATTTGAGCAAAATTGACATCCCCGGAGGATATGCCGTACTTACATGCACCTGGGTATCCCAGTTTGCCAAGCTTAGGTTATTTGTTCAAACAAGAACAGGTTTTCAGACACTACAAGGGGCCAGCTCCCAATAATAGAACAGTTTTGGGATGGATTTTTCCTTAGATTGTTTGGGTCTGCAACCAGCCTTTGTAGTGAAGATGACCACGTTGACACTATGGCTATTGAAATAATGTTGAGCTGGCATCTCCATAGAGAAACACTGCATATTCTTCAGGCTCTGCTGATTAGATGCAATTTTCTTCAGTCAGGGGTGTGAGCTGGGCTTTGCAGCAGCTCATACAAGCAAAGATGGTGATGATGCGTCTCTTTTTGCAATTCTTAGCCTGTGGTATCAAGTCCAAATTTCTTTGCAGGAAACACAAGACTCTTCATTGTCCCCTCTTCCTTCACGTGTCTATTTTCATCTTCTGCCACCTGTGCTTTTCTCTCCTCCAGTACCTGAGTTCCTGTAGTCTCTGAACACATGAGAATCTCTCGTGTTTCTGTACTTTTGCACGTAGCCACATACTGTTCTCTCAAGCACTCTCTTGTCCTACTAATGATAATGGCAAACTGCCCATCCTTCAAGTGTTACTTCAAGCGTGACTTCTTCCTGTTAATCTCTTCCTGACACCCTAAAGCAGACTAAGGTGTTCTTTCATGTCTCCACTACACGTGTACATCTCCCTATGGTCCCAAGCACCATATTTTCATTGCTTGTTTGTCTGTCTCCTGAGTAGATTCAAAAATATGTGAAAACAGAAGGCATCTATCATGGTGCTGGGCACAGAGTATGTACTCAAGTGATTATTGAAGGAATGACCATGTGATTCTGTAGTAGTCATTTTAAAGTGGCTTTTTAGAGGTCATCCTAAAATAACAGTAAGGAAGAAAATATACCTTGTTTTTTCTCTTGAAGTTATGGAATATATTATTCATTTTGAAAATTATAATCTTAAATATCACATTCAAAAAGTTATTTGCGCTCTTATTCCAGAAGGAAGATTTTGATGAAATGTCATTAGGAATGGCATATAAGGATAAAGGGTGATAAGTATCTTTATAAAACACTAAGTTTTAACAAATCATAATATGCTCACTAAATTATCAATTAAGTGGATTCATTGATAATAGGATTTATAGGTTAAGACAGAGAAGGAGAGATCAAGTTGTAGCAAATATAATGTCATATAAATAATATGGGTCATTTTACCCAGATTGTTTCTTCACTCTGTTGTTGTTGTTAAGAATGGAGCCCTTGTAGGAACTACTTTTTCTCAATTCTTCTAATATATTATCCACTCATCTCTCCCCTCTCCATTCTTCCGTTCATACATTATCCATCCATCCATCCATCCAGCCAGCCAGCCAGCCACTTTTGTCGGGTATAAAACAAATAGAGGAAAGGATAAGATATACCAAGATTATGGTATGTATTCATCCATCCATCCATCCATCCATCCATCCATCCATCCATCCATCATTCCAACAACATAAAATATCTGTTTTTATAAAACCTTAAATGTCAGGAATAGATAATTCTCATTTGATTATAAAGTTATAAATAGGGAGGCATTTTACATCATTGGGTAGAAGGATGCACATATTTTTGAAAAGTACATTAGCCATTGTAGTATTTCTATTTTCCAGGGCTTCTGTGAGGATTCAAGAGATAAAACACTGAACAGTTTAGCTTGGAGTTCTCAGAAGAAAGATGCCAGTGGAACAAAGAATACCACAATTAATGCTCTTAGTAACTTACAGTTATGGCCCTAAAGCAAAAACCGAAGCTGATAATTCAAGTCCAGAGTACTAAATTCCATAATGATCCTCCAGAGAGGAAGAAATGGAAGCAAAGTTGTGCCAAAAATGATTTATTCTAAATAAAAAAAGTAAATTATTTTTGGCTGTGATAGTTTCTCTCTGTCTGTCCATAAGAATGGGGATGGTTGGCCATTATTGGTTGACAGGAAGAAACTGAAGCAAGCTGCTGAATTTACAAGTCGCTTTTCAAAATAAGTTTTACAGCCCAGGGAATTGGAGTAGTTTGTCTACTATTCGTGGTCCCTGTTGAAACTTGGATACTTAAAAATGCTGGGAAAAGGTGAGGAAATGAAGTAGTTTTTTAGGCTCAGGTTCAGGAAAGAAACCTACCCAGACTCTGGATGTAATGTCTGATAGGAAACAGTGTATTCCCTCGCTGCTTGTGGAAATGCCACTTGATAATGAGTTTTGACCTAATTTCTTTCCTCATTACAGCACAGTAATTTAAATCACTGGAGACACATTCTGAAGCCTTAAAAAAAAAGTTGTTCTCCTGGATTAAACAAAAATAGTGTCCCTAATCCAACCTAATCTTACACAGGATCCCATTCTCAGTATATTTATTTTTTTAAATTTTTAATGTTTTATTTATTTTTGAGATACAGAGAGAAACAGAGTATGAGTGGGGGAGGGGCAGAGAGAGAGGGAGACACAGAATCCAAAACAGGCTCCAGGCTCTGAGCCATCAGCACAGAGCCCAAAGCAGGGCTCGAACTTGTGAACCGTGAGATCATGACCTGAGCCGAAGTCGGACGCTTAACAATCTGAGCCACCCAGGCGCCCTCTCCAGCCCCCCACCCCCGCCTTTCTCAGTATATTTGATTCAAGATTACAGTGGTCTTGACTCACAAAATATTAAGCCTGAGACCAGTTGCCTTTTAGGGTTTTCCTGGGACTCATTCCTGGATATGTTACATAGTCATGAAAATTCTATTAGCATATTATTTGCAGACCATTTATATATGTTCACCTAGATTGATTTTTATTTTTCCTTCAGGTTCCTTTCAAGATAAATTGTGATCAATAGTATTCTTAAGGCAGTTATTTCCTGACTGAAATTTGTTGACATTTTCATTCATTCATTCATTCATTCATTCATTTTTTTTTTTTTTTTTTTTTTTTAGTCTTTCCCAAATAGCAGATGGGGAAACAGGAAAGAAACACTGGGCTTTCATATAGTGAGGACAACTAAAAATCTTTACTGGTTTGTGTTTTTTATAAGCCTTTTTTTTTTTTTTTTTTAAGAATGTGCAATGCGATTCCCATTTATGTGAAGGCAGCAAGGTCAAGTTTTGTAAAGAGTGTCTAGTTTTAATTTGGGTTCATTTGGAAGAAAGTGTTTGCAAGGAAAAAAGAGAACAGATGGGGAAATGTTATCAGAACCAGTGGGATCTAGTGAACAATGACTGGATCTGAAGGCAGGTGAGAGTTGAGGGCTGGCGCTAACTCTTGTTGCCTGTATGCGAAGCCACGTCTCAACCTCTGAGCCTCGTCTTCCTTATCTGTAAAATGAAAGTAGTAATTAAATGGGCAGGAGAGACCACAGAAATGTTTCCCAGTTTGCAGGTAGATAAGGATGACAAATCAGATGGCTTTCACATTGATTTACTACCAAGCTAGGAAGGAAACTGGAACAAGGATATATGCAGTCCTTTGAAGGTCTGTGCTGCCTACATTAGGTGAGAAACCCCCCTTTTACTTAGGGTAGCAGTGTGAGGAGGCTGCTTCCCTAGTAGCTTAATTAATTAATTAATTAATTAACCTTGGTTCTCCAGCCCTCTCTGGACCATTCCTCAGCCACTTTGCGTTTCCTGTCTTCTACTTGCCTTGGCTTCCATTGCCACATACATTCAGACAGCCACGTACATGTGGACAATATTCAAATGAACCTTGATGTCCTCATTCTCTGCAGCCACAAGTTTGGAAATTACCCCACATTCCTCACTGATCTTTTCTTGTTCAGGCTACCTCTGTTTTCACACTAGCTCTTTTCTTTCTTTCTTTCTTTCTTTCTTTCTTTCTTTCTTTCTTTCTTTCTTCTTTCCTTCTTAAGTGTATTTATTTTGAGAGAGAGAGAGAGAGTGTGTGCTCACACAAGCGGAAGAGGGGCAGAGAGAGGGAGAGAGAATGAATTCCAAGCAGGCCTCACCTCACACTGTCAGCAGAGAGCCTGACACAGGGCTCGATCTCATGAACTATGAGATCATGACCTGAGCTCAGATCGAGAGTCAGATGCTTAACCGACTGAGCCACCCAGGCACCCCCTCACTAGCTCTTTCTTGAACTCCTTCTGTATTGCTGCTGCAGTGATATTTGTAATATTCAGTTTAAATGGTATAGTTTCTTTGTCTAAAATGCTACTATGACTCTCCACTACCCTAAGGACAAAGTCCAGATTCCAGGTCCTCCATAGTTGGACCAGTGCCAGCTGTCTTGTCACTGTTCCCTGACACCCAGTGTGTAACAAATGCTCTCTCCATGGCCAATGAACACAGTTCCTTGGGCTCAGCATTTTCTCCCTCACTTCCGAGCCTTTTTTCACCCTGCCCCCTCTGCCTTAAGTGTCTTTCTCTCTTTTACCCCCATGGCCAACTTCCTCTTGTTTTCCAAACTCAACCCAGGGTGTCTTTCTTGCTTTCTAGACTCTCCTTGGCCAGAATTCCTATTTTCCTACAGCATTCTTGAAATACTTCTTTCTTTTTCTTTTTCAGTTTATTTATTTATTTTTTGAGAGAGAGAGAGAGAGAGAGAGCAGGGGAGGGGCAGAGAGAGAGGGGGAGACAGAGAATCCCAAGCAGGCTCTGCCCTGTCACTGAAGAGCCCCGTGCAGGGCTTGTACACGTGAACTGTGAGATCATGACCTGAGCCTAAATCAAGAGTTGGATGCTCAACTGACAGAGCCACCCAGGCACCCCTTGAAATACTTCTTTCAAAGCACTTGTCCTGCTGCCTTGCAGGTGTTGGTTAATTATTTTCTCTCTCTCCCTTGACTTTCAGTGAACACCTTGACAGCAAGGACTCTCCTTTCATCCATTCATCCCTAGCCCGAAGCGTATTGCCTGGCACATAGTAGGAGCTAAGTAATGGTTTTTTAAAAAGTGAATAGGTTTAGTAAAATATCACCCGAGATATCGCTTGCACTGTTGTTTTGCAACTGTGTCATTATTAACATTTTGTTTGTGATAAGGTTGTATACCAAACTGTATCAAAAGCCCGTGGGTTGTAATTTGTCATATGCCCTCGTCATACGCCAAACAGGCTCTTGATTTTTCTTTTTGACGAATGAGAGTGAATGTTAGGTGACTGAGAAAGAAGCAAATAGACAATATCACGAGCTGGTCTGAAGCTTCAGCAAACCTCTGCCGCTGTCTTCTCCCACTGCTGCTGCAAGCGAGGCTGCCTGAGAAGGAATTTCACCCCTGTTTATGCCCTAGCCCACCCACCACCGGAGCTGCAGGGGTAGGTGCAGGAACAGAGGGAGTAACTGATGGGCTAGGACCGTAGACAGTTAACAGGAGGAGGAACAGAACAGGTTAGCGGAGGCTTCACTTCACCCAGCATTGCATAAAGACAGCATCAGAAGCAGTAGCATTTCATTTCCAAATGGGTAGTTGAGCACGAGTGAAGGGACACGGGTCCTCGTGAGGTGTGCTGATCAGGCTTTATTTGGCTCAGTTTGAGCAAGCTGTGCAGAGGACGGGGTGTTAAGGGAAAGGGCTGCCTGTGGGGCTGGGTCCCGCAGGAAGCTGTGCCGGCCCTCACCCAGCGCCCAGACGACACAGACAGTTCACGTGGTAGGGACTGTTTTCATAGATCTCTTCAAACACAATTAGGTGGATCTGAAATAGAATTTTAAGCTCTCACCACACTTTGACATCAGAAAACCATGAATAAATAAAATTACAAAATCAAAATGCAATTCAAAAGGGTTCCATGTGATAATGCCTTTTTCAATAAATGCTGCAAAAAGAAAACTGGGTGATAAACCATATCGTTTCAATTTTCTCCTCGGGGATTTTATATCCATATGCTTTTATGTGGAAAAATGTGATTTAAAAAAACGCTCTGCCATCATGACTCCTAACTCCCTGGTAGGGGTTTGCCATGGGACCAGGCAGGGAGGGGCTGCGGGGGGCTGGGCCAGCCCGGCTGCATTTCCTGATGACATTTTCTGGGGCTGGAGAGGTTCTGCCACTCACTGTTCCCTCAAGGGACTGTCAGTTGCATAAGATTCTCCTTCCAGGGAGTGTGTGCTTGGGTTAAGGTATATTTCTAGGAAGTCCAAGTTAAATTACAAAATGTCAGCAGAGACATACATATAGCACACTAATCCAATAGGCATAAAGATCTTAATGTAAATTTTTCTAAAATGTACCTCACAGGATATTATCTCAGAGAAATGTATGTAAACAAAGGAGTCTATGGGCAGATGGGTTTTGCAAACTCTTGGTTAAATGGGAACAAATTCTTTTTTACTTTGCTCCTTCTCTTCCTTCTTGTCCTTTTCCACCTTTACTCTCTCCTCTTCCTCCACCTCTTTCTTTTTCCCTTTCTCCTTCTTCTTCTTCTTCTTCTTCTTCTTCTTCTTCTTCTTCTTCTTCTTCTTCTTCTTCTAAGCTATAAATTTCCCAAAGGTTTTAGTATGTGTAGAATAGATCTCCAAGAAAGAAATACAGTCAACAAAATTTCCAAAACCTATTTGAGGTTGAGAAGCTTTTTATTTGTTCAGAGAAACACAGTTTGGAAAATTCTGTCTTTGTTTTATTTTTTAAATTATATATATATATATATATATATATATATACATATATATATATATATACATATATATATATTTTTTAAGTCTATTTATTTATTGATTTATTGAGAGAGAGAGAGACAGAGACAGAGACAGAGAAAGAGAGAGAGAATGAGCAGTGCAGGGGCAGAAAGAGAGGGAGAGACTCCCAAGCAAGTTCTGTACTGTCAGTGCAGAACCTGACACTAGGCTCGAACTCACAAACCGTAAGATCATGACCTGAGCTGAAATCAAGAGTTGGATGCTTAATTGACTGAGCCATCCAGGCGCCCTGGAAAACTTTGTCTTTGTAACAGTTAGGTTGTCACACTTGGAACCCGAGAGAGTAGATGGGGGAAATGAAGGTTCTGATGTCAAGTGAGGTGGGGGCTGCACGCACATCACAGCTGCAGAGGGTGGGCCTGACTGTGTCTGGAACAAGGAGGCCGGGGCATTGGGAGGGACACAGAGGAGAGTTCTGAGGGTTAAGAAGGCAAGCTTTGCTTAGTTTCCAGTTTTGCTTTCTGAGGAATGCCAGAGGAAGGGGCAGGGCAGAAGAAACAGGAGTTAACGTATTTGTTCTGGACTTCAGTTTCAGACCTGCTTTTGACTTCCACTCGGTAACTGCGTGGGAAATCTAATCTGAGAAGACCTGCTTCCAGATGAGTGTGCATCTTCTCCAAATCAACTGTTTCTCTTGGACAGGGGATTGGCCTAGAGCTTCTTGGGGTGTTTTGGGCCCAGGGAGGCCTCACCCAGTTCTTCTGAGGTGGCTTTGGGCTCCTAATGTCACCTCCAGGATTATAGGCTGGGAAGAAGACAGGCAGGCAGCATGACATAATGAAAAGTTCATGGTTTGGGCTTTAGAAAGGACAGGTTTTAAGACTGGACTCGTGTTTGAGTCTGAGCTCCACTGCTTACCCAAGACATGACCTTGCTAAATTCCTTGAACTCTCTTGCCTCCATTCTTTTCTTTGGTGAAATATGAATATAGAAGCTTAGGTCTCAATGGATTCATCTGTCAGATAAAAGCATTATACTAGATGACCTGTAAACTATCCCTAGTTCTAATGTCCTGAGTTAGAGTTTATAGATCTGTGTCTATATACATATGCATATGTGCACGTGTGTCTATAGTACATAGATAAGAATACATGACTTAACCAATTTTTTTAGTAATGAAGAAATGATAATGTAATTTCTTTGCTCTGATGAATATAACATTTTCTTCTGCTTATATCTCGGATATATTTTGAATGACTATGATAAAAACACAGACTCTGAGAAAGAAAGGTTACTTTATAAATTCGAGGTAACATCCATTAACACGATTTAATGAAGCAGGAAACTTTTAGGATTTAAATATCTAAATTTTAAGTTTATTCTTTGAAGAACTCATGTGTAGCCCAACGATGACATTCTGAGTTATGATTCCTAAAGTTTCCTGATCAAAAATGCTTAATTTGTAAAGGTTAGTTGCTCTGCTGACCATGAATACTTATTCATAATGGTTGTGTGTCTCAGCATACTAATTTTTATGTTTGTGTGATACTATTTTTGCAGGGCTCCCATTATTCACATATGCTGTCTCACTCATTTACAAATAAACTTATGAGCTTGAGAAGGGACTGTTTGGCTATTCCTATTTTGCTAGATGTGGAAGCAGGGCCATGTAGCAGCAACTTTCTCGGAAACTTTGAAGTTAGAGATAGCACTTGGAATTAAGCCAAACTGAGCATAGTTCTTCCAGCTTCCTAATCTTTGGCCAGCCCATAAGTAAAGACTTAGTGCTCAGTATTAATAATGAAGAAGACAATGATTATCATAATAATGCTCAAGGTTCTTATTTTGAACAATCCAAACTGCTCACTCCAAGCCTCTTATCCATTAAAAAAATATATGAAGACAAGAGCTAAATTTAGGATTCAAGCTGACTCTCCCTCCCTTTATTCCCTGTCACTGGATACTTTTGTGCTTGTCTTAGAAATCACCCATTGGATTCGCTCTCTTCCTCTCAGTGCTAAGTTTAAGATCATTGTTTTTATCACATTATATATGGATTGTAGAAACAGCTTCTCAGCTTGCCTCTCTGCTCTCAGCCTTAATTCCTTTCTATTCCACTCTGCACATGATTACCAAGGTAACAGTCCAAAGACACCGCTTTCATTTTGCCACTCCCCTCAGGAAACTACAGCCAAATCCCTCTGTCTGATTTTTGAGGCTTTCCCTCTTTGGAGCTTGTTTTCATCAGCATGGATTGCCGAAAAAAAATATGATAAACTTGTAAACTCAGCTTAAACAGCAGAGCTTCAGAGTTCTGGCATCCTGAAGTCCAAGATGAAGGTACCAGCAAGGTAGGTTTTATTCTGAGGCTTAGAGGTGGTGCCGTCTCTCTGAGTGCTCACATGAACTCTTTGGGCTCACATGGTGTCTCTTCTTATAAAGGCACTAATCCTTTGAGACCAAGGTCCCACCCTCTTGATCTCATTTGACCATAACTGCCTCCCAAAGACTCCATCTCCAAATATGATCACATTGGGAGTTAGGGCTTCAATGTATGAATTTTGGGAGGATGCCAACATTCAGCCCTTGGCAGGGCTCCTTCAGCCTCCTCAGCCTTACTTCCATATCTCCTGAGATGTAGCCTTACCTCCAGTTTCCTCCCAGCACCCCTCTTCCAGTCCCAGTGCTTTTACCTGTATGCTCCTGCATCTTGCTGCCCACTAGCCCCCTCTCCCCCAACTCCTTCCTACCTCTCTTCTCCAGAAGACTTTCTTCTTCCCTTGTACTTTCTCAAACTGGACACATCCTTCAAGGTCTACCTCAAATTGCACCTGCTCTAAGAACACTTTCTAATCTTCTATAATCCATACAATATCCTTTTTCTATGAACTCTTATAGCCACACTATAATTTAGCCCTTAATCATTCTTTAATTCTTTTATGATAGTAGTGAAGTATCCTGTTGGGATTTATACTCTACAGAGTACTTTCATATCTATAGTCTTCTGTGATTCCCTCAAAAACCCAGTAAGGTAGAAATTATTATAATTTCCATTTTACATGTATGAAGATTGAAGCTCAGTGAGGTTAAATGGCTTACCACGGGTGAGAAAGCCAGTAAGTCAGGAACGCAATGCTGTTTTGTGACTCTTGAAACTCATGGTCTATCAACCCATTCCTTACTCCATCTTATGTATCTTTACATGACTTTTCTTCTCTCTCACCCATTCTAATTTAGGTTATATTGTTGTGTTTTATGTATCTCTATAGGCCAAATTTTATTCTTTTTCGGGGGAAAAAGAAATACAATTAATTTTCATGAAGAATTTCAGAGTGAATTCCAGTTGAGTTTCTTTCCACTAAATTATAAGCTAAGTGATTCTGTGATAAATAGTAGCCTCCCCATTTAATAAATGAAGAAATGGACAGAAACAAGGACTTAATCTCTGCATACCATCTACTGCATTAGGCAATTCCTCATTATTTTTTCCAAGTAAAAAGTGTTAATGAGAAGCTTTTGGCTAAGATAACACATGTATTCAACAGCACAACATATCATTTTTGTTTTGCTGTAATTGCAATGTATAGATATAACTTCTGCAGTGCGTGATCTCAGAATATTTTGGCCTCCCACGCAGAAGATGAACTCTGAGGTTACAGCCATTAGGTGGGGGTGAGGGAGTGTGAAATAATTTAATAGTGGAAGCTCACCAATCACACCTGACCCCAATCCGTCCAGACATTAGTGCAAAGAAACCACTTACAAATTCCTTTAGAGTGATACCAAATCAGAAACATTTAATGTGCACTGAAAAAGCCAAGTTAAGAATCAAGTTCAGACATGCAGAGGTGTGATATCTACAACCAGAGCCAAGTTAGAAAGGGGTTAGTCCTTCCAATGGCCAAATTAAACAAGACACAATTGAGGGTAACTCATCCCTCTGGGTACTTATAAAACCTGCACGTGGGAACTTTTGAAAATGAAGTTAGCGCTGATTGTGTCTTATTTTGTTTGGCCATTGCATGGGCTAACCCTTTAGGAATTTGGCTCTGACTGGAGATATCACACTTTTATGTGTCTGACCTCCCCCCACCCCAACTCCCTTTTTGTGTGTGCGTATGTATATATAGAATTAAAAAAATCAGATATGGTGTTAGATTATTAAGTTTAATAAGAGTGAAAGATAAAAGCAAAGCATGGAAAAGAACTGAATGTGCTGAAATAGAAATTAATTAGACTACCAAGGACATACTGCTTTTTTTTTTTTCTTGGTCTCCTTTATATTTAAGGGCTGAGTAGCATAGTACTGGTTAAGGCCAACAGTGAAGTTACTTGGGGGAATTCCTGAACCCAACCTCATTGATTCACTGCCACTATTCAGCGAAGCAGACATGCTTAAAGGGGACAGCTGAGGGGCGCCTGGGTGGTTCAGTCGGTTGAGTGACCTACTTTGGCTCAGGTCATGATCTCATGGTTTGTGAGTTCAAGCCCCGCGTTGGGCTCTGTGCTGACAGCTCAGAACTTGGAGCCTGCTTCGGATTCTGTGTCTCCCTCCCTCTCTGCCCCTCCCCCACTCATGCTCTGTCTCTCTCTGTCTCAGAAATAAATAAACATTAAAAAAAAAAAGGGGAGAGCTGAGTAAGGGGACACAAGAAGGCACGTGTGGAGAGTCACACAGTAGACAGATAATGCAGTATCTGGACAGCAGAGTCCAAAGATGGCTCTGGTTCAGCCTCTTCAGTGTTTGAAGCTAACAGATTGCACATCATTGCTGAAGAGCTGGAAGTTCCTGGGGCTGTGGGCATAGGTGCGAATGAGGATACTGATAACATGATGAAAAAAAAATGCTTTCAAGGCTGTTTTTCTACCAAGATGTTCTGTGTCATACCTGTCAGCAAATTTCCCTGCTTTGAAGTTGTAAATTTAAATAGCTACTTGACAATGCAGTGTGAGCTGTGTAGATAATCAAGGAAAAATTTTGTGGCATTTGATTAACTTGTATATTTTTATTGCGATGCAATAAAGGAGGCATCTTTAACTGAAATTCCTTAAGCACCCAATTGTGACCCACTATCCCAAGTGACCTCATACTGAGATACATTTTTCTAGAAAACTGTATCTTTGGGCCAATAACCAAGTCATTATACTTTGCCATTGTTTTCACAAGACATCCAGCTGAAAGGAACATAATGTCTCCTAAGTGAAGATATATATTTACCCTTTTGTTTTCTGGAGTTAGGTCTTACCGATTTGTCTTTTCCCTTTTAATATTTGTTTCTCATCATCACTGGACCTATGTGAGAAAAAGTCTCAACTTTTCACGGTCTGATTGAAGGTCTTACCGTGGGGTTGATTATGACACAAAACTGATGAAGTGATATTTTTTTACTCTCAGACATTAGGCAAGATCCAATGCTCAGGAGAGGGCGCTATAAATATGTGCATTTGACTCTGTGCTCAGTCTTCTGACCATTGTGTAGTTAAGGGTACTTGTCTTAAAAATTTGTTGGCACTTTTTACTTGGCAGTTTCATGCTGAGGTAAATGTTGGCAAATGAACAAACAGCTTCTGTTCCTGCTTCCCTATGGTTCTGTTCCAGGTCAATCCCAGGATTCTGGCATAATTTGAGAAGTTTCTGCTGGCCTCCACCATTCTTGACCAAGGAGACCTCTGGGAGGCCAGTTAAGAACGGTAACTGCTCTGCTGATCCATGCCTATTGGGTGACTAACTTGGAAAGCTGTATTTCTCTGCACAAATTTCCTGGATCTATCTGTCTACCACTGAAATTCCTAGACAAAAGACACCAATTTATGACTTGACCAGTCATTGTTTTGTATGCATGTGTGAGTGTGTGTGTGTGTGTTCCATAGGGAAGTTGGGTCTAGTTTTGTCAAGCATCTGTTATATTAGTCTCAGTCTACATTCTCCAGGACTAACTTCTAAAAATCTAAGACCCCTTTGAAGTGGCTCCCACTGTCAAATGACTCAACCTTTACTTTCTCTTTCCACAAAGTTCGCACAATTTTTCTACTGCTAATGGTCTTTATAACTTTGTACAATTGGTTTCTCTCCATAGCAAAGCTGTTGGTGTGCCAAAATGTACACTAATAGAGAATGATAGTGTACTGGAAAGATCTTCATGTAGAGAGATGAAAAATTAAAGGAATTTTTATGCATTCATCAGATATTAATTATACAGCTGCTCTGTGTAAGGTGCGTAGTGAATGCATATTTACATTTATATTTTAGAATCATCTAGCTACTGTTTGAGATTGATTGGAATGTCCTTTATTCAAGTGAACATCATGACGGAAACTATGTATAAAAGGATTTCACAGGAGAAATGAATCTGTTGCTTGAATTTGAGAAAAGCGGTCTCAGTTTGGCAGAGACAGAGTAGAAAGAATGTTTTCTAAGAGTGGGGAGGATGGGAAAACATAGTGAAATAAAAGTTAAAAGGGCAAAACAAAGGGTGCCTTTCTGGTATAGAGGGTATGACTAACTGAGATAAGCTAAGATAATATAGGTGATGTCTTGAATGATGGGAGAGGATTAGAGAATGATGTTGGAGAGGCGCTTTTATAGGACACCTTCAAATACCATGTACAGGAAGTTCATTTGACCGTATCGCATTGTTGTGAGATTGAATATAAACTCTTTTCGTTAAGTTCAGATTGATTTTTGAGAGTGCATTGTGTTCCTCTTTGATTTGTCAATCAGATCATCTTAAGTAAGAATTGCAAATGACAATTTAGAGGACAAGAATTGCAAATGACAATTAAAAGACAATATAGAGGATCCTGAAGCAAAGCAATCGAGGTGCTCCCAATGTCTAGCACACCGCCTGGGATATAGCGTTTGCTCAATAACTAAGTAATGTTTAGATGAATGACAGGTCCGGGCTGAACTCACCTCCTGGGCATGAGCATTTGTCACACACACTGAATAATTACTACGCCTTATATTCTGTAATCCCACTCTTAATCAATTCATAGAGACTCAGAAAGTTTTCTAAATAGAAACACTCCATCTGAGCAGTGGTAAACAAGATGTTAAAGTCTGTATAATGGAAAACAAATTATGCATAGGAACTGTGAGCAATGACTTAGAAAGAGAAAAAAATTTCTCACAATTTTTAGCCCACTCCTTCTTTAATTGTTTTGGCATGTGAGAATCAGAGTCACTCAGGCATGCAAATATTAGCATCCCCGAGGACTGCCACTTGTCTGCCCACATCCCTTTTGGGTATACCTTTATGCTGAAGAAAGACTCCAAAAGCACAAAGCAAGCAATGTTAGGTTTGAAATGACTGAACATGGTTTTGAACCTTTTCACTGAAGTGAGGGTCATGGGTTAAAGACTTTGACCAAGACTGCAGTGAACCATAAAATCATCTCCAGAAGCCGGCATATTGTTCATAACTGAGGTTGGATGCCCATCAATGATTACAAGGTGATATTTGACAGTAAAGACTTTTCCGTATCATTTGTTTGGGTTTTAAAGAATGAACATGTATATTATAAATGTTTCCTTCCTTTTGTTATTATTGCCTTCCCATACTTTCCTTTTGTGAGTTTGGAAGAAAAACTTCAGAAAAATGCAGTGAGGAGACTCTGTGAATTTCTACATAGGGTTTAATGGGACAGCTAAGATTTCTTAAATAAAGAATTGTCTCTCACCACCAACATGCCCGTCCTCTGGTTATGGCTGAAAGGGGGCTGCTGGCGATACCACAACCCTAACAATAGTAAAAACAACACTGAAAATAGCTGCTGACACTGTATGCTACATTTGCGGCAGCTGGGGCCAGTAGAGGGCAAACAAAAGAGCCAAGGTCACACTGCTGCTGCTGGTAAGTAACAAAGTCATAATTTGATTCCAGATCTTTGAACTCTAGACCACTACATTGCCTTTATTAAACAGATGTCTAGAGAGTGGCCCACTATTTCTTGGCATATGTATGATACTGCTCATACTGGTGGTTGAGTCATATAATATAAGGACCTAGCCTTCCTCTTAAGAAGCTTGTTGTATCGTCAGGGGCATGAGAAATGTCTAAGCACAAATTATAACCAAAATGAAAGGCTCTCAACAAGACATGAAGAGTTAACAGGAGGAGGAAAGTGGAGGAGAGACATAAAGGAATAGGTAGGCATTTCTTGAGGAGAGAAGACAGCATTTCCATGAATGCTACAGCTCTGCAGCATTTCTGCAGACTCTAATATGATGGGGGTGGGGACTCCACAGAAGAGGTGGGGCTTGAGTGCGACCCTGAAGGAAGGGTGAAATCTGCATAAGTAGTGAGGCCAGAGGAAGACATTGGAGGTGACAGAAATGGTTCATATTGAAGTGGGGAGTCAAGTACCTATGAGGATCCATTATGAAATATTGAGTGGATTGACCTTTCTGGAGAATAAGTTTTCCCCTGGGAAAGTGGTGGAAGCCAAGAGTAGAAATTTGTAATGACCCACAATGAGCATCTGGCAGGAAGAGGGCAGCAGAATGCCCAGGAAGGAGAAGATATACAATTCATCTCACAGGATGACCTGGGGTGGCTCTGCTCACATATTAGTATTTTTGTTGGGATCCTTCCTCAAAAATTCTTATTTTATGATTGAGCACCAAAGCCCAATGAATGCTGAAATAATTATCTGAAAAAACAGGGGATAAAGATTGGGAATTACTTCCACAAACAACAGAGTATTTCCTGAGGCCAAAAAAATGTGAGTTATTTCCTTTATTATTTTTAATACTTTACTAAATGGCCGCTAGACTTTGGAGGGTCAAAAAATAAACTCCATTCTTCAGTCATTCTTCTTATCTTTGAAACTTATCTGATAAGAGCATTTTCAACTTTTGAGTTGTAGGAACAAGCATCCTTAATAAAATTATATGGTGCTTTCTTTGATACTTGATTTCTATCTGTGTTTGTTGTCTTTCTTTTGGCATTACTATTACTGGATGCTTTTAAGAAACAGGTTGCACAGATTTTTTGTTCTTAAGTACATAGAAAACCATTAAATTAAATAAACTTCTCTACATATGTATTATACAAGAACAGGAATAAGTTTATATATATATATATATATATATATATATATATATATATTCTCATTTTAAACTGATTACTCATAAATAGTAAGTCAGTTTTGGGTTTTCAGGAAGTAATAGCAGAAAGGGAAGGTATTCTGTTTCTAATTTTGATTTTTCTTACTTTTCCACTCTATTTCCTGTCTATCAGTGTAAGCATTTAGGAAGCTTTACTTATAAAGTTTCCCTTGGGTTTTATGCTTCATGTTAATCAATTGGTGTAGAACATACAGTGCTCTCTCTTTTCAGGAGCCTGTTATGTGTAGGTTTTGTTCTGCTTTAAAATTTGTTTCCTTTTTATTCTTCATAGGAAGCATATAAGGGCAAAATGAAGTATGTAGAGAGTTAAAGAAATACCTAGTCCTTTAAATCACTGTAGTCAGTCAAGCAAAAAGACCTTAAGACATAGTGTCCAGGATTATGTAAATCTAGCTGAGGGAAAAAGACATATGTGCAAGAAATAGTGCAGTGACAATGCACATTAGAATGCCCAAATTTATTACTATTGTGTAGGGAATGTTATAGGAATTCAGAGAAGATGGACGGCTAATGGGGGACACAAGTCATTCTAGACATCTATTCAGGAGGTAATAGGGCAAACTTTGCATGTGTGAAAAGAGGGAGGAGTGCTTTCAGAGCTAGAGAAGCTTGATTCTGGTGTGCTTAGGGTAAGCTACCGGGGACGGTGAGGAAGTTGGGACATAGTAGACAAAAGTTAGAGTCAGATTATGGACAGATTTGAAGCCTGAGTTGAGACGTATTAAGACAGGGGTGAGTGTTACGAACTAAATATCTAAAGCACATGTTATGATAGAGCACTTATCCATTACCCATCCATCCGTTCATTCATTGAACAAATAATGCTTGGCTCCTAATATTTGTGGACATGCTGTCAAGTGTTGGGTGTACAGGATTTTGAAGGGAAGAGAAGCTGGAGGAAGGAAAACCAAGAGGCTAATGTAGTTGTCTGGATATGAGAAAATGAGGGCAGAGTTGGAGTATGGTGGTGGAACTGAAGAGGAGGGGCTGGGTTTAGGATGCTAGTTGAATTAATATGGAGTTGGTCATTGCAATTAGTTGGCTATAGGGGATAAAGGAAAGGTAGATTTTCAAGCTGGACTGGCTTGGAGAATGCCATTGATGGAAAGAATGGGATTAGGTACATGGGTCAACTTTGGTAGGAAGAGCACAGACATCATTTTACAGTGGTCATTCCCTCCATGCAATTAGAGATACAGGACTAGAGCTCAAATTAGAGCTCAAGGTTGGAAATGTAGGCATTAGAATCGCTAACAGGGTAAAGTTAAAGTTGTTGCATTTAACTTAATGAGACATATTACTTATTTACTGTAGTTGATGATCATAGGGCCGAGAAACACATATGGAGATGGCTACAGCTGGTATGGGGTGCCACCAAAAGGTGAAGAGAAGACTCATAAGGAGCAGGGTAATTGGAGGAAATGGGAAAAGCAAAAAGTTTCAAGGTCAGTATTTTTAACAATAGATTTTCATAGACTTTTATTTAACAACATCATTGGGTACCTATTATGAGCCAGGCACAACTTTAGGTGTTAAGGTTACGTAGCATTGAGTATGAATGTCCCTGACTTCATGGAGGTTATGTATAGATAGGGGGAAATCAAGGGAAGTTGAATATTCTAGTTTCATGTGATACAACACAGACATTTTAAAGAACCGATATGCAATATGTTATGAGGATTCAAAATATGGGCGTAACCCCCATAGTATAAAAGATATTTTTAAATGGAACATTTTTTTCCCCTTTAGGTTTACGATTCAGTAATCCCAATGACAGTAAAATAGAGTCATAAAAAGGAGATAAGGTGGAGTGAGGAATGAGCAGAACTTTAGGATTATGACTGATGTACATCATCGTCATTAGATATAATACAATTTCTTTACAAGTCCATAAAATGCTCAAGTCCTTGAAAAAGGGAGTTGCAGAAGAGGTGGGGCAGGGAGTAGGTACATAAGGCATATTACCTTGGAAATGAAGCTGCTGACCAGATTTTAACTACCAGACATGGCCTTTTCTGAATTGTCAGAACAGAATGTAATTAACAACGGGAAGTGAGCTTCGGGAGATGACAACACGTACGAAAGTTATAATAAAAGATCTCTCCTTTGCAAATATGTAACTTGCTTTTGCAAAGGTAGTGTTGTTTCTCGTGGAAGACATCTTCCCCATAAATATCAGGATCCCATTTGTACTAATTAGACACATGAAGTGCATAATCATACAGTTTGCCCTTTGGTAACTACTGTCATTACTTGTAGGTCTTTCCAAGGATTTTGTAATTCAGTTAAGTAAGAGATACCAGCTGTAGATAAATGCTTGTTTGCTTAGCCAGGAAACACTGGGGATGAGCGAGAAGGTATAACTGTAAGTGGGCTGCAGATTCTTACGTGTGAAGCTAGTGTATAGTTTGTGAATTATGAAATAACATGCTGTAGGACTAATGGTTTTTGAAACACAGAAATAAGAAATCTTTGGCCAGGTGGTATGAAAAAGGAATAAAAATACTTTGAATTTTTAAAAAAGGTCTATGATACTTTAAAGTATCCATTATTCAATGAATATTCATCAAGCCCTAACTCTTCATGAGGCTTGGAGAAGGAGAGAGAAGACTAATCAAGCAAGTCTTTGGGAAGTGCCACGTGATAGAGCAGATCATAAAACACTGTGAGAGTACAGAGTAATAAGGAGATAACCAAGTCTGAAAATTAAATAATTTTCACCATCTTAGTTAATGTGGTGTGTGTTATGTAAGATAAAAGGATTCCTTTAGAGATGCTGGTTCATGGTGGACAAGTGCTTTTATTTTCACCTCCTCAGGCTCTACATAGATGGAGGATTCTCCCAGAGGGAACCTGGATTTAAGAGCAGCTTCCAGCAGTGGACTTTGCCCCGTGGGCTGTGGAAGGCATCAGTGTTTGGTTTGAGGAAAATTTCTCAGGTTCAACAGGAGAATCTCCAGGTGAAGAAGAAAGAGACCAAGTTTTTAGTGTCAGTGTTGAGGTGGGGGCTGGAAGTTTGGGAAGACAAGGTATGGGGCATTTAGAGACCAAAGGTAGCAAAGCTCTTTATAATACTGGTGAGTCATTCATGGCCCTTTTTATGTCATGAGAATTAACACCTGGGTTATAAAGTTAATCGTATTTTATCACTTCAGCATTTTGGAGAACATCATTTGACACAGAACATTAAAAATTCCCTGACATAATGAATACATGACTTTGGGATTCTAGTGAGGTCTAATGAATAAATGTAACACTTAGACACATTCCTAAGAATCTAGTCTAGATACACTTGATAAACCAGATAGACTCACTCTTAATGGGTTTATTCTGCTTGGAGTTAATAATGAGTGTTTAAAATAGTGCCTAATGTGTATTTACTCAATAGTCAAAGAATAGTCTGAATCATGACTCCATGTGCAGCTGGAAACCCAATCTAATAAATCTGTATCTGAAAGCTTTCAAAACTACTATGCACACAAGAATTATGTAATTTTAATTTTTGTTTTCTATCCTTCCAACCCCACCTGATGCTATATGGTAGGATTTTGTTTTTGTTACAGCAAATAGTGTAATTATCCCTTAAAAATTTGCACAAGCTGGGGAAAATTAATAAAAATTATAATCATGCTGGGTACACAGTGAAATATTACAACTCATAGCTTGGGAGTGACTACTTGGAAATAATTAAAAAAATTTTCCTATTCCCTATATCTGCAACTTCTGTTTATTACTTTCAGATTAAGTTTATGGGGAAGATTCTTTTGGATGAAAAATAAGCAATATTTTTCATAATCTGATTCAGGGCCAGTGTATTCAATTTCATAAGTATGTCTTGAGTTGCTTTTGTGGTAAGAGATATGGAAAATTGGATGTTATAGTCATTGCCTTTATGGAACTTGCCACCTTGTGCCCTGAGCAAAACTTAACATGATGAAACTTTTATCTTTTCAGTGCTCTACAACTATTAGCCTCCTCTTGTCCACCATACTGCTTCCTCAGATGTTTGCATGGGGACCTTTTACCCAAGGCATCTCCCATTATATTAATCACCAGGTGGGTAAGTTAGGAATGCTTATAGTTAATACATATGTTTGTGTTTGTGTTTGCATGTATTTTACCTGCAGAAAGGACAATCATTCCTTAGCTTCCCCTACCATCTTTATAACACTGACCAGACTTTTGTTTTTATTTAACACTTTTTAAATGTTTATTTTTGAGAGACAGAGAGAGAGAGAGAGAGAGAGAGAGAGAGAGAGAGACAGAGAGACAGAGAGAGAGGGAGACACAGAATCTGAAGCAGGCTCCAGGCCCTGAGCTGTCAGCACAGAACCCAATGTGGGGCTCGAACCCACGAACCATGAGATCATGACCTGATCGGACTGCAGTTCAGTTAAGCTGCAGTCGGACGCTTAACTGACTGGGCCACCCAGGCGTCCTTCATTTTAGCTATTTTATTGGGCAAGCAGTAGCACCTCATTGTGCTTTTCATTTATCCAACTATTAATGATGTTGAACATCTTCTCATATATTCATTGGCCATTGCCACGTGCTTATTTGCTTCATTGCCATTCTTTGCTCATTTGTTCAAATTCGTTTGTTCATTAAAAAAATTGACTTACTTTCCTTCTTATTACTGGGTTGTAAGAGTCCCTTGATATTATAGATCAATTATTTTTAAAATATGCTTTTTATCTTGTCATATGTTTTAAATATACTTTTGAAAACCTTGGAGCTGCAGAGTTAGCTCATCTAATTTATGAAAAATGCCCTTCGTATTTCGTAATTAGCAAAGCAGGGGCCCTTCACATGCCAATCTGCCAAATCAGACTTTCTGTCAGAAGGAAAAAACACCTGACTTCATTTTTCTTTTTTAAAGATGTTTATTTATTTATTTAGAGAGAGGGGGTGTGTGAGAGTCGGGAAGGGACGCAGAGAGAGACAGAAAGAGAGTCCCAAGCAGGCTCTAGCACTGTTAGTGCAGAGCCCAATGGGGGGCTCAATCTCATGACCTGAGATCATGACCTGAGCCAAAATCAAGAGGCGGATGCTCAACTGACTGAGCCACCCAGGTGCCCCTCATTTTTCAGTTCTGACAAATGCATAAGTATGGGTTTGGATCACCCTCCAGAGTGATGCTTTTTGGGGTAAAAAGTGGAGGATGGAAGTGCTAGCATGTTCACGGAAATTTGTCTCCGCTCCCACCCTATAGTGTTTCCATATTCGAAATATTCCAACACAGGGAAAAAATGTCGCTTCTAGATTCTTAAATAAATACGTAATCCATTAAAAAGATAAGAAGCCTTTCACAGACACTAATATTCTGAATTGTTCCTTCAGCTGGTGTTGGAAAGTCTTTCCCCCAGGTCTGTCCACCACAGGTAGATTAGGGATTTCCTGTTCAAGGGGAAGAGCCCTGCCAGGGGACACAGAACCCAGGGCCAGTGGAGCACTGAGGCATCCCAAGCATGGAAGTTTTGGGAAAGCACACATATGGAAAATGGAGAAATGGAAACGGATTCCCTATCCATGCCTTCACATTCCTTGGACAATTTCCTGAACTCCCAGGGACAATTTCCTGAACTCCCAGGAGTATTCATACCAGAATATGAAGACTCTTGTTCTAAATGAATGTGGTTTTTGAAGAAGGGAATGCTTGACAGGCAATGGGCTGTCAAAAATTCCAAGAAAGATAAATTGTTTCCTGCTGGAGGAGAGTAATAAGGGTTCCTGGAGGGACAACAGGGTGATGTCTTTGAGGCGTCAGATGAGGCTCATGTATGGAATTTCTTCAGTCCTGTTGGTGAAAGATTTTAGTGCACTAAGGTCATCACTGGAGTCTCTCCATGTCTCTCCAAATATATATGAATGTACATATATATTCATAGAGAATATATATATTACTCTGTATTTTTCCTAAAAAGTGATGGTGGTTTTATTTATAAGTACGTGTCATACTTTTATTATTATTTTAAAACAGCTATAATTGTCACACTGTTTTTAAGTCTTTGATTAATGTTTCCCCCTGTATTATTTGCTTGGGGACAAACCTCAGTCTATATCAGTGGGAGACCTAATTACTGGAGGATTCAATTAAGAGTTTCTTTCAGGGACTTTTCAGAGAACAATTTCATAGTAGAGAAACTCCACCTTATTTAGATCTCTCCAACTGAACAGTGAGGAAATTTTGACACTTGTCACAAGGACTCAACTAGACCAAACATTACAAAAATTATTTGCATTTATTCAAGCCTTTAAAATAAAATATTCATTTAATATGATACTCACAGAGGCAATAAAATACATAATTTAATAGGCTTTTCAAGCTCATTTAAAAATAGAGAGCTGTCATTTTACAAAGCTCAGCTATTTTTCTTCCCTCTAGCACAACTCACACAATACCACACCATGTAAGAAAGCCAAGTTTTGTCTCACATATTTGGATCTGCAGGGAGGAAAATCCTGCCTGCTGCAGCTGCTGGCTTCCGGACCCTTGTCTGGCCATGCTGAAATGCTGATATGAATTCACAGTGGCCTTAGCACACCTGCCTGTTTTCTGTTTGATGAGGAAAGCGTAGGAGGCACTGAACAGACAGACTCAAAGTTTTTCTTCTGCGCCATCAGAAGCATATTCTTTGACACTCCTTGATAGAAAATCTATACCACCTCTCCCCTACTGGCCTCTAATAAAAAGCTGTAGTCCCTTTTAATAAACCTAATGATGAAAAAAAATATAGGAACTTTATCCAGTCGTAAATGTGAACCTCATCTAAAAAGGCATACATATTACGGTGTTCAAAGCAGACTCCCTCACCCCCTATCGGAAGCTAAGGGTTGACGTTCATGTTCTTGTGATGCTGAAGAACACCAGCGGGATCTGAACTCGCTTCACCCAAATGCCAAAGGCCGTTTGGAGCCAAAACATTTGAAAGGAAATCTATGAGGCAGGGAGAATTTCCAAATGGAAAATGGAACAAAACCACCATGAACTGAATTAAGAATGTGCCCCCATGTTGCCGCAGAATGGAGGAAAAGAAATTAAATCAGACCCAACACGCGGCCAGTTATTTCCCCCTTGACATTAAACCCCTGGTGACATTGACCAAATCCTCCCTGCTTCCTCTTGTGACACTTACTTACAGCATCCAGAGAACCCATCTGGCAGCGCCCTTCCTACTTCTGGGCCCTGGGCATGTCGTCTTCTTCCTCAAACATTCATGTTTCTTTTTATCGATACTCACTTGTGCACATCTAACTGACTCATGTCCTGCATTTCAAGTGGGTCTTTATTATTTGTGCTTTTCCTTGCGTTCGCCATGATCTCCCATTGAACTAAAATCACCGACTGGAGTAGTGGTGTTTTTTCCCAATGCTTCTGCAACCTGCCTGCTCCATAGCTGTCACGCTAGCCAACGTCGACCTGCCCCCTGCAGGCAGACCTTGAGGAAGCCCCTCTCCAGGGCTTGAAGAGCTCTTTGCCAAATTCAAGCCATTGGAAAGAATTGTTTTTCCTAAAAAAAAGAAATCTAGTGGCATTGTTGGACTCCTGAGGCAGAGCAACCAATGTATAACATCGCTGATGCATTATGGACTCCTAATTTGACGATTGATTTCTGTTTAGTAACTCTTTTCTCTTATTTTTGCCCTTGGACTGTCACTGGAGAAGGCTAATTTTTTTTTTTTTTAAATGCAGGAAGTCAGCTACTTGTCCATGTTACATGATAAAGTTATATAAATAAATAGGTTGCAACATTTTCAAAATAATAATTAACATGTCAGTGGAAGATGTTCATTTCAATCTTCTTACAATCATAAATACTGAAGAAAATCTTGATCACTTTATAATAATAATAATTCGTTGCATCTATCTTAAGATACATAAAGTCAGGTGCTCATCTCTGCGTTTTGAGATTCTGAGTAAGAATCCGGTTTAGGAGTTATGAGGTTCTCAGTGTTACCAGTGTCAGGTATAGTCTGTGGTCTGAGGACATTTCTCGGGCATGTTTCAAAGACAGTACATATATACATATAAATATTTGTCACATTAAGGATTTGGGCCACCAGTCACTTGGTACCAAAACCAATATATGGATTCAATTGGAATTTAAATTTTCACCTTAACCCTTTCCTGTCAAGTATCCCAACAAAAACAAACAGATACTGTTATCGCAGAACGTGTACTTTAGAATTCTTCTTTTTTGTCCACTTGGTGTCTACTTGTTATCTGGCTGAAATCCTCCGTTCACCTTTGAGAACGATGACCCAGAGACCGTTTCGATGTCTTTGCTCTCTGGAAATTCCATGTCGTTCTTTCCATGACATTTCTTGTATGCCACATAAACTAGAAGGCAATACACAGGAGGTTAATCAAGGTTCGTATCAATTAGCTGCAAACTTTCTTTGGGCAGTGATCATAATCTATGGCTCAGATATCAGCTTGCACTTCCTGTAGGCTGAGGGCTGCTTAGAGAGAGCAGAAGCCATTCTTAGGTTGCACAGCCAGTCATGGTACTTCTGGAAGACCTGGAGCACAGCCATGGGGAGCACTTGCTCACATGGCTTCTGCAGGCATCAGCCCTGCGGTGGGTGCTCGTCAAGAATGACAGCAGGCACGTATTCTGTGCCCACCACCTCCTAGTTATTACAGTCCTCAGTAAATAGGGTCCATGCTACGGTGCAGGGTCCAACACCTAGGTCTAGTGCTCTGTGTGGGAGGACTTGTGCTGGAATCACACTCTGTCTCTCCCTGACTTGACTCCTTTCTTCCCCCGAAGCGGGAGACTTGGCTGAGCTGGGATCAGCCTTCCTGTCTTCTGGGAAGCTGCTGGTCTCTGGTGGCAGTGCATCTATCAGCATAGTTTTGAGGCCAGCTCACCTGGGCACACTGCCCGGCAAGGGGAGCAGAGCAGTGTATGTGTGTAGACAAGCGCTATGGGCCCATGTATGGGGCAGGGGAGAGGGGTGGTCTTCATAGGCCCCGTTGGTTTTCAAGCCATATTTTCTAATTAAGTTTTATCTGAATGAGTGCTATTTTGTTATCTAAATATATGATTTTTTTTCTTCTTCTCATTGGTTACAAAGTCAACAGAGCAAGAAAAAGTATTATATCATTGGAACTTCAAACTTAAAATCGGTACATAATAATGTCTATCTCATAATGCAGTTGTGAACATTAAGTGAAATAAAATAGTAAGGTACCTAGTATGGCCCTGGGAGAATAGTCAGTGCTCAGGAGTGCTTCAAAGGTCTTAGTATGTCAAGATCCAAGTCTCCTTGTTGGTCCCTGCACTTCTATAATACATTAATTTTGAAGGCACTGAGCTATTGAATCTATTGAATTGAGCTTTTGGTTAATTAAAATAGCCCAACAGTTTTATTACAAACTATTTTCAGCCAGGACCCCTTCAACACACGTACACCACTAATTCTATTTAACCAAATTATTTATACTCTTTCTTCTTTCTTCTTTCTTCTTCCCTTCCCTTCCCTTCCCTTCCCTTCCCTTCCCTTCCCTTCCCTTTCCTTTCCTTTCCTTTCCTTTCCTTCCTTCCTTCCTTCCTTCCTTCCTTCCTTCCTTCCTTCCTCTTTCCTTCTTTCTGTCCTTCCTTTCTTTCTCCTTCTCTTCCTCCCTCATTCCCTTCTTTCCTTACTTTCTTTGTTCCAAAAAATTCTTTCACCAAAATATGTTTCCAGGCATTGTATGTATCAACAAATATGGCTTCCTCGTCTTTATTCTTACTTGTAAAAATGTGGGAAAGTATAAGACCAATACCAGTACCTGCCTTCCCATCATTCCTTCCACTTATCTACTAATCCCCTTTGAGTTAGTTATTCAACTAGTAAATTCACTTAATTGTTCCATCAGCCAGTCTGCTTTCTCTGGATTTCTAGTAGACATCACTAGCTAATTATGTGGAAAAACCTCAAGGTACCCAAATTGGCTATATGTCTTTATCATACAAGACAACAGAGTAATTAGGCCATGGACTCCTGTCTCCTGTGTCAGTGATAAATCAGTGGAAAGTTTCAAATGGATCCAGGGAATCTTTTATACTAGAAGGAAAACTCTGCTTTGAGGATAACACCCAAGACAGTAATACAGAGAACGATTAGTACCCACAGGCAAGTTGAATATGAGAGCTTGAGAACTTGAGAGCCAAGTGAAAAATTAAACCAAACCCAAACAACACTGGACAGCCAGGCAGTCTATAACATAACATTCCCATTATTTCTGTCATTCACCTTCACTATATAACCTCCCTTAAATTGCTACGAAGCATAAAATATCAGTCTCGTTTTAAAGAGAAGATAAAATTTAAAAATAGAGGCTAGACATCATGAATCCTTGGAGAACAAAATGTAAGGAAAGCTTCACCTAGGTGAAGGCCAGCAGGTGGCAGGGGCCAAGGATCAGAAGTGTATGCGACAGCAGAGTAAAATTAAACATCAGATTAGGGGCACCTGGGTGGCTCAGTCAGTTGAGCGTCTGACTTCAGTTCAGGTCATGATCTCACAGTTTGTGTTTGAGCCCCACATCAGTCTTTGTGCTGTCAGCACAGATCCCGCTTCAGATCCTCTGTCCCCTCTCAATCTGTCCCTCCCCAGCTCGTTCTCTCTCTGTCTGTATATCTCTCTCTCAAAATAAATAAATAAACAAACAAATAAATAAATAAACTTCTAAAAAATCGGATTAGCTATCCCTAGTCCCTAAAATAAAGAACAAGTTTGCCTTAACTCTTCTAATTATATGGATGTTACATAATACATGTACACGTGCACATGCTCATGTATCTGTCTTCTAATATAACTTAGCCTGATAAATATCTCTTGAATACCACTTTTGTGAAAAATATCCTATATTTACAAAGCATATGAAGATGATGATTTGGAAAAACAGCCAGTTTGGGGTTCTTAGAAGCATATAGAAAGACACACAATAAAATGGTCCTAACAGGTTAATATGCCTCCCTAATTACTGGAGAAAGAGAAAAGTTCGTGGAGATGAATGAACCTCTCTTACTTTTCACTTAACAATAATCTTTACGAAAATCTGATAAAATTGCCACCTTTTCATTAGCTGTTGGGAATTCGTGGTAACAGTAGAGATGACTTTTCCCACCCCTTTATTTCTCCACCCACAAAAAGGAACTTAATTTAACTTCTAAGATTCACCGCCAAAAAAAAAAAAAAAAGAAAAGAAAAAGAAAAAGAAAAAGGTGATCGAACACAATGCCACATTATCCACTCGAGGGTCTCTCAAAGGGGAGTATCACCGGGGCCATGTGATCAGCATTATTCCTTACTGCCTAGGAAGATTCCCGCAAAGGCGAGCTGGAAAATGCTGTAGATGAGCGGGAAAGTGAACACGACGTTGAGCTCCTCCTGGGTGAAGGAGAGCTGCACGATAGTGGAGCACAGCTGAGTGTTCTGCATCCCCGTTTCCAAAGCAACTGTTCGGCACCTGCAAGACGTGTTGAGAGGATTTATGCTCTTACGGTCATTATTTTGTGCTTTGTTATTGCATGGCACTGAAAGCAGATACAATGAGAACAAGTGCTTATATGTGTATGTGTATGTAGCTCGCTATCTGCTTTTAAGGTATATATTTATTCAACATATTCTTTTACTTATACTACATGGATAGATAATTTCTTAATATATATGATTATATACAGTATGCACAAATATTCTCTCTTTATATACATAGATACAATCTTGGCTTAGTCACCTTTTATGATTGTTATGATCATGAGAAAAGTGATATAAAACATCACAAAAGTTAAAAAAGCATATGCAAACAAAAACCGCTGTTGCTGTTTTCTCCTTTTCACATTAAAGAAAATTTAGAGTTTTTGACATCATTTTGTCCAGAGAAACACAGAACACTGACTAGCTTATTTTGCCCATTGAGCAGTGGAATATATCTATATGTGTATGTGTGTATGATATATATATATATATATAATATGTATGTACACATCATATATATGTATATATGTGTATATGTATGTACATAACCTTATATATAAAGATAATATTTATTTATATTATGTTATATAATAATATTTATTAACAAATAATATATTTATTCAGTACAAATAAAATTACATGTTGAATAAATATATACATTTATCTTTTATTTATTTTTTAGGTGAACATATTTTTTAATTTAAATTTTAGTTAGTTAACGTACAGTGTAATATTTCTTAATATATATTCACTTAAAGCAGATATATATGTAAATAAAAACATACATATGAAAAGAGCAGGATCATTTATATTAGTGTTCCATGAATTCAAAGGGGGTTCCTTTCATTCTTTCCAATTATGCCCTTGGTACCAGTGCAGAGCACAGAGCAGGGGCTGAGTAGACACTCAAGATAGAGTATTTGTTATAGTTGCTTCATTGTTAAATTGGCTTTGTTTTTCTGATGAAAGCTGGATAAAAGTCTGCCAGGAAGGTGGTACTGCTCCGTACTCCAGATGAGAAAAGTCAGAGGAAGAGTGAGTGCCTGCCCTGGGGTTCCCAAGGTCAGTTGGCGGTGGGTCAGAGTGCAAGCCCAGATCAGCCTGACGACGTGTAACACCCCCCACTGCCCAGCCCTGCTCGTCTTTTTCTCAATGTCTGGTATGCTGCAGCTGCGACACCTGCTTTTCTTTCTGCCTATTGGCTCAGATGGTCTGGCAGGGGAGGAAAAGTTTTTACTTGGTGCTAGACTCGTCCATGCTAAACCCAGCTCTGATGTTTGCACCTTGGGGTGATGAGCTCCTCCTGTTGCTGGATGGAGGGCCCCTTGTCACCAGGCCACCCTAAGTGCTTTTGTTGAAGTTATTCTTTCTGGAGAATAAGGACGTGAGACAATGGAAGGACTCAGTCTGCATTGTGTGGGGAATGGTCCCCAAGAATCTGAGCAAAAGAGTCGGTCAGTATTTTATTTCTGGGGGACCTGAGTCTATTTAGAATGATTGGATGAATGTTATTACAGGTGAAAGATTTTGAATTTCTTATCAGTATTTATAGCTGTTATGGTTGAATTGTGTCTTCCCAAATGCATATGCTGCAGTCTTGACCCCCAGGACCTCAGAATGTGACCTGAGTTGGAAATTGGGTCACTGCAGATATACTTGGTTAAGATAACATGATTAGGGTGAGCCCTAATCCAATATGACTGGTGTCCTTATAGGAAGGGGAAGTTTGGGCACAGAGGCACTTCTAGAAGAAAGACAGTGTGAAGACAGCCATCTTCAAGCCAAGGAGAGAGGCCTGGGACAGATTCCCCCTCACATCCCTCCAAAGGAAGCATCTTGCTGACACGTTGCTTCTTGGACTTTTAACCTCAAAACCGTAAGACCTTAAATTTCTGTTTAAGCCACTCTGGCTGGGGTACTTCTCTATAGCAGCCCTAGCAAATGAATACAACAGCCATTACAGAAGCAGATTCCCAGTCTGATTGATCAAAACACCATACCTGTGCCAGGACTGACCGGCTATTCTAGCCAGTAAAAACCCTAGGGAGTAACCAGCCAAAGGAAATAACATCCCTATGATCCACAGTTTGGGAGCGATGATCCAGGCGCTCTGGTATAGAATTCCTCCAACGACAGCTATGAGCACGATAAGGATTGCACCTGTGATGGACCCGATCTGGAAGGAAGACACAAGCAGACCTGACAGCTGTGATCGAGAACAAAACCCATTCAGGAAGAACTGGAAGACCTGGCTTCCGGATTGAAATCTTCCTGCTCTCCTTCCTTTGGTAAGTCTTACAACGTCTCTTAGTCTTGCTTTCCTCATGTGTACTTGAGGATAAAGTCTTGCCCAAGACGCCTTTTGTGATGATGATAATGAGAAAAGGGATATAAAACTCTACAAGAGTTAAAAAATCATATATAAACAAAAACCACTGTTGTTACTGTTTTCTTATTTTCACAGCAAGAAAATTTGGAGATTATAACTTTTTTTTTGTCCAGAAAAATAAAGAACACCAACTAGCTTATTTTGTCTTCCAATCAGTAGGATATATATATGTCTCCATCTATATCTATCTTTATCTGCATTTATTTCTGTATTTATATCATCTGTGTCTATATCTATACCACTTTATCCATATCCATACCAACTAGCTAGAATATAGTTCCTGATGGGGAATGAATGGTTACTAATGAGTGGTTACTAATTACTAATGGGTACTAATATCTACCAATTGCCAGATGCTGAACTGGCCATATGGATTCAGAGATAAGAAGCATCTCATCTATTTTTGAGAACAGCTGTCTAGATACATTTTATAGTACAAACCCACAGAACAGAGATCAGAGCAAGGTGCCCTGGGAGTAGAGGGTAGAGTAAAAGCAGGAGGTGGCATTTGAGTTGGATAGAATCCTGCCCTGTAGGTGGGACCAGGAAGGGCACTCTGGAAGAGCACACTGCAATGTCTAACAACTTGAAGTCTCGATAGATGGAGGTTTATGATATACTGAAAAAACCGGTTTTGTCGCTGGAAAAATCAATTATTGAAACTCACACTGTGGAGCATTTGCAACCTATGGCATGGGGCAGTTACCTTAAGAATGATCTTGGCTTTGTGGGGCCATTTGTGGTTAACAAATATTCCAATGGAAACAGGAACAACAAGAGCGACCAAAGACGTACCTGAAAATGACAGGAGAGCAGTTTGATCAACAAAATATGTAGCTCAGGAAAAAGGAAGACAAAACAGTAAGCAGCCTGCAAAAGGCTTAGGTAGTATATCAGTCCCCCTTCTTGAATCCACAAAACAGACTCAAGCAAAACAGTAATAAAACTCTCCTTGATCCACCCCGGCAGAAGATTTAATCTTCCTGGTGAAGCATTGCTAACATGGATGGTACAAATCCCTCTTAGGGTTCTTTACACTGCCAATCTTTCACTTTCAGTTTGTGAAAATCTTGGCTTCTTTGGTCTCTGGATCTTGGTATCCTGGGAAAAATACCTTTCTAAACTTTGTGTGTGTCTTTATGTTCTTGGGGTGTACATGGGTATTTTATGTCTGCCTGTTACATCACGGCAGTGGAAACCAAACAAAAAGTTCAGAATTCTCCAGGCATTCTGTGGGCTGATGACTTCTGGTTAAGACTGAGTTCGGGTCTTCAAATCTACAGCAGAGAGGTGAGAGAGGAGGTTGAAAAAAGCATGCTTTAAATTTTCTGTGAGATAATATATTTGGCGACCTCTCAAGCAATTATAATTCTTTGCAGGAACGTGCTCACCCAGCCAGATAAAAGAGCCATGCTTCAATTTCCCTGTGTTAAATTTACTGCTGTTCCCATCGCATGATGGTTTGTTACCCCATGTTATTTAACTATTTTTTGTCCAATCACTGCTTTTACATAATTGTGTGCCAACAACCTCAACTTCTCATGGTCTGTTTCTTTGTCAAATATCCTTTTAAAGCAGGAGGGGAAAGTGCAATCGAATCATGAAGTTTCGAGGGTGGTTGTTGCTCTGCATTGGAGGAGATTCTATGAGGACCGGAAAATGGATTCTAGATCCCAGGGCTGCAAACATGAATTTAAAATGAACACAACAGTGATGAAAACATAATTTCTTTGTAGCCTTCTGGTCCTCCTTGCAGTATAAAGGTCAGCAGTTACTTTGTCCCAGAAATTACTCAAAGGGATTAAGTAATGGCTGGGAAAACCTAAAACAGGAAAAAAAAAAAGATGGTAGGAGAAAATGGTGGAACACAGGATATGGAAAAGAGTGGTTGATGGTCATACTGGTAAGAGCTTCCAGAAAAACCTCCTTTGGGTATCCTTACATCCTGCTGCTTTGGGAGGAGACTTCTTCCCTGGGGTGTCCAGACTATTCCCTAAATTGTGGCAAGTTTGTAGGCCTCCAGTTGAAACCGTCTTGATCCGAATTGATTGTATTCTGGTAGCTTACATCCAGGTGCAGATACTGTGCTTGGGATGCCAGTGTGGTTAGGGTATAGTATATTTTTAATGTGTCCCTTCTGTGAAAGGGGCTCCCTTCCCCTGCTGCCTCACCAGGCTGGGGCCCCTCCTGCTGAGAGTCTTTACCTCTCTGGGGAGGCCCAAGGCTACAGGATGAATGTACGGACCACCTGCCCAAATTGTGTTTCCTCTGCCAACCGGGTGAGGCCAGAGACAGTTTTTCTGGGACCAGAAGTTGGCCATTAAAGACACTCTTTGCCCTTCCTCAAATTCAGTGTGTGGTTCCCACCCAGAAAGGTGGGTTGGTGTGATTCTTGACTCCCCGTGGGGTAAAGTTTCTCTCTCCTTCTCCCCCTTCCTCGTGTGCCCGTATAGCACGTGTCTAACGCCCGTCCAGTTCGATGGGAAAGCAGTTGGGCCACTGGAACTGTAATGTGGCCTTTTTGTTTTGAGTTCCCAGAGCAGGTCTGGGAGGAAAGAAAGACGGATAAAAGCAAGAGGAGGACAGTCATGGACTGGAGCCAGAGGGACTGGGGTCCGAACATGACCAACTGTGGGAAGGCTGCAAACTGTACAGCCTCTCTGTGCCCTGGTGTCCCCCTTTGTGAAGCGGGTAGAATTATAAGTAGCTCACGCAGCTGCCGTGGGAATTAGGTGATGAAGCAGGTATACGGTTCTTAGCGTTGGGCACTTTTAAACAGACAGCAGAGGGGAGCAGGGACAGCACCCCACAGCCGCTGGTCTCTGTGTTCTCAGTGGCACAGGCTGGGGAGACGCCCTCTTCCACCCCAACCCCCTATGGGAAGGGCTCAGCTATGGTGCTGCACCTGCACAGTGGGGTGGGCATTGTGTGGAACTCGGGCTGGGCAGCGCTGACCACAGAGAGAATGTGAAGACCAGGGGGCATTTCCAGCTCAGCGCTCATTTGGGGCAAATTAAACCTTTACCCTGGGCCTTAGTTTCCTTGTCTAAAAAGTAACGAGCACAACTTGTGAAGTGATTGGGTTGTTGTCTTAACGGACTAGAAAAACCAATAGCAAGAAGGTTAGGTTGGAAAACAGGCCTGGGTAAAATGGTGAATAAGCAGAGTCAGTATCTTTGTTTTTGCTAACTCATTTAACAGTTTTAAAAATCTTGCCCTTTTCTCTTTTCTTTTTGCCCTGACCTCTTTCCTGATGACCGTTACCTCCACGGAGGTGCTAATTACTCTGTCTCATTTTCTGTTCCTTGCAAAATTTATTCACATTAAAGGAAGTGCTGGACACCTGGGTGGCTCAGTCGTTTAAGTATCCAACTCTTGATTTCAGCTCAGCTCATGATCTCTGGGGTTTGTGAGATTGAACCCCTTGTTACACTGTTCACTGGTGTTGTGAGGCCTGCTTTGGATTCTCTCTCCCTCTCTCTGCCCTCCTCTGCTTGCTGCTCTCTCTCTGTCTCAAAATAAATAAATAAACAAACAAATATTTTTTTTTTAAAAAGGACGTGTTATAAGTCATTCACACTACAGTTAGAATTATTCAATATAGCCATGAAGTATTTTCCAGAAGGGAATGAATATCACGAAGAGAATTTTCTTTTAATGTTTATTTTAGAAACAGAGTGAGAGACAGAGTGCAAGAGGGGGAGGCGGCAGACAGAGGGTGACACAGAATCCGAAGCAGGCTCTAGACTGAGCTGACAGCACAGAGCCTGACTTGGGGCTTGAACTCATGAACCACGAGATCATGACCTGAGCTGAAGTCAGACACTTAACCGACTGAGCCACTCAGGCGCCCCTCTACGAGAATATTTTGAAGCTTAAATTATTTTGTTAAACAATAAGTAATAATAGAATTAAAAGTCCTCACTCAAGAGACAGGATCTTTGAGAGGCCTGCAATGCAGGAAGTCTACGTTGTTTAACCTGAAGGAAGGTGCTTTCCAAGGGAGCAGACTGAGAGTTAAGGAGCATGAGGCGTAGCAGGGGATTCTGTGGAGTCACCCTACAACCTGTTTGCAAGAGAACTATCTCACCTATATCTCATCTTTTATGACTGCAACTGTGTGGGAAATGCGTGGTTTGAGAAGGCCAGGAGCTGTCTTGTCTTACCCTTGACCCCGTGTTACACAAACGACTTAATTTCTCACCATTATCTGTTGAACCGGAAACTGGAAAAAAAAAAGCCCCTTTGGGGTGGGGGTGAACATCTTGGAGCAAAATGAGTGGAAACAGAGTCATGACTGGTAGATTTGACTCCTGGGGCATCACGTACAGACTGTACCAGGCAACGAACTTCTGAGTCAAGATGTGGCTCACAGTCGAACGTTACCTATATTGCGTTTCGTTGGGTAGTTTCCCAGCACCACACCCACGGTTGCTCACTAGGTGTCCTAATTTTAAATCATTAGTGGAATGTGTGTATATATATATATATATATTTATGTTATATTTCTTCTATCTGCGTGTCTGGGAGCAAACTCATGTTCCTGTGAACTATGGTACTGAGCGTTACGGGAAGGACATAGCCTCTTGCACATCAGCAATTTTGGCTTCCTCAGGTCCAGACGGCCGTGCCTTGAGTCAGCCCTCCCTCTGGTACCTGAAGTGGAGGAAAACCAGGTTCTCCCTTGGGGTCAAAGTTTGGGGTTTGGATTCTGCCAACCCTCATTCAGTCGCAGGCATGATCTGTAACGAAATCCTGATTGGGTAAAGACGGCCACTGGTTCGAGAGGTAGACACTAGCTGGGTCTGGGCCTGGCCCGAGGTTAACAGAGAACAGGAGGGTAATATTCAGAAAGCTTGCAGAGGAATGACTTACCTATGTTATCAAAGGGAATTATGATGGTCCCAGAGTCGACCCACATTTTGGTATAGATAAAGAGGCACAGCGGCATCATTCCCAGGGCAAGCAGCGTGGAGCATGTGGTCATACTGATGCTGGAAGGAAATGGGCAGGTTGATACGTCCGCCTGGGTTTTCTAGGGGGAGACTTAGTTTCATCTTGCAATTCGTGATTAGGAAATCCTGCGGAAGACTCAACCGGCAGCATCCTCTAGGCTGATGGACGGATGTGTGCATGCGCCCATCTTTGTACAGGTCCCAGCTTTGGGGAAAATGCGGAGATCTGGATTTGTGGTTTTTCTACTCTGTCTTGGGCCGTTCCTCCCTCTCCACTGGTTCTCGAGGATCAGAGCAGACAGTTAATGACTGTTTAAATTCATTATTAGAAGAGGTACAGGGTTCTTGGACACACCACGCTTTGGACCTCCAATCAGAGAAAAGCAAACACATCTATACCAGCCGAAACTTTAGGGGCTTTGCTGTGTCTGTCGTTGTTGAGATGGGATGGGACTCCCTGGTCCCTCGGAGGAGAGCACATGTCCAAGGGAGGGAGCCTCAGTGTCTTTTTTAAGGCAGACAGATTACTGCCCTAATGCCTGTAGCTTAAAAAGAAAGAGGAAGCTGACTTGAAGAACTAAAGAAAATATGCAAGTGGGGGTGGAGGGGTGGTGGGCCTGGATTCTATTTCCACTGAGAAATTTACCCAGTGTGTGTTCAGAAGGACCAGGGTTTGATACTATTATTCCTGAGAGCATCTGTGTTTTAGTGAGCGGACTGGCTGGGTGAGCAGATTTTGGCTTTGGACCTGGAGGAGTTTACATGGAATGGTGCTATCTTCTGCAATGTGACAATGGATGGAAGACAGGTGTTTGGGTGGCGGGTCTTCCTGGTTCCCCTCAAGGGGCCATGTGCACAGATGCACATTCTCTTCCTGGGGAACCGAGCTGTTAAATGTCTGAGCTAGACACTAAAGCCAGACACTGCCGGGGTTGGAAGCAGGCGTAGCCACTTACTGCATAAGTACTATGTTCTTTGGGTAATTTGCTTGACTTTTCTTGGCCAGCTTCCTTATCTGTGAAATGAAGATTATAACTATTGCCACCTCATAGGCCGTGAGGACTAATGACCCAGTGAGTCCAGTACTTAGAATAATGCAAGACTCTCATTAAAAGTCAACTACTGTATTAGCTCTCCAGCCATAGTGTGTGTGTGTGTGTGTGTGCGCACATGTGTTGTGTTCCAACAAAATACAGGATCCAGAAACGAGACATTTTTCTGCAAGACCTTTCTCCAAAAGCTGTAGCATTGAGACTATCAGAGTAGTAATTTCTTAAAGGTATTATATGTGGACTTGAAGGAAAATGCAGAATTATTTACATCACCTGTGACCCTGCCCTCTGCTGTGCTCCACAAACACCAAAACCACACTACATAGTGTTAAGGAAAACAGCTGGGGGTGAGGAATTTCATTTTAATGCATCCAACTAAGCACAGTCTTGGCAAAAAATAAAGGGTGGTGGCAACGCTTAACGGGGGCTTAACTTGGCTAATAACCATTTTTTTTTTTAAACTGGGAATGACCTCACTTAAAATGTGTTTAAAGAATTTAGGATAAAAGTACTTGTCTTCATGGAGCTAAAATAGTAGAACACCAACAAGTGCTGGAGATGTGTGTAAAACATTTCTAAGAAGTTCCATCTGTTATGGGACAGATTAACTTAATTTAGATACAAAAAAAGGATGCTAAGGCAGCATCCTAAACCAGAATAATAATTTTCAGAAATGGTCTTGCTTATAATTAAAATATTGGAGTTTGTAAACTCTCTCCCTTCCTTTGACATTCTTTTATCTTTTATTTCAAAAATAAATTAGAATGGATTTAAAATTATCATCATGGGGTGCCAGGGTGGCTCAGTGGGTTGAGCAGTTTACTTAGGCTCAGGTCATGATCTCATAGCCTGTGAGTTCGAGCCCCGTGTCGGGCTCTGTGCTGACAGCTCAGAGCCTGGAACCTGCTTCAGATTCTGTGTCTCCCTCTCTCTCTGCTCCTCCCCTGCTTGCACTCTATCTCTCTCTCTCTCAAAAATAAATAATAAAAACATTAAAAAAATTAAATTTATCACCATAATAAAATCATTTTATTCCAGTATGTCCAATGTGCTTTCCAGAGTAGAGGGGATGGGAGGGGTGCATGGAGGGGGCAGTGTTTTCTACCTAGATGATATAGTAAAGAGAAGGGTAAGGATTTTTTATTTTAAACTCTGAGAACAACTGTTTCTCTCTTTGTTTTTTCTTTCAAATTTCCTTGGGAAAGCTTCAATTTTAAATTATTGCTAAGACAGTTTATGAAATTGTGTTATGGTTTTGAGTTTGGCAAGAGTAGTTTCTTGAGGCCCTGAGGTAGGACATGGCAGCAGCTGGAGAAGGGAATGGTCTAGCTTTAGTGGGCCACCTTGACCATGAGGCACTGCAGAGGGGCAAGAGAACAGGTGGCCAGAAGTTGATGCCATTTGAACTAACATGAGAACAATATCAAACCACTCAAAATGAGATGAAAAACAATTCACAGGTAATAATTTTAGGGAGCAGTGTAGGGGAATAGATCAGCAAAAGAAAAAAAATCCTTTTATGAATAAAATCTGAAGTTTTATAAGAAGCATAGATGTCAACAATAGAAATACTACCATGAGTTTATGCTGGAATGAGGAAAAAGGTAACAAAAGAAAAAAATCTCTTGTCTTTAATTTTTGGCTTTAGCTCTATTAGCCACCAGGGAAATTTGTTTTCCTTTCTTTTCTTTTCTTTTGAGATAAAGACAATAAATGAGAATTCACTAAATGTTGAGGAATTGGGTGAAGTCACTGATGAGGAAAGTAAAGACTGTTACCATATTAGAAGTAAAACACCAAATTTGACAGATCAAATGAAGTGTATGTAGGTGGTGCTAGAAAGTGGGGACATGGTAAGTGATAGAATAAATGTTGAACAAAGATTAAGAGTCTGGATAAGGATACCTGGCTAGGTCTGGATTCAAATCTGTCTCTGATATGTACTGCCTCTGTGACTGGGGTTAAGGTTATGAGCCTTAATTTTATCATCTGTCAAGTGCAGAAAATAATAGTACTGACCTCAAGAGGATTATCTCGAGGGTTAAATACACCAATGTATGTGGAATCCTTGTACTGTGTGTGGCTCATAATGGTGAGCTAATAAATACTAGCTAGTAAAATAAAAATAAATGCTACATAAGAGAAACAAAACTTGGTGACTTTGAGGGGAAAAAGAGAAAAAGTCAAATACTATTGGGTTAGTTCTCAGAGTAGAGAGAAACTGGACATTTATGTGATTTAAATGGGAGAGGTTGCTTCAAATTTGTGATAAGCCAGAGGGTGGAGGATCTTGAACAACTAAAATAACAATAAACAATGAACAATGAACTGACCTGGAAGATGAAAAATGTAGCAATCTTAGCCAGAGAACAAAGGATGTGGAAGGAAAATCTAGAAACAATTAACACTGGAAAATAGAATAAGGGAGTGTAGCTAGTAGATGGCAACTCCAGATGGAGTTGGGGAGAATGGGGGGAGTGGAAAATCTAGAAACGATTAACACTGGAAAATAGTATAAGGGAGTGTAGCTAGTAGATGGCAACTCCAGATGGAGTTGGGGGGAGTGGAGGAAAGGTACATAAGCAGGGATCCCTCCAAGAAGTCAAAGAAAGGAAAACGACAAGGAAAAGTCCTTGCATGGTGTGGCTGAAAGGAGATTCGAAAACGGGGGATCTCTGGGAATAGAGCCTCAAAAGAGGCAGGTGTCTTTGTGTCCTCTGGACTATGGGTCCTGCCACCGGCAGATTCGCCTGAAAATGTCACCTTCATTTCTCCCAGAAACATTTTGTGTATAGAATGCCCACAGCACAGCTAGAACAGGTGAAAATACCTGTACGCTACTCACATTCCTGCAACACTTTTCTAGGCTGGAGCAGTCTGAGAAGGAGCTCAAATATCACTTGCTGTATTTCAGTGAGCAAGGTCTATAATTTCGTTAAGGATAACTGTCTGTTAAGTTTGTTGTTGTTGTTGTTGTTGTTGTCTATTTTTTTTCACTGGAGATTGCAAAATGCAATGGCTTGCCAGGTTCAGAAGAAATGGTGGCAGGGGAATAGGGGGATGAGCGGGAGAGGGGGAGACAACAGTGTTAGGGGGACAATGGGGTGAAGGGGAGAGGGAGAGGGGGCTGGGTGGGCTGGGGGGGGGGTTGATTTGGTTTCTTCTCCCAGAAAGCACACCCAGGAAAGTCACTGTAGATGGAGTTGTTTTGCTTTCATGGTGTGGTATTTGTTCTAGCAACTGGTAAGCAATGCAGATACCTGTTGTGAAACAATCATATCTTGGCTGCGATTGCTACGGTTCCAGTGGAAATGGAGAACGTAAAGTTCTTAATTTTTTTTTTAAGTTTGTTTGTTTGTTTATTTATTTAGAGGCAGAGAGAGAGCATGCACAAGTGGAGAAGGGGTAGAGAGAGAGGGAGTAAGAGAGAATTCCAAGCAGACTCTGCACTGTCAGCGTGGAGCCCCACATGTGGCTTGAACTCACAAAACTGCGAGATCAGGACCTGAGCCCAAGTCGGATGCTTAACCGACTGAGCCACCCAGGCACGCCGAAGGTAAAGTTCTTAAAGCACAGAACTGACTCCAGAAGAATAGAAAATGTTGGAAAACTGGTTCCCAAAAGCTGAGGTGATACTCTCTTAACTTTAAAGGAATATTTGACCAGTTCTTCCTTTAACATATGCAATGCATAATGTCATCATCGTACTGAGCAACATAATTTAACTGCTTTCAATGATTATGGGCCATTGTGATAAACACTATTATTTGCTCTGCTAAAATACAGCAATGTCTTCTGGGCATTTGTGTTTAGAGAGCTGTTTGTCCCTAGATTAAGGGACGCAGCGGCTGCTGTGACTTTGTGAGTTGCCTTCTTAGTTTTGTGGGCATTTTTGGTCCTCTCTCTTGAGGTCAGGCTTTTGGGGCCACTTGATGCTGTGGGACACAGAACCACCCCACTAGCACCTTGCTCCCCACCCCACTTCTTTTTTTTTTTAATGTTTATTTATTTTTTGAGAGAGAGAGAGAGAGACAGAATATGAGCAGGGGAGGGGCAGAGAGAGAGGGAGACACAGAATCCGAAGCAGGCTCCAGGCTCCAAGCTGTCAGCATAGAGCCTGATGCCGGGCTCAAACTCACAAACGGTGAGATCATGACCTGAGCTGAAGTCGGACACCCAACCAACTGAGCCACCCAGGTGTCCCTACCTCCACCCCACTTATATCTCATCCTCTGTGCTGAGAAATAGCTCAACAGAGCTCTAGGATTAGGAGATTAAGAAGGTCCTGCGCAAGGAACATTTATGACATTAAGCAGGGTTGAATCTTTTCCTGGGTTTTGTTTGAGGTCTGGATAGGGGGCATGGCTAGCAAGGTGACTGCTGGACTGGAGAGCTGTTGGTGTTACTCACAAGACAAGGGGCATCCGTGGAGAACACACTTTCTAGAATGAAAACGAACAATTTCACTGCCATATGTCCCATTTAGGGATTATTCTGACTTGCTGAAGGATTCACATACACTGATTAAGCTGGCTGTTTTCCACCAAGGTTTCAAATTTTACTTTGGATCTTTCTCCTAAATATTTTATTTTTTTTTACAGGAATTGTTATATGAGGTAGACAGGATTACATAATCATCTGTTTCAAGACAAATACGATTTCCTTGACACCACAGAAAAGTGTCAGTTGGAGCTTAGATTAGGTCCCTACAGTTTTTGCCCGCAGGAAGAAATCTGTTCCAACAGCCAAATAACCCAGCCTCGTGCATACTTTTCTGTTTTACAAACGGATTACACGTGGGGCATTCTCTTGAGGTAGAAGACTCTTCCATTTTATTGAAAAGTTACAAATACTCTGTAAAAGCTGTTTGGTGGAATTGAAAGTCCCATATTCAATTTGGGTCACTTCCCTTGGCTTAGTGGGTGAATTGTCACCTCTGTGTGCTTATGTCCAGATCAGCCCAAGTTGAGGTCTAGAAGGGCCTTATGGCTCTGTGGTGGTTCACAGATTAACTAAACCTGAACAGTGCTCACCATCCTTTGTTCTTTACAAGATTTCCTTAGGGGGAAAAATCTCTTGCAAGGAGAGATGGTATTTCCTTAAGTGAAAAGTATGTGAAGTGAAGCCATACAGGTTGTATGGCTTTTCTGAAGCTTCGGGGGGACCAACCCCAGCTGAGATGACACAGTGCTCAGTAGGCACTGTGTCAACGCGGAATACAGCTTTACATTTTCCAGTGGTTACATTTCTACGCCTTAAGCTACTCTCTTCTGAGCATAGTAGCTGGTGATTAACAGAGCCGACTGCCTACTGTATAGTATTTAATAAGCACGTGTTACATTACCACCTGGCTGCTTTGCAGAAATGCATACCTTTCCCAGGAAATGAGGAATTGTCAGGTAAGGAAAAAGACGTTTTTCTATTCAACGTAAGGCATTAAAATTCTCGGTCTCATCACGTTAATGCTTCGTCTTATTTCTATTAGTTTTTTTTTTTTTTTCCGGTGCTAGTTCAGACTGGCACAGGATGAATTGGGCAAACATTGCAATTTAGATTACTCTGTGGGAAGCAGAGAAGCCATTTTCTGTTTATTTTATAGTAAGGTAAGCATAATTTAAAAAAAGCTGCTGCAGGTTTTTTTTTTTTTTTTCTCTTTTAATGCCAGTAGAAGCGAAGTGAATGTACAAATTCCTCCTGAGGCTTTATACCAAGAAAAAACTTGTTCAAAGAACTGGCTGTATTTGGTGAGTTGACCAACTATTGATATTGTCTTAGAATAGATTCTAATGTGTAACGAGCAATTGGATCGCGTGATTCCACTCAGAGCTCCTCGTCACCACAAAGAAAGGTCGGTTTGTTTCTCGTTTTGTTTTTGCTGATACCAACAGGGCAAACTTTCTCAGGTGTGCTCGTGGCTTGGACAAAACTTCTTTTTTGAAACACTTTGAGTCTTTCCCCAAAGATAAATGGCAACTATCCAGCTCCCTGTTCACTGAGTTGGATGAGAAACCACAAATATAAAGTATAACCCCCAAATTCCAATAGCTAAGCAGCTGTACAGGAAGTTGAGGGAATGCACTTATTGTCTTCTGTTTAGTTCCTCAGCTGTACCCTAGATCAGGCTGGTCAGATGGACATCATAGTGACGTGGGCTCGTGACAAGATTAATTCAATGTGATTACAGTAGGAGAGGCTTAGATAGCTTACCTCAAGTCCATGTCGCCATCGACCCAGTAGGCCAAGATATTGGAGGCGGTTCCTCCGGGACAACATCCCATGATGAGTACCACTACAGCTTGGACAGGAAGGATGTCAAAGGCCACTGACAGGATGAATCCCGTGAGGGGCATGATTCCAAACTGACAGAGGAAGCCAACGCATATGCCCCACGGCCGCTTTACGTGTCCTAGGAATTTCTTGATTTCCACATTGCATCCCATGGAGAACATCACCATGGCCAGGAGGATGGTCAAGACAGTGCTCAGGACCACGCTGAGGATGTTATTGAAATTGCTCTCAGTCAGCACACAGGACGACCCATTGCAAACTGTGGCACTGGCCGAACAGCCTGTTGAATTATTCATTGCTGGATTTGGTGCCCAAATGGTCACACGCGTCCACAGAAGTACCAATCTTCCGCTCCTCACCAGACGAATAATGCCTCATCCAGCCGTGTCCAACTTTTAAACCCTTCTCAAACATGTGTCACTTGAGTCTCTTTCAAAAGCCACCTCAGAGAAGCAATAAAAAACAATAAATGCTAGTATGTCAGTTTCCAGAGGTAACATTACAACACAGCACAAATTATGAATCATAAAAGTCCTGCCAAATTGTTGGTCCGGCTAGAGAATTATAATTAATCATTTATTGGCATGATAATGAACCGTACCATATAAAAAGAGCCGTGTTAATGTTTAATGCTGAGGAGGTTTGTGAAATTTCAGTTAAGTGACACTTAAAAACAACTAAGAAAAACGAAAGAACGTTGGAGGGTGTAAGCCATAGGAAAGCACATTGTTCACTCATATAAGGGAGATTGGGTCCTGAAAAAGTCACGTCCTGTGCCGAGTTAAATTGCAAAATAGTGTCAGGCTCTGAACTGGGACCTAGACCTTGAATTTCCTCCCTCCAAGAGCCTTCCTACTGAATCAACTGGTCTGCTTGTATTGGTCTATAGTTTTCCTAAAGTACATGTAAGTTTCAGAAATGTGTAGGGTCTTGATGCAAACCTATGGGACAGTAACATGCAGGAGGGTGGAATGTTCTTTATGTGGTCTGGTGGGAAGGGAGCTGATGAGTAGAGCCACCCTCAATTACAGAAGCGATTATGTGTGTGTTGCCATGGTAACAAAGCACTTTTTTTTTTTTTTTTTTTAGGTAGAGACAATACAATTATTTAGAGGAATAAGCCTCAGAGGATTAGGTCAAGGTAACAGGCTGGTGGATAGAGGTTCCAAGGGAGGCTGATTTTTATGAATGTCAAATAGTCAACCTCATTGCAGACAGAACACTGTATTTGGTGTGTAAGGAAGATAAAGGAGGGAGAGAGGGATTGTTCCTGTTCTCAGAAGTTTACAATCCAATGACTGCGTCAAGATGTATGTGTTGTCTAATTTAATCATGTTAAATTAAGGAAGATGAGCATCCCCATTTTACGGATGAAGACTTGAGGGTCAAGGAAATGAAGTGCTTTATTCAAAGCTACCCAGCCGATACCTCGACATCCTGAAACTCAGTCTGGCTTGGTGAAAATTAGCAGTACCTTAGAACAGAACTTCTCAACACTCAGTGTGCACATGAACCCTCAAGGGGTCTTGTTACAGCACAGATTCCGATTCCAGAAGTCTGGGGTGGGCCTCAGGATGTCTGCATTTCTGACAAGCTTAGCTTTGATGGTGATGATGCCGATCCAGAGGACCACACTGTGAGCATCAAGGCCACAGAATACCAATGTCAGGGTGACTACCATGGCACCCAAGGTGGTGGAAACTGAGCTTACCGGTCACAACTGAGAACAGCGTTTAGAGAGTGACTCTATACGGGGAATTACCTTTCGCATCGCTTGAGTACACATGAGCTGTGAGCACCCGGCAAAGGGATCCATTTGTGTCAGATGTCCCAGCTGCTGGGGGCCTAGGGGCACTGTCCCTTTAATCTGGAATTGAGCTGCTGGGAAAATGTCGAAGAGTGTCCTTAAGGGGTGACCATGATTCACACTCCTTATGGTGCAGCTTCTGTCCCCAGAGTGCTCCTCTCTAGCTGTCATGCTTCACAGCCGCCCTTGCTGGCATGGGTGGGCTCCCATTAGCTCTGCCTGGCTGCATGCCAGTTCCCGGGAAATCGTCCTGACTCTCTCACTACCCTTCCTGCTCCCACAGCTAAATGATTAGCTAGGGAATCCCCACAAGGGCTCCCCTCTCACTCCTGTGTGTGGAATGACTTGGCCCTTGCCCTGCAAACATCTCCTGGCACTGACCTCTGACCCACTTCTTGGCTCAGGTGCCTGGCAGCCGAGGGCAGGAGCCGAACACTCCCCCTGCTGCTGCAGATCGGCACTTGCCAGCTCTGGCTCTGCCCCCCAGTGCCTGGGCTGGGCTGGGTTGGGCACGTCCATGGGACTGGAGATCAGCTTCCAAAGCAGCTGTCCTGCTTTCACCTCCAACAGCCCTGGAGAGTGAAAAAGCTAGCCTAGGACCTACCCCCCAACAGCCTCTTCACTTCACCAGGTCTGGTCTGTGAGGGGAAACTCCAGGGTGGCTGGGATTTTTCCCAGGATGGGCTTCCTGTTTTGGGCTTGCTGCTGGGTCGCCTGGTGAACTCCCTACTTAGCCTTTCTGCTGGAAGCAGAGGAGACAAAGTGAAGAGAGTAGAAAGCAGGTTCAGAACAAAGCTGTTCTCAAATTTCAGACGGCTTGCTAAGGAGATTTGAGGCTCCCAGGGGCAGAATGCTTTGCATATAGACAACTTGCAAATGAGCAGTCTGTTTGACTAGACAGAATGCTACAGTTCTGGTTAAAAAAAATGTGCCAATGCATTTCTAATTTTCACATTGTTTTTACATAAATTTGCACATTAGGCTCGAGAGGCCTCATATTCAAGTATTGGAGGGATTCACAATTAATTAGTACCCTTAACTTCAGCTGCATTCAAATTCAGGCATCAGACTGGATAAATGGAAAATACCTAAATATGCAAAAATCATTCTTTTTAATTACAATGCAAGATCAGGGAACAGATGAACACCTGAGTGTCACTGTCAGGAGGCTGGGGCTTGATTTCCACTGTCACCTTCCTCAGTCTATCCTGCTCACTTTCTCCATGCACGGGGCCATTTTCAAGAAGCCAGCTGCCCATTCCTGCTTCAGCCCCCCAGGTAGAGACACAGGCAGGTTGTGGGTCAGTTCAACTGCTCAGGCTTCCATTTGGTTCCCCTGTATCGCACTGGAGTAGTGAACGTTTAATAGCTTTCTGAGCCTTTGCCGTGAAGATCACTGTGAAAGGCAAGCTTTCTGTTTCCTATTGTGTTTCATCAGGGATGGCTCTGTTGAGATCAACAGGCATTTGGGACTTGAGTGGTTGTGTTGAACAGCTCCCTCTGGCCGAGATGACCTCCCTCGCTCCTGTCTCCCATTCCTTCCTGCAGACTGGACTTTTATGGAGCCCGGAAGTCCCACAGTCAGGGTTATTGTTTGGAGTCTCCACTGGCCCTCAGAGAGTCGCCCACGATCGGACTGGCTGGCCATTCATCTGAGTGGGATCAAGGGCTTGGCCACCGCACACCAGTTGTATGTCTATCACGTCAGGAGGTTCGTGTTCAATGGCACTTTGTAAAGCAAAGTTCAGGGCGATAATCTCTTTAATAGAACCTATACCATCCCAAACCGCAACAGTGGGATTCTGGTAATAGATCTCTCCAAGCAGCAGGGCAGCTGATTAAACAGATGAAGCAACACAGGGATGTGCCCTTTGGTCACGTTTCACTTCTCAGATTTTAACCTTCTGGATAAACTGGATATCATAGCCTCATGGCCTCTTTGCTGTCTCCAGGTACTGGATCTCCTGTCCGGCTTCCAGCTCGAGGGGAAACTAAGAAAAGTGGATGCACGACCTGTCACACTTTCACACTTCTGACATAGGTTTGACTTTTCAAAGGGAACTTTATTAAATACTAAGAGAGCAGAAAACCAAATTAATGATAGGCAGGAAAGCCTAATGTCAGACAAGTTGTTTGGGCTTTTTAAGGATGCAAGCCTGGTGGGGGCGCCTGGGTGGCTCAGTCGGTTAAGTGTCTGACTCTGCTCAGGTCATGATCTTGCAGCTGTGAGATCGAGCCCTGAGTTGGGCTCCACTCTGGGTGTGGAGCCTGCTTGGGATTCTCTCTCTCCTTCTCTCTCTGACCCTCACCTGCTCTTTCTCTGTCTCAAAATAAATAAGTAAACATTAAAAAAAAAAACAAACCCACGAATGAAAGCCTGGTTTCTAGGCTGAGGAGAGATAGGGACTGAGGCAGCAAAGGTGGTCAAGGGCATCTTCTTAAGATATCTGAGTGATGTGTGAAGGAATTTGGACCTCCTCCTGCATAGGGTGTTTGATCACAGCAATGGAATCGAGGAGCAGAATGGAATTGGAGACAGTAATTAAAATTAAAAACAGAGAAGGCTTGATAACTAGATGCCTTGTTAAGATGGGAGTCAAAGATAAATTTAAATTTCAAGTTGCAATTTGCTAAGCATGCCTCATCCTTGATGATACACACAAGGAAAGAAGGATCCGGTAAAAAGGATAAGGCCAGTCCTTTTTTCTTTCCTTCTTTTTTTTTGGTACATGTTGAATATGAGCTACTTTTAGGACATTTGGGGTAGAAATAACTCATTAAGGAAGTAATTTATCTTTTAAATTTCACTTTAAAATTTTTTACAAGTGATACATATTTATTACAAAAATTTCAATGAATGCGAAAGGGTTCGAAAAAGGAAGTAAAAACACGTCCAGGTTATTGCACATTTCGTTAATATTAAGTAAGCATCAGTCCAAACGTGTCCCTAAGCAGATAAATGGAGGGAAGGGAAAGGTCTTTCCATCAGCATAAAAAGAAAGCTCACAATGGCACCGTGTCTGCACACTGTGGTAAAAATTAGATGTATTAAAATTATTTTACATAAGTTTAACAGCAAAATATCAAATAAAGGCCTGAAAGATCTTCAGAGAAATATTGAGAGGGAATTATGGAAAGCGTAAGGTGGTGAATGCGTTTATTTATTAAAAATAATTTTTTTTGGTAATGTTTATTTTTGAGAGAGACAGAGTGTGAGTGGGAGAGGGGCAGAGAGAGAGAGAAGGAGACACAGAATCCGAAGCAGGCTCCAGGTTCTGAGCTGTCAGCACAGAGCCTGACGCGGGGCTTGAATCCACAAACTGTGAGATCATGACCTGAGCTGAAGTCGGACGCTTAACCGACTCAGCCACCCAGGTGCCCTACACATTGAATGCATTTAAAAACATATATTGAATTTTATGCAATGTTAACTCTCTAACATAAAATATAGGAAAATGAACATTCTCATATTTCTTCTCTGCCTGCCCTCCAGCATCTAAATTGTATTTATTCATCTATGTTGAGCCCCTACTCTGTGCCAGAAACTGTTTTAGGTGTTTGGGTGAATAAAATGGACAGATTCTTGCCCTTGTGGAACTCATAGTATAGTCAGGGGGAGATAGGAAATAAATAATGAAGGCGAACATGATAATGATTTGGTAAATAAAAAATAAACAAATAGAAAAACAAAGGGTAGGAAGAAACATGTGTGCCAGGTGGAGTGAGAGAAGAAAGTTGGACTCCAGTCATTCATTATAAAGGAGGAGAAGAGGGTCAGGAGTCGATCAGGTGTCTGGGGTAACCATTCTTGGCACAGGAAAGCTGGACTGAATCCCTAAGGAAGGCCTGGCAGGTCCGGGGGCAGTGAGGAGGTCGGCCTGGTTGGAATGGGGTTGGTAAAGAGCAGAGTAATGGAAGAGGAGAGAAAGTGTATTGGATGGAAGGACTGATCGGTTAGAGCCTTAGAGGCCATTGTGAGGACGTGGGCTGATACTGGAAGTGAAATGGGAGCCATTGTTAGATAGTGTGTCATTGTTGTTGTTGTTTTTTAAATATATATTTACAAAGTTTTTATTTATTTATTTTGAGAGAGATAGAGACAGTGCTTGTGGGGAGGGGCAGAGAGAACGAGAGAGAATCCCAAGCAGGTTCCGTGCTGCCAGCGCAGAGCCCGACATGGGGGCTCTCACTCACGAACTTTGAGATCATGACCTAAGCCCAAATCAACAGCTGGACGCTTAATGGACTGATACCATTCATGATAATATTCACATTATTCTCTATAACTCTAATCTTCACAGAATGTTTCATCTTTTAAAGTGAATTTAGCGCTTATTATCAATCCTTCTATGTTAGTGTTTTAGTTTTCTAATGCTGTGTAACAAAATACCCCAAAGCTTAGTGATTTAAAACAACAACTGTGATATCACCTCCCATGATTCTGTGGGCTGACCAGAGCCTCTCAGATGGCTCCCTCACAAGATGGCAGCCCATGCTGGCAGGTGACTGGAAGCTCAGTGGGGGCTGTCCACTGAAACAGCTATGCGTTGCCTCTTTACATGGCCGAGGCGTCTCATAATGACCGAAAGTTGCCAGTTGTTGAAGGCTGAGCCTGGAACTGGCACAGCCAGCTCCATTTCCATGGAAGAGTCCACGTAGAAGGGGGAAAAAAATCCTACTTTGGAGAAGAAAAAAAAAATTGTAGCCAGTTTTAATTCACCATAGATGACTTCTCTGTTTTTTGAGTTCTTTTATGTTTTTTTTAATTTAAATTGCAATTTTTGATTGTACGTATTCCACTGACTAGTTTTATCTAGAAAGACTCAAGGAGTTTTTATCCCCTGTGCTTTCCTATTTGTGAATATTTATCTTTTTGCTTTCCTCTTGGAAAGTAAAATATTCTTTTTTTCCCTTTTAACATTTATTTACTTTTGAGAGACAGAGACAGAGCATGAGTCGGGGAGAGAGACAAATATGGAGACACAGAGTCCGAAACAGGCTCTATGCTCCCAGCTGTCAGTAAAGAACCCCACACTAGGCTCAAACCCATGATCTGAGATATCATGACGTAAGTCGGACCCTAAACTGACTGAGCCACCTAGGTGCCCCGGAAAGTAAAATATTCTTATTTCACATTACTTCTTAGACCTTTATGGACATTACAGTATTGTCTACTGGCACTGAGCATTGATGTAGAGAAGGCTTGAGCTAGATTATTTTTTTTCCTCGATGGCTTTTTTTTTTTCCTGCTGAATACTTGAAGTATTTATTCTTTGACTCTGAAGTTCAGGACTCCAGTCAGAACATGACTCTGGGTTGGTCATACTATATTGACATGTCTTAGAACACTATATCCTCTGTTTTGATTCAATATTCCTTTTGATTAGGAAAGTTTTCTTATATTTTATCTCTGGATACTTTCCCTGTTTCATATTTCAGCTTTCATATTTAAGAAAAAGTTAATTATTTATTTGGAATAAGTATGTTGGCCCTCTCTTTCTGTTATCTACTCTATTTTTTTTAAAAAGTATCTTTTGCCCCATTCTTTTAATTTGTGGTGATTATCTCCAGTCTTGTACATATTGGTTTGATTCCTTATCATTTCCAAATTATTTTTTACCATGGAAACGATATACATTTGTCCTTGAATTGTTTACTTTGTTCTGGAATGTCCATTATCATCAAAGTCTGTATTTTTAGCATTTAATCTGTTAAATTCCATTTCATTGAATTTATTTTTAGTTATTCTAAAATGTAGATTTTCTTTCAGATTACATTCTTAACCGACTGAGCCACCCAGGCGCCCTCAGATTACATTCTTTATCTATGTTTTGCATGCACTGTTCTTTTCCTTTCTCTTCTTTTCTTTTCCTTTTCTCCTCTACTTTCCTGTCTTTTCTTCCTGTCTTCAACCCTCTTACATTTTCATATATAATACATTCTGTTTACTTTTCAGATTTTGCTAAATATCTTTGCCAGAATTTATTCTACTTTTTGAGGAAGGTGTATTCTACCCTTGAATCATGGATTGTTCTCCAGCAAATTTAGAGTGTATACTCAAATGCACACACTGCCACAGCCCCAAGTGGTTCACATCCTCACATTCACTTCTTTCTCTTGATTCAAAATATCTCAAGATAAGGCACCAGGGTGGCCTAGTAGGTTGAGCATCTGACTCATGATTTCAGCTCAGGTCATGATCCCATCATCCTCGGTGAGTTCTGTGTCATGCTCTGTGCTGAGGGTGGAACTTGCTTGAGATTCTCTCTCTCTCCCTCTCCACCTCTCCCTCTGCCCCTCTCCCCTACTCATGCTGTCTTTCTCTCTCTAAAATAAAATTTAAAAAATCTGAAGATAAAAAAATATAAGGGTATTGCTTCAGCTTGCTTGGTTCCATATTTCAGAATATTAGTGACCAATTTTAGGATGTTGCCTCATTATTACGGGAGAATGGATGGCATTTGGTTGGGAAGTAGGATTAGGAACTCTGCTACAACAGAATCTAGAGTCTTCTTTTCCTTACCCTGGATCCTACAGGTTGAGTTTCTTAGCTTTGGGTTATGTATCTCAACTTCTTTGTTTCCAGTTGATTTTTTGGGGGGTGGGTGCTGGATTTTACTATTTTTGAGGTAAAATGTGACATTTTGAGATCTGTTCCTAGGCATCATTACTTTTTTCTTGAGTATGGATCACGTTTTCTTGTTTCTCCCCATGTCTAGGTTCTGTTTTCTTAAGTGCGTGCTGGACATTGTACATTATATTGCAGATTCCCTAATTAAGGAATCTTCCTCTGGAGAGGTTAATGCGGTTGACCCAAGTGGCAGTTGCCCCAGTGGGCAGTTAAATTATTGGTTTATTACATTGAGCTTACATGGGCTTTTTAACTGTGCAAGGATAAGCCTTTTGGTTTTGCACTTAGTCTAGTCTTCGGGTTTTATTCTTGAGGCACGGCCCTTCTTCCACAAAAAGCCTGAGTTTTTGAGATTTACAAAACCCTCTCTAATTTTCAGGAATTCAAATCTAAAGCTGTGTCTTCTCTGGTGAGTAGGGGATGAAATGTATGATCGGCTCTTTCTCTCTGCTTTACTCTTTGGAGTCTTCCTTGCACCCGAGCTACTCAGGGGCCAGCCAATGATTTAGGGGAGATTACATGCAATTGGGGAATGTCTTTATATCTTCTTTCTTCCTGGGATTTCTCCCCCAAGTTGTAGCTTCTCTGACAATTGGACACATTTTGCTCCAACATCTCAAGTATGTGTGGATTTCTGCTTTAATTCCACCACCGCATGCTGCATGGACTGATGGCTACCTTGAGGGGAAGAGCTTTGCAATCACAGATCTCACTCAGAGTGGTTCTCTTTTATCAAGGATCAAATACCTTCCAGTTTCGTCCTGCCTTTGGTGGCTATTCATTACCCTCAAATAGTTCTTTTTAACATTTTTTTGCCAGAATTTATAACTGATATCTGTAAGAGGATGAATTCCCCATAAGCCACTTGCCATTACCAGAAACAGTATTCTGTGATTCCATTTATTTAAAAACAGAACAAAATAAACTGCCAACTTTGGGGTGGCATGCTTCGGTGGCAAAATATTAATGAAAAGCAAGGATGTGATTACCTTGCAAATCATAAGAGGTAGAGAGTAGTGGTTGGGAGAACCCACAAAAGGGCTCTTCTGTGCTGGTGATGTTGTATTTCTTAACCTGAACAGTAGTTTATGAATGTTCACCACTGAGTTGTGGTAGACTGAGCACTAATTCTGTCATGAGAGCCCACCCTCCACCTAGGACCTCATTTAAACTGAATTACCTCATGAAGGACCCCCTCCAAATATCATCACATTGGGGGTTAGGGCTTCAACATATGAGTGTAAGGGGGGGGGGACAAAAACTTAAATTCCATAACCCAAAGGCATAGACTGGTGAAAGGAAAAGAATGGAAGATATATCAGACTACCTTGTGTAAGAAAGCTGGTGTGGCTCTATTAATATCATCTAAACTAAACTTAAGAAAAGGAGTCATATTATCAATAAAGGAAATATTGCATAACGGTGAAGATTTTATTTGTTCTGGAGATGTAACAATCCTGAATGTATATACATCTACTAACAGCAGTTCAAAACATATGAGATAAATATAAAATGAAAGGAAGAAATACAGAATCACACCTGGTAATTTTTAATATCTCTCTCAGTAATTAATTAATAGAACATGCAGCTAAAAATTAAGATTATAGAAGAATTGAGTAATATTATCAACCACATTCACCTAATTGGCACTTTAAAATACTGGACCTGATAACAGCGTAACACACATTTTTATTTCCTAGTGCATATGGAACAGTTACTAAGATCAGATAACAGGACAAAAGATGTGTCAGTAAATACGAAAGATGAAATCCTCTGTAGTATGTCATCTAACCACAGGATAATGCCCATAAGAGAGCTAGGAAATTTCAAATATTTAGCAATGAAAAAAAAATCTAAATTATCCATGGGCCAAAGAAGAAACCACAAGAAATATTTAAAGCATTGTGAAGTGTACGCAATTGAAAACACACAATATCAGAGATAGACTGTAGCAAAAACCGTGGGGTTACTAGCTTCGAATGCTCCCAATAAAGAGGAACAGTTTAAAACCAATGATCCAAGTTTTAACATTACAAAGATAAAAAAGAAAAATACTATAAGTTAAAGATATTTATGAAAGAGAATAAAACAATGGAGAAAACTAAATTGGTTTTTTGAAAAGATCAGTAAAATTGATAAATGGCTAGAATGTGTGATCAAGTTAGAAAGAAATTTGATGATAAACATCAGGAATAAAAGATACAATGCCACCACTAATCCGATAGACATTACAGGGATAATAATAAACAAATAGGAAAAATTTTAGGCCAATAAATTACACAACTTCGATGAGATGGACATGTTCCTTAAACAACACTGCTTATCAAACTAGTGCAAGAAAAAAAAATGAGAAAATATGATTAGCTTTATAGCTACTAAAGAAATTGAATTGGTAATCAAAATCTTCTCACAGAGAAAACTCCAGGCCCAAATGGTTCCACCGATGAATTATCTTCATTACTTAAAGAAACACTCTCCAAATATACTTTATGAAGCAAGAGTGAAAGTGGCAGTAATTTTCCTGTTTTGTAAAATTTTTTGTCAGGCTCTTCATTTTACTTCTCTGCTATCTTTTTCCTCATCTCTTGAGATGGATACAGAACCCTTCTCTTCTAATATACACATTTTCACATCTTTAGTTGCATTCTACAAGTTTTGATATGTTGCATTTTTAATATCAAGGAGTTAAACATTTTTCCAGTTTTAGTTTTAATTTCTTCTTTGATAACAGGATTTAATTAGAACTATTGATCATTAATTGCCAAATATATGAAGTTTCCTACTTATAATTTCTAGAAATTGGTAGCTTGAATTATGGTTAAAGAAAGTATTTGCGGGGGCCCCGGGTGGCTCAGTTGGTTAAGCATCTGACTTTGGCTCAGATCATGATCTCACAGTTCGTGATTTTGAGCCCTGCATTGGGCTTTGTGCTGACAGCTCAGAGCTTGGAGCCTGCTTTGGATTCTCCGTCTCCCTCTCTCTCTGCCCTTCCCATGCTCATTCTCATTCTCTCTCTCTCTCTCTCTCTCTCTCTCTGTCAAAAATAAACATTAAACAAATTAATTTAAAATAAAAATAAAAAGGAACATATTTGCTTTTATTTTAATTCTTTGAAATTTGTTGAGATTTATTTAATGAATTAGCATGTGTTTCATAAGAATGTATTTTCTGCATGTATAAGAATATATTTTGAGCACAATGTTATTTGAATAACATTTGTTAATCATATTTTTCAGATCTGTATTTCCACTATTTTTTGTCTACTTGTTCTTCTGATTATACAGAGGTATATTAAAATATCCTACGATAATTGTGAATATACTTATATTCTTAAACTGTTAATTTTGGTTTTTATGTATTTTAAGCTATGTTATTAGATTATAGAAATTTTGAATTATATCTTCTTGATTATTTGAACCTTTCATTATTAAAATGGCCTGTAGTGCTTTTTGTTATAAATTTTATCACATTTTATATGACTACAATAGACTTCTCAGTGTTTGCACAGCGTAGCTTTTGGTATCCTTTTATTTTTAACCTTTCTATTTCCTTATATTTAAGATGTCTTTCTTGAAGGCACTTATTCATCTTAAGTTTTATTTATTTGAAAATTACTTTCTCTTACATTTAATGTAATTTGTTATATACTTGGGTTCAAATACTTAATTTTATTAAATGCTTTCTGTTTGAACACATACTCAATGTTCCCTTTTCTTTTTTTTCTTGCCTAATTATGGATTTATTATTTTCTCTATTACATTTTCCTTGTGCATTAGATTGGGAGTGCTAAACACTTACCATTATCGTTTTGGTGGTCACAGTAGAAACTGACAACTGAGTTACCAAACACAATTTTCTTGTTACTTTTGTCCTATCCCCAGATAACGTAAGTAACCACCCTGACATACGCCACTGATGTTGGGAATTTTATGTGTCTCTATCATAAATAAAGCATTATTTTCACCTGCATAGCCAGTATTCATTAGCCCTTAATATTTAATATATTTTATTGCTCTTTATTATTTTTTGCATTTCTAAGCATCCATCAGGCATGACTGTATTTCTGCCCCCAAATGGTACTTAACATTTTTCGTAGTGAGAGGCTTCTAGTAGAGAATCCTTTTAGTTTTGATCCGCTTCCCCATTCTTGAAGGCTACTTAAACTGGGTCTGAAATTCTATTTTGGCAGTTATTGCCTTTTAGCACCTGGAAGTTATAATTCCAATTGTTTTGAATTCCAATGCATTTGTTGAGAAATTAGCTTTGAGTCCTACTGCTGATCCTTTGAAAATAATTTTTCTTTTTCCCCCTCATCTGGCTGATTTTAATATTTTCTCTATCTTTGGTTGTCAGCATTTTATGATGTGCTTACATACACTTATATTTTTATTTATCTCGTTTGCTCTTCGTAGTCCTTTTGAATATGTTGTTCGATATCGTTCCTCAAGTTGGCAAACTATCAGCCATTGTTTTTGTGACCATTCCTTCTGTCTGATCTTTTTTTCCCAGACACAAATTACATATACTTTAGGGCTTCACATTGTGACTTCTGAGTTGCTTCCTGTCTTGTGTATTTTCTATAATATTCTGTTTATTTTTTATTTTGAATCTTTTCTTCTGGCCTATCCACAAGTTCACCAATACTCTCTTCATTTAATTGTCTTTATTCTGCTAAAGTCATTCATATCTTTTTAATTTCAGTCATTGTACCTTTTATTTCTGGAATTTTCTGATGATAAGTATCAATTTGGTTTGCATCTTATTGAAAACAGTAATAATACTTTTAAAAAATACAAATTCTACAATATCTGGAACCACCATGGATCTGATTCTATCACCTGTTTTTGTTTTTTTTTTCTCCTACTGGGTTTCATTTAGGTCGTCCTCTGTCCTTGAGTTCTTGGTTATTTTTTATTATGCGTTGGACCCCAGTCACTGTATTCCCTCCCTAAAAAGCTGTCACATGTGCAGCTAATCCTTTGAACTCTCCTCCAGAATTCTAAGGACCTTGGGAAAAATGTCCCTCCATGCTTGCTTAGCCTCCTTTTATCTATATTTCCTATCTTATTAGCTTTTATATTTTCAGTTTCAAAAAAAGGTATTCACACCTATTTTAATCTTTCTGGGATGTTGGCTGAAGTTGTTGACTCTGTGGTAACTTTGGTACTTTTATGTTGATAAATTACCAAGTATTTATTTAGTCTTCTTTTTCGTTCTTTTCTCTCTCTCTCTCTTTTTTAAGTTTATTCATTTGAGAGAGCGAGCGAGCAGGGGAGGGGGCAGAGAGAGGGAGAGAGAATCCCAAGCAGGCTCTGCACTGTCAGCACAGAGCCCAATGTGGGGCTCAATCTCATGAACTGTGAGATCACGACCTGAGCCAAAATCAAGAGTCTGTCGCTTAACCAACTGAGCCGCCCAGGCACTCTTTGTTCTTCTCTTTTATTGGTTGACATTTATACGTGAATTTATTTCTGTGAATGAATTAGTCAATTTTGAATTGGTAATTCACGTGCAAACTTTATTGCAAAACTACTGTGGCAGCCTGTTGTACTAGAAAGTACCATCTCAGACCTGATGTTATAGTTAATTGCTGTCTGCTGCCTTTCAGTCTTATCACTGCATTTTGCTTCATGCTCATGCAGTCACTAAAAATTATAGACATTACTGGATTTAGATCTTATTTTATCCTATCCTATTTGTTGGACAGAATTGGAGGTGGTTATTGAATTTCTTGAGGAAGATTTATCTTTTCGAACTACTCTTCTCTCACCCTCAAAGATGAGCTCATACAGGATGCCTGATTTCAGTCTGGCAATGGACAGGAAAGAGGGGTTGGATATGGAAACTTCTCACTTTTATTATGAGTTGATCATCTGGTCTTCTTACTATGTCATCCACCAGTAAGCTTGTCTATAAAATGCATTCATATGAATGACCCACGGTAAGAAACCATCATTCTCAAGGTTCCTACAAAGAAACATGAGAGAAATAAAGACGAATACGATATGTAACTCAAAGCTACGGAGAGCAAACATTTTAATTTTTATGCATTAACTGTACTAAACGTTGTCACTATTGCCAACCCCTCTGGCATTTGGGACATGCTAATTGAATCTAATTATAGAGCGACAGAAGCTGATGATACTGTGTGAGAAAGCCTTGTTAAAAAACATTGTTGAGTTCTGGTAAAATGTATACTTTTAAAAATCACTGGATGTCAATTCCCATAAAGAGATGTGAAGGCACCATGAAGGCACCACAGTTTACTCACACGTGGGCTTGATTTTCCTGTGGCGTATCTTGTTTCCACAGGCAGAAAACCTCATTGATTTGGAAGTCGTCCATCAGAATGCCCTTCCCTGTTCCTGAGGACCTAATAGAAAGAGCAGAACTTCTCCGATGTGGTAAGAACTCCAAAAAATCTGTGCCACATCTTGAAGAATATTACTCTGGAATTTTGGACTGTCTGGAAAGTTGCTTCAACATCAATAAATGTTTAAATATTTAACTATAATTTATTCCATCTGGCTCACTGAGGATTATCTTAACATTTGATAATTATTGAGGAGAGCATTTTAAATTTTTGTTGCACGTGTGGCAGGATGATTTCTGAGATACTAATTTTTTCTGTTTCTGCTGTAAGAATTCCAACTTTATTCCAAGCAGTTGGCCACTTTTTGGGTTTCTATACATCAGGAAGTGGTAGAGAACTTGTACTGCTAAGTAGGAACATAGGTGATAGCCATGGGAAGGAAGGTAAAATAAATGGCCTGGGCCCATTTTGTCTATGGATCTCGCCTTTTACCTTGTTTTCTCAAGGCAAGTCTTAGGATTGATGGTATTCCTTTCTTTCGGCATGCTTTCTCCTTGGGCTCAGCCTTCCCTGGCTTTTTGAAAAAACAGAAGGCAACAATTAGATTAGGTACATATCAGAACAGGGCTGAGGAGACGCATTGAGCTGTTTTAGATGAAAGCTTATGGAACAAAATGTTGAAGAGATACAATGTGATTAATGTAATTTTGTATATCTTTGTGTTTTGTGGTGTGACCCTCCCCCTCTGCCCCCACGCCATCAGGCCTTTTTGGAGTTGGTTGTAGATATTATTGATAAGTGATCAATGCTACAATTCAGAATCTTGGTCATTCCTATCTATGTTCATCTGAAGGAATGAATAACACCATCCTCCTCTGCCCCTCTCCATCAGTGACCGCTGAGATAATGGGCAAACCAAAAACTGCAAACTCATAAAAACTTAGAAAATGAAACAAAAGCTGAAGTCAGTGACAGATGACTGTTACAAAATCCAGCCAGAGAGGTCAGAACTATTTATGATCTGAGCTTCTGACTTGCCCGGGTTTTTGATTCTGAACTTTACCTAGCCATCCTTGGCCCAGCATACTTACTGATGACCTTATTTCCTTCCTTGACATTTGATCATTCTAACACCTCTACCGGTAGAGGTAGAGAAGAGTTCGTGGGATCCCATGAACTTAAATCACTGGGGTGTCTAATTGTAGAAGTTGAGGCTTAACATGTGAGAACTCTAGGAACTCACTGAGCAGAATTAAATTCATGGTGAGGTTGATTTTGTATTTATTCCTGAGAGTTGCCCCTAACAAAGGAGAGGAAGAGAGGTTCTCATCAAGGGCTAACGGGGAGGGATGGCAGGCAGGATTCTTTCCTGGCTGGAGAGGGCCAAAGGGTGTCAAAGTCATGTCTGTCCTGACTGGTGCTGTTCTCCTGTCTAGCCTTGCCTATCATGGCTTGGGACTGTTTAAGAGATTTCTTCATTAACATTTTTTTTAATGTTTTATTTATTTTTGAGAGACAGAGAGACAGAGTATGAGCAGGGGAGGAGCAGAGAGAGAAGGAGACACAGAATCCAAAGCAGGCTCCAGGCTCTGAGCTGTCAGCACAGAGCCCAACACGGGGCTTGAACTCATGAACTGTAAGATCATGACCTGAGCCAAAGTCGGACGCTTAACCGGCTGAGCCACCCAGGCGCCACTGATTTCTTCATTTTTATTGGGAGTCCTGGGTTTAACTATTGCGCTCATTTTCCAACATAAGCTTTTATCCTGCACTGTTCTGGCTTCTGTCCTTTAGTCTCAGGTTGAAATAAATTTGATCTTTATAGCCTGGGGTAGATCTTACCACTTAGATGAATTCTTTACAGCGGTTGGGTAGGTAGATAGATAGACGGATAGATAGATATCCTTTGCCTCTATATGGAAGTTAGGAATTGAAGATAAACCTATGCTAGGATTCACCTGCTCATGGAGTATGCCTTCAGTGGAGAATTTTGATGAGGTCCCCTGCACGTGGTCTTGTCTTCTGGTTTGCTTGTGCTGGAGTTTATAAACCTTCCAAAGACTAACACTTTAAATCAACTCACAAGAGAATGATGTATGAACATAATGGCAAGCTGTTATTGACAATGGAGAAAATATATTTCCAGTGGCCTCAAGCCAATGCCTCCTTTACAGTATCGGGGTAACTCAGGGGTACTCAAAATTCTACTTTTCGATATTGTACAAAAAGAAAGAGATCACCTTGAGGACTGTTTTTTTTCCAGGCTCTGGAAAATCCAAGGCACTCTCACTGCCTTTCATATTTTCTGGCTCTAGAAAGAAGCAGAGTGTTTCTGCCTTGATTTCAGTATTGCTTTTTTTCTGAATCATTCTTGACAAACACTGGAAAATTTCTCTGCTTTGCACTTGTCTATCTTTGGTCCCTTGATGTTCACAGTTCTGCAGTATAAGAATTCCATCGATTACACAAAATTTTCTTGATGCCCAGTTGTGATGGTTAATTTTATGTGTCAGTTTGAGTGGACCACGGGTACCCAGATTAAATATTGTTTCTGGCTATATCTGTGAAGGTGTTTCTGGATGGGATTTGCATTTGAATAGGTGGGCTCAGCAGGGTTGACTGCCCTCCCCTGTGTGGGTGGGCATCTTCCAAGTGTTTGAGAGCCTGAATAGAACAAAAGGCAGAGGAAGGAAGAATTCATCCTTTTTTTTTTTTCCTGCCTCAAGTAATTAAACTGGGTCCATCTCATCTTAATTTCTCCTGCTCTCAAAATGGGATTCACAGGCTTTTGGACTGAGGCTTTTGGACTCAGACTCATTATCCCCCTGGCTTTGCTGGGTCTCCCACTTGCAGATGGCAGACCTTGGGACTTCTGAGCCAATTCCTTGTAACTTCTCTCTGTCCTGGTTCTCTTTCTGGGGGGGTGGGGGGGGGGGGAGAATGTGGTCCTGACTAATGTACAAGTCAAGTCTTTACTGGGCTAAATCCTGGTTCTTCAGAATTCTACCTAGAAACATTAAAACTTGCCTTTCCCCTGACGTGTTTATTCAGTAATATAATTCACAGGAGATACCTTAATTTTAGATTTTAGGTGAGCATTTCCTAATTCCATAAGTTGCATTTGTAAATTACTGTACACATAAAAAACATATCAATACACATTTCATAACAAATATCCCCAAAGAATCTTTTTTTTTTTTACCTAAAAATATCTAAGTTACTTTCTCCAAAGAAGAGGAGAAGGAGATCATTCCTTTGAAATAGAAATTCTGTTTGTGTCACTGACAGGCTTTCTTGCAATAAAGCTGGGATACACTTAATTATTGGAGGAACCAGCATATTTCCCATCCTAAGGTAGTAAGTAAAGAATAACCAGGGTTGGTTTTATCTTTGGAGGACTGTATAGAGCAACGCACACAGGCCTGCCCTGGTCTTAGCAGTGACACTAATGTGTGTAGGAGGAGTCAGAGGAAGGTTGTTGCCAGATGCCCCTGGATAGTGTTAAGAGCAAATTCCCAGGAGCCAGAGTTGGAAGCACTGGCAGTTGAAAAGAACACATAGGGATATAGTTAAAAAAAAGGGGGAAGACTTGAGATTTCTCAAAAAATTAAAAATAGAACTACTGTGTAATTCAGCAATCCCACTCTGGGTGTGTATCCCAAAGAATTGAAAACAGGATCTCAAAAATATATTTGCACACCCATGTCATTGCAGCATTATTCACAATAGCTGAGAGGTAAAATCAAGCTAAATGTCCCTCGATGAATGAATAGATAGAGAAAAGATAGCATATACAGTAAAACCTTGGCTCGCAAGTAACGTATTCTGTGAGTGTTCCACAAGGACAGCAAACATTTCTAATAAATTTTAACTTGATAAAGAAGCGATGTCTTGGGCGCCTGGGTGGCGCAGTCGGTTAAGCGTCCGACTTCAGCCAGGTCACGATCTCACGGTCCGTGAGTTCGAGCCCCGCGTCAGGCTCTGGGCTGATGGCTCAGAGCCTGGAGCCTGTTTCCGATTCTGTGTCTCCCTCTCTCTCTGTCCCTCCCCCGTTCATGCTCTGTCTCTCTCTGTCCCAAAAATAAATAAACGTTGAAAAAAAAAAAAAAAAAAAAAAAAAAGAAGCGATGTCTTACAATATGAGCCAATGGTTCTTCTCTCTAACTCTCTCTCTCTAAGGGATTGTGGGTGATCGTCTCCCATGCTCGGATGCTTGGTTTTAGGCTACAGCGTTTGGCAGAAATCAGTGATTTTTCAGGACATTGGAAGGTGCCCACAACTGACACTAGTGTATTTTTTGTCACTTCAAAGCACCTATGGACAGTCTTTGCTTTTCCGTACAAGAGTGGGCTTAGGAATGCTTTGCTTCGTTCTAGGTCAGGCTGCCTGCAGATAGAGACCATTTCCTCTGCTGCCTTATTGCCACTTACATTCAATACAGTACATGACAAGAGTCTGTTAATACTGCACTGTAGTCAAGTCCATGTGCGTGTATACAATGGCGCCCATGCAGAAAAAGGTTGGAAAGAAAGGCAGTAATAAGATGATTACAGTAGAAGTTGAGAAGGAAATCATCGAAAAGTACGAATGAGGTATGAAGTGGCCGAAACTGCAAGATTTTATAAGAAGCCTACATCTGTATCTCGTCTGCAGAGGAGGAGAAAAAGGGGGAGGAATCCCTTCAAATCACTTCAGATGAGATTAGGGGGACATGTAAAATGTGGGAAACTGCAAAACTTTGTGGAAAAGCACTACCCGAGTAAAGCTTTAGCAGTGATAGTGATGAACCTGTTTAATGACAATGCAGTGTCACACTTCCGTGAAATCTCAAAAGGAGGCAATAGCAAGTGTCATTGGATAGGTTCCTTGTTAAAGTTGCAAGAAAAGAAAAAGATTGCATTGAGCCAAGAGATATCAGTGATTCCATTAGTGATAGTGAAAATCCTCCCACACGATAACCCTCCTCTCTCTTGTCTCCCTCACACCAACCACAAAGGTTTTCAAAGGGAAATGTAGGTTAATTTGTTTATTTTTCCTTATACTTTGTATTTTTCTTAGTATTTTGTATTGTAGTACAGTATTGCAATCATTTTACATGAATATTTTTGGGTTGTGGAATGAATCATCTGAGTTTCCATTATTTCTTATGGGGACATTCGCTTTGATGTACAAGTGCTTTGGATTACAAGCATGTTTCCAGAAGGAATTATGCTTGCAAACCAAGGTTTTACTGTACATAGAATGGAATATCATTCATCTTCAAAAAAGAAAGAAATCCTGTCACAGGCTCCAACATGGATGAGCCTTTAAGATGTTATACTTAGTGAAATAAGCCAGTCATCAAAAGACAAATACTGCATGATTACAGTTACACGAGGTATCTGAAGTAGTCAACACTTATAAACGGAAAATAGAATGGGGGTTGCCAGGGGCTGGGGAAAGTGAAAATGGGGAGTTGATATTCAATGAGCGTAGGGCTTCATTTTTGCAAAAGACAAGTTTCTAGAGATGTGTTGCACAATAATGCGCCTGTAGTTAACCACTAATGTACTGTTCACTTAAAACTGGAAGAGATGATAAATTTTTATGGTATGTGTTTTTTTACCACAACTGAAAAAAAGTCTCTGATCACATGGCTTTTTCTCAGCTCTAGATGTAGTGAAGACACTCCTTACCCTCCTTGGGAACTCTGCACTGTTCCCCTTGACCCACACCTGTTCTTGACCTTGCTCTCATTTTCATACCGATGTTCATGTCTGTGGTTCTCAGTTCACCCAGCTGGGCTTCCTCAAAGGTACAAGTTCTTTCCAAGGCTTCAAGGACCAAGTCAAAAGAGGTCAAAAGAAAGATGTCAAAAGAAAGATGGAAAGGGTTGTTTCTTATGGGACAGGTGGAAACAGGTCCCTTTCAAAGTCGCTTCCCAATCTTTGCCCCATTTTCTTGCTCTTTGTCAGTAAGTCAACTTCAGTGATGGCTTTTGAGTGGAAACGTAGATACAAACTTGGGGGTGATATGTACAGTCACCTATACTTGGAGCAGAGCTGTCTAGATGGGGGAGAAGATGCTGGAGAGCATATTAAAACTTGGGGTAGTAAACTCAGTAACCTTTAAAGTTTTTTCAACCTTTGAGATTCTATTATTCCCCCAAACCGATTTATCTCTTATTGTTATAAGCACAGGCTTTTGTGACCTGTTTACTCAAGATGTCTCTGTTGACATTTTATATTTTTCTAAATGTCACACTATTATCAATTATATATGAAGCTCCCATTAATTTATATGGTGGAAAATTTGTCCAAAGTAAGAGAATTCCATATATTTTTGAGATTTTGAAACTTTTGATTTATACGAAGTATTAAATTACCATAATTTGCTATGGTAACTTCCCATTTCTGCACTGTCTTCTGACTCAGAAAGTGAAAGAGGCCTTTGGCTATGTTTTAGTTCAACGACCTTAAAAAAATATTAGTGAAGTCTTAGCTTTGGTATCAGAATGCCGCCTAGGGACAAACAGCTCTTCTCAATAATTTTACTTGTTTTAACACTGTAATTTATTGGCAACAATTACACTGAGCCAAACTTCCCCTGATGTACTGCACCAAATTAAGTGGGACACAAACACTGAGACCAGATGACCACAGCTTCTGTTATTCATAGTGGAAGGTGATTTCTTGAAGATGGACATCTCTTTGTATCCCATGTAGTTGAAATTTAAATCATGACATATTTGCTAGAAGTCCCAGCCACCAGGAAGAGGGAACAGGCAGTATCCTTTTTAGAGAATGGGGGTTTGAGTGCCTCCAAATTAATCTCTTATGTTTTAAGTATTCTCATTTTATGCAAATAGAAAAATGGATATATTTTTATGTTTATTTTAGTTTTTGAGAGAGAGAGAGAGAGAGAGAGAGAGAGCGCGCACATGCACGCATGCCCACGAGTGAGGGAAGGTCAGAGAGAGGAGATAGGATCTGAAGCAGGCTCTGTGCTGTCAGTGCAAAGCCCCATGTGGGGCTTGATCCCATGAACTGTGAGATCACGACCTGAGCCGAAATCAAGACTCAGACACTTAACTGACTGAGCCACCCAGGTGCCCCATAAAATGGATATATTTAAAAAAAAAAATTTTTTTTTAACGTTTATTTATTTTTGAGACAGAGAGACACAGAGCATGAATGGGGGAGGGGCAGAGAGAGGGAGACACAGAATCGGAAGCAGGCTCCAGGCTCCGAGCCATCAGCCCAGAGCCTGATGCGGGGCTCGAACTCACGGACCACGAGATCGTGACCTGAGCTGAAGTCGGACACCCAACCGACTGAGCCACCCAAGCGCCCCAAAATGGATAGTTTTAATATTCATCAAGTGGCCTTCTCCAGGTCACATTTTGGAGGTCATAAGATTTAGAGCATTCGGCACACTCGAGTTTGTAATTTTACAAGTCAGGTAATAAGGTTACAATCCTCCATCCTAAGTACGTCTCTTGGCACCATGTTTGGCTTTCTCTAAATTTCTTGCTGCAAGTTGAGGAATGATTTTACTTCTTCTAACTGCATGATAACTAACTTACAGTTAAACAGTTACTTGAAAAGGCTTTCATGACTTTGTTGTCTTAGATCAATCGGGTCTGCTTTGTCTAGTAGTAACCAGGGATGTGCACCGTGTTTGCACTTGAATCCAGGCTTAAACCACAGCACAGACCAGAAGGATTGGGGCAGATAATAATGAAGGGAAGGGTCATGAACTAACTTACGCTTTCAGTCTGTGAGACTGCATTGTGTTAGCCTCCTTCTTAACATTTCTTCCCTTGAATTGTCTTTGGGCCTATGTGGTTCTTTTGTGGACCATTAGGAACATAAAAAGGATTGCTTGTTTTAAAAATAAAATGATAACAAAAGAACAAATAAAGTGTCCACAGAAAATTCCAGAAGCTTATATAATTTCCATTTTATTATTTTATGTATTTTTTGATTTTATTTTTTATTTTTAAAAATTTACATCCAAATTAGTTAGCATATAGTGCATCAATGGTTTCAGGAGTAGATTCCTTAGTGCCCCTTATGCATTTAGTCCATCCCCGCTCCCACATCCCCTCCAGTAACCCTCAGTTTGTTCTTCATATTTATGAGTCTCTTCTGTTTTGTCCCCCTCCCTGTTTTTATATTATTTTTGTTTCCCTTCCCTTATGTCCATCTGTTTTGTCTTTCAAAGTCCTCATATGAGAGAAGTCATATGATTTTTGTCTTTCTCTGGCTAATTTCACTTAGCATAATATCCTCCAGTTCCATCCACATAGTTGCAAATGGCTAGATTTCATTCTTTTTGATTGCCGAGTAATACTCCATTGTATATATACACCACATCTTCTTTATCCATTCATCCGTCGATGGATATTTGGGCTCTTTCCATACTTTGGCTATTGTCGGTACTGCTGCTATAAACATTGGCGTGCATGTGTCCCTTTGAAACAGCACATCTGTATCCCTTGGATAAATACCTAGTAGTGCAATTGCTGGGTTGTAAGGCAGTTGTATTTTTAATTTTTTGAGGAACCTCCATACTGTTTTCCAGAGTGGCTGCACCAGCTTGCATTGCCACCAGCAGTGCAAGAGATCCTCTCTCTCCGCATCCTTGCCAACATGTTGTTGCCTGAGTTGTTAATGGTAGCCATTCTGACAGGTGTAAGGTGGTATCTCATTGTGGTTTTGATTTGTATTTCCCCGTGGATGAGTGATGATGTGGAGCATTTTTTCATGCGTTGGTTGGCCATCTGGATGTCTTCTTTGGAGAAGTGTCTATTCATGTCTTTTGCCCATTTCTTCACCGGATTATTTGTTTTTTGGGTGTTGAGTTTGATAAATTCTTTATAGATTTTGGGTACTAACCATTTATCTGATATGTCATTTGTAAATATCTTCTCCCATTCTGTCGGTTGCCTTCTAGTTTTGTTGATTGTTTCCTTCACTGTGTAGAAGCTTTTTATTTTGATGAGGTCCCAGTAGTTCATTTTTGCTTTTGTTTCCCTTGCCTCGGGAGACGTGTTGAGTAAGAAGTTGCTGCGGCCAAGACCAAAGAGGTTTTTGCCTGCTTTCTCCTCGAGGATTTTGATGGCTTCCTGTCTCTTACATTGAGGTCTTTCATCCATTTTGAGTTTATTTTGATGTCTGGTGTAAGAAAGTGGTCCAGGTTCATTCTTCTGCATGTCGCTGTCCAGTTTTCCCAGCACCACTTGCTGAAGAGACTGTTTTTATTCCATTGGATATTCTTTCCTGCTTTGTCAAAGATTAGTTGGCCATATGTTTGTGGGTCCATTTCCGGGTTCTCCATTCTGTTCCATTGATCTGAGTGTCTGTTCTTGTGCCAGTACCATACTGTCTTTATGATTACAGCTTTGTAGTATGGCTTGAAGTCTGGGATTGTGATGCTTCCTGCTTTGGTTTTCTTTTTCAAGATTGCTTTGGCTATTCGGAGTCTTTTCTGATTTCATACAAATTTTAGGATTAATTTGTTCAAGTGCTGGGAAGAATGCTGGTGTTATTTTGATAGGGATTGCATTGAATATGTAGATTGCTTTGGGTAGTATCGACATTTTAATAATATTTGTTCTTCCTATCCAGGAGCATGGAATCTTTTTCCATTTTTTTGTGTCTTCTTCAATTTCTTTCCTAAGCTTTCTATAGTTTTCAGCGTATAGATTTTTCACCTCTTTGGTTAGATTTATTGCTAGGTATTTTATGGTTTTTGGTGCAACTGTAAATGGGATTGATTCCTTGATTTCTCTTTCTGTCGCTTAATTGTTGGTGTATAGAAATGCAACCGATTTCTGTGCATTGATTTTATATCCTACAACTTTGCTGAATTCATGGATCAAGTCTAATAGTTTTTTGGTGGAATCTTTTGGGTTTTCCATATAGAGTATCATGTCATTTGCGAAGAGTGAAAGTTTGACCTCCTCCTGGCCAGTTCGGATGCCTTTTATTTCTTTGTGTTGTCTGATGGCAGAGGCTAAGACTTCCAATACTACGTTGAATAACAGTGGCGAGAATGGACATCCCTGTCTTGTTCCTGACCTTAGGGGGAAAGCTCTCAGTTTTTCCCCATTGAGGAGGATACTAGCGTTGGGTTGTTCATATATGGCTTTTATGATCTCAGGGTATGCTCCTTCTAGCCTTACTTTCTTGAGGGTTTTTATCAAGAAAAGATGCGTATTTTGTCAAATGCTTTCTCTGCATCTACTGAGAGGATCATATAGTTCTTGATCTTTCTTTTATTGATGTGACGAATCATGTTAACTGTTTTGTGGATATTGAACCAGCCCTGCAACCCAGGTAGAAATTGCACTTGGTCGTGGTGAATAATTTTTTTAATGTATTGTTGGATCCAGTTGGCTAATATCTTGTTGAGGATTTTTGCATCCATGTTCATCAGGGAAACTGGTCTATAGTTCTCCTTTTTAGTGGAGTCTCTGTCTCCTTTTTAGTGGGGTTTTGGAATCAAGGTAATGCTGGCTTCATAGAAAAAGTTTGGAAGTTTTCCTTCTTTTTCTATTTTTTGGAACAGCTTCAAGAGAATAGGTGTTAACTCTTCCTTAAATGTTTGGTAGAATTCCCCTGGAAAAACATCTGACCCTGGACTCTTGTTTTTTGGCAGATTTTTGATTACTAATTCGATTTCCTTCCTGGTTATGGGTCTGTTCAAATTTTCTATTTCTTCCTGTTTCAGTTTTGGTAGTTTATATGTTTCTAAGAATTTGTCCACTTCTTCCAGATTACCCATTTTATTGACATGTAATTGCTTATAATATTCTCATATTACTGTTTTTATTTCTGCTGTGGTTGTGATCTCTCCTCTTTCATTCTTGATTTTATTTATTTGGGTCCTTTCCTTTTTCTTTTTGATCAAACTGGCTAGTGGCTTATCAATTTTGTTAATTCATTCAAAGAACCAGCTTCTGGTTTCATTGATCTATTCTACTGCTTTTTGGTTTTGATAGCATTAATTTCTGCTCTAATCTTTATTATTTCCTGTCTTTTGCGGTTTTGGGTTTTATTTGCTGTTCTTTTTCCAGCTCCTTAAGGCATAAAGTCAGGTTGTGAATCTGAGATCTTTCTCCCTTCTTTAGGAAGGCCTGGATTGCTATATACTTTCCTCTTATGACCACCTTTGCTGTATCCCAGAGGTTTTGGGTTGTGGTGTTATCATATTCATTGACTTCCATATACTTTTTAATTTCCTCTTTAACTGTTTGGTTGGCCCTTTCATTCTTTAGTAGGATGTTCTTCAGTCTCCAAGTATTTGTTCCCTTTCCAATTTTTTTTCTTGTGGTTGATTTCGAGTTTCATAGCGCTGTGGTCTGAAAATATGTATGGTGTGATCTCGATCGTCTTGTACTTACTTAGGGCTGATTTGTGTCTCAGTATATGGTCTATTCTGGAGAATGTTCCATGTGCACTGGAGAAGAATGTATATTCTGCTGCTTTAGGATGAAATGTTGCGAATATATCTGTTAAGTCCATCTGGTCCAGTGTGTCATTCAAAGCCATTGTTTCCTTGTTGATTTTTTGATTAGATGACCTGTCCATTGCTGTGAGTGGGGTGTTGAAGTCTCCCACTATTATTATTAACTTCCATTTTTAAAATCACCTCTATCACAGAGTGGCAACACAGCATTCTGAAGCCAGGCTCCTGGGTTTGAATCTTAGTGAAGCCTTTATTATTGGTGTGATTTGGGGCAAGTCAATGAACCATTTTTGCATCTTTGTTTCCTCTTCCATGAAATGGGATATAAAGAGTACCTCGTTCGCTGAGTAAGTGTGAGGATTAAGTGACCATGTGAAGCACATGAAGTGACACCTGTCACATTTAGTACGTTGGAAAAGGCACCATTTCTCACCGTAAAGTGAAGCAAACAAAACTCAAGCTTGGGGTTATCTTTCTAAAAACTCCAAAGGAGAGTAAGTGAATGGGATCAAGAAAAGGGCTTCACTGCACAAAACAAACACAAGTCCTACTGTAGGTGAAGTGTGACACCAGGAAGAGGCTGAGAAGTAGAAGATATGTCCCCAAATGTTAATATAACATAAAGTTAGATAAGACATACAGGGACAGTCAGGCTGCCATCCTATAAGGATGCTTATTTATGGATTTTCTGAGGTTCCCTGTGCATCTCTCTTGTGACTTTTTCTCCCCTGGGTCATTATCACCCACCTCCAAGGCCATCTTCTACCTGTTAGCTATGGACTTGGTTTTGCTTTTTATCCCCAGTACCCAGGACAATTCCTGGGGGAAAATAGCTGCTCATTACATATTTGATTGGGGGGTAATGAATAAATGCATGAATCTTTTCAAAATAAGATGGGTATGGAAGCATTCACTGAAGAAATGGGATTTGATCGGGGCTCGAACGATGGGAGAATTTACCTAACAGCAGAGCTTCCAGATAAAATACAGCGGATTCAGTCTGAACATCAGAACAACCACAAATAAATTTTCACTGTAAGTATGTCCCATGCAATATTTGGGACATACTTATACCAAAAAAAAAAAAAAATTCATTGTTTAAATTTGAATTTCAGGTGAATAATGAATCCTTTTTAGTACAAATTTCCCAATATTTCATGAAATATACTTATTACTAAAAAATGGTTATTTATCTGAAAATCAAATTTAACTGGATGCCCTGTATTTTTTATTTATAAAATCTAACAACCCTAATAAGAGGAAAAAAGAATAGAAAGATTTTTTAAAATTTTTATTTGAGAGAGGGAGGGGGGTGGGTAAGGGCAGGAAGAGAGAGAGAGAGAGAGAGAGAGAGAGAGAGAGAGAGAGAGAATCCCAAGCAAGCTCCATGCTCAGTGCAGAGCTGGATGCAGGATTTTCCATCCTATGAATCTGGGATCATGACCTGAGCCGAAATCGAGAGTTGGAAGCTTAACTGACTGAGCCACCCAGGTGTCCTTAGAAGGAATTTTAAGTTATGGAAACGGCAAGAGGAAAAGATGGGGGCATATTGCTTTTAAGAAAATCTGAGTCTTCGAATAAGAATATCTGAATGGAGAATTATGATAGAGGACAATGCCTGAAATTGTCCTTTTTTCCTTGCTGATTTTCTTTAAAAATGTATATTCCAGTTTCTTTCTTTCTTTCTTTTTATTTTTTGAGAGAGACAGAGACAGAGAGAGAGGTAGAGAGGCAGAGACACAGGGAGAAACTTAAGCAGGAGCGTAGACCCCTACAAGGGGCTTGATGTCATGACTCTTGGATTATGACCTGAGCTGAAATCAGGAGACGGTCACTCAACTGACTGAGCCACCCAGCAACCCCATATTTCAGTTTGTAAAGACCTTTCTTTCACTCAATCTTGTTCTTTTCCCCCGCAGCACAGAAGTGCTGTATATGGTAAAGGACAAAGGGTTTTTAAGACACTTAGCTTTTTGGTCATTGAGTCTGGAAGGATACCTCAGATATCACCAACTCTACAACAGATAGGTACGTGGCTACGTGTTCAGGAAATGAATTACAATAAACATCCATTCAGAAATTTCAAACGGCTTTATTGGAGCTTTTTAATGTTAATAACTGACGGTATTGTTTTCTTTAGATACACTCAACCCTGGACTTGGACGAGTGCTGTGTAAGTTACTTGAAAGTCTTCCTTGCTTTTTCAATTTATTTACTAGAGGAGACAGCTTGAGCTAGCCTTCCTCAAATCAGTATTTCTCCCTCTCTCCCTCCTACGTTCTACCCCTTCCTGCCTTTTTTTCTTTGTTTCTTTCTTTCCAATTGGTTCAGCAATTCAATGTCTTTTAAAGAATCTGGAAACAAAAACAATGACAGTTTTTATCTTTATCACACTGTCTGTATTAAATATCATGGGTTTATTATAATATGCTGGGTTCTGGTGAGCCTTATAAGAATCCATTTAAACAAAAATAGTACATTCTTCCAGGTGTTTCTGTTGAGAAAAAAGATGACACATTTAAAATAGCTCTCCAACAAACATTCCCTTGCTTTGTACTTAACTTATTGATTACAGAGTCATAGTACCCAGCTGTCCTCATTAAAATCATTCTTCTCAACTTTTCCACCTTCCCACTTTTTGATCTTAAGGCATTTAAGAGGCACAGATCCAGAGAGAAGAAACCACAGAGACCAAGAAGCCAGGCTCAGGGAGGAAAAGAGATATGATTTATTTTCTACCAGCATCCAGAATTTCTTATGATGAAGCCTAATTTTTTTATTCTACATTTGTAAAGTGAATTGTTTACAATGAAAAAAAAAAAAAAAAAAAGGAAGAGAACCCTGAATCATGGGGATAAAGGTCTAGAGATAAACTGAAGGATAATTGAGAAGTATGGTCTCAAAGAATAATAATACAACCTTGTGTTTAAAGTTTTCTTTTATTCCAGTGGAGCCATAGCCTCGTGCATTATGCAGGTTATCTGAGAACCTGAGAAGCTTTTTCACTTTCACCTGAAATGTAAAACATGAAGATTAAATACAAGGCCTGGTTCTCCATTTTTTGTCACTCTTTCTGCTCCTTTAGCTTTCCACATACACAGTGTGTTGAGAATGTTGTCCATTGCCAGTAACAGGAACAAAGCAGGGAAAAAGATATATTAAGTTGATATGGTCGGTTATATTTGCAAAATAAAACAAAATAAATTTAAACAAATATAAAGTAACTCAAAGGATATTTATCCACAGTACAATCTTTAATTCCACTTGAAAAATGTTTACTCAGTGTTTTCAGCATGCCAAGCCCTGTATTAGGCCTGGCAGAGGATACAACGATACTGTCTCTACCCTCAAGATGAATACGGCTTGATGGTGGCAAAGGACACAATTCAATATGTGAATGATTATAATGTATAACTGAGTGGAGTAAGGGCTCAAGGAGAGGTAGACTCACAGTGCTGAGACAGGTTAGGTGCAGAGAGATTATATCTCATTGCAAGTGTGGGGGGACACAGTGACTGAGCTCAGGGAAGAAGCAAAACTAAATATGGAAAATGAGCAAGATGGGAGGAGAGACGAGGAAAGAACTTCCTGGTGGAGATAATATCACAAGTCATTGAGAAAGATCACTGGGGACCATCAAATATGCCACCCTTGCCGGAGTGTATTATACATGTGTGGGCCATCAAAGGAGATCAGGCCAGAAAGGTAGGTTGAGGCTGATGTGGGAAGGTCTTCAAAGAAAGGAGGCTGGTGGCTGTGGCCATGGCCGTGGAGAGTGGAGAGTGTACGTGGTCATGAGGTAGGCTGCTGCTGCCTTTCTAGGAGGCCTGGCTAGATGCAACCAGTCAACTGATTGTTGCTTCTGGTTTAGGGGTGTCTCATTTCTCTTCCAAACGCTTTCTCCTCTGTTCTGGGTTTTCTGGGAAGCAAAAAGGGAAACAGGAGTAGAGCATGTGCCAAGGCTGCTATCTTGTTGGCGGCAAATTTTCTTTCTACTTGATGTAATGACAGCGACATTTAAAAAATATTACTTGTTTTTCTTTAAACTGCAAAGTGATGGCAGAGAGACAGAGTTCAAACAAAGTCCAAAGATGGGTCTGTGCTGCTTTGCTTCACCACTGCTCAGGATGTTCGCCCAGGATGCACTTGAGCAGGTACCCCTTGTGCACAGGGACCTGAGCATCTTCGTTTAGCTGTCTTTGGGAATGGTGTTATGAGGGAGGCACTGGAGGATGGGTATCGTGCGAAGTTACTCAAGACAGAAGAGGTTGGAGTCAAAGGACGAGCACAAAAGCGTGTCTATGGGGAGTCTGAGAAGTGGGATCACAGAAGTCAACCTTGTCAACATGCCTGGGTAGCAGAGAAGACAGAAAGCCTAAAAATTCAGGAGTCAGCTCATGGTAGGGATGTCACCAATGAAACATGATGTAATGACATAAGAATGTCTGGGGTTAGGACACCTGGAACGTGGTCCTACTGGGTCCTGGATCTTTAGCTAATCAGAATGACTAATATTGAGTGTTCACTTTATAATATTGAAATGTCAGATATTGTAACCTGAATTTTTTTCTCTCTCTGAGGTGACATTTGACATGGGTCCATGCCTGCCTCAGTTCTGAGTGCTTTTCAATTTAGCAACACTTAATTTCTTTCAGCTCCCCTATAAGGTTGGGTCTATTATATCCTCACTCCACAGATGAAGAGATTGACACAGAAGCAGGTGTAGTGACTCGCTCAAGGTCACAGCCTGGAAGGGGCAAGGTTGGAATTCAGCTTACAAAGAAAAACTTTACAGGAAAGAAGGCGATTGCATAGGTAAGTAGTCTAGGAAGTAGAAAAATAATAAATCCAATGTTTCAATACTGAAGTTGTAGAAAGGCAGGTAAAAATTACACATGGATATCACAAAGGACCCATTTTATTAACATAAATGAATAGTTGCTTAGATTAAGAATTTTGCAAGATTAAGATTCAGTTTTCAAAAGATTTTGTGTTTTTTTTGTTTTGTTTTTTTAATTTTAGAGAGAGTGTGCACCAGTGGGGAGAGAAGCAGAAGGAGACAGAGAGAGAGAGAGAGAGAGAGCGAATCCCAAGCAGACTTCACGCTCAGTGCAGAGTCTGATGCGGGGCTCGATCCCACAACCCTGGGATCATGACATGAGCTGAAATCAAAAGTCAGACACTCAACTAACTGAGACAGGCATGTGCCCCACAGAATTTTTTTTTTTTTAATCAAACTACATGCATGCATGAACATGTTAAAATTGGTGTAAGGGGTCTTTGGTGTAAATTCGTGTGACCTTGTGACTTTGTTGGCTTTCTGACTTTGACTTCAGTCATGTTAGGTCTTAACAATACAAAGATATTTTTTCCCTCATCCTATTTCCAGACTACTATACTTTGCCTGCAGCTCTGTAACGAAACAAATGCATTTGTCTCTTCAATAAATGGGCTCTCAGCTACTGGGCATTTGTTTGGAAGGACATTCAAGATGTAAGACACATCAAGCACGGGGCCCTTGCGCATCTGTCTGAGTCAGCTCTGTCAGGGCAAAGCACTCATTAAAGAAATGGGTGCCTGAGACAGCCTGGGGCAGAACTGTGCTTCAGGAGGTGCACTGAGCCAGGGGAGGGAAAGTGCTCCTCCGTGACTAGAAAGGGATCCCTGGTGTCCAAGAGAAGTGAACTGTGGAGTAGTTTCCTGGTTCTTTGAGAGAAAGAGTCGGACTCTCTCCCTGATAAGCTGGACTGGTACTTTGCGCTAACCTCCAAAGGGCCAGGAGTGTCAAGTTCTCTGCCAGAGTGTCATCTGGTAGAGATAATAATAATGATAACAATACATCTACAGAGTTCCTTCATAAACTAGGCACTGGATAAGCATGTTTGCTGAACACATGTTCATTTAGCATTGACCTTTTATGGAAAAGCTACTGCTTTGTACAAAGAAATGCCTTCCGGAGCTGACAGGTCGAGCCTAGCTCTAAGCCCACTGTAGAAGTCTGTTTGCCCTCAGCCCATGAGTAGATCCTTAAGGCAAACTGGGTCCATCCTTAAGATAGTGAATTACCAGGCAAATTTCCAGAGACATCAAACTTGCATTATTCTTTTTGCCTTAAGAATTAAAATTCCCTTTCAAAGCTGTGACAATCTCTGACTGTTCCCGTGAAGCATGGCTGTCTTGTCTTCCCTGTGTCCTTCTCTTGCTTGGATTTTATGTATAACTTCTCTCATTGCTGCTGTCCTTCTCTGGTAGTGAGGGGGGAATCCAAAGGGCAGATGGATTAGTGGAGGTGGGGTGCAGGAAGTGAATGGTAAATGGTAACCTGCATCCCAGAAATGGTAGGTATGGTTGACCCAAAGGTGAGGCTCGTGTGAATTAAGTGAGAATGTTGGATACAAAATGGTTTGAGCAATTTATTGTGAATAAGGCTGTTCTCAACAACCTAGACAGAGTAATATGTGCCACCACTCTCCTTCTATCCATGTCTTTGTTTCTGGAATCCTTTCCAGTACAATGCTTTAGCATCGTGAACTTTAGGTTACAGTGGGGCAGGAGTTGAAGATGATTGGCTTAGTGAACGAGAAACACTCTTTCTTGAGCTCATCAAACTCCACACCAGAAAAACAAATAACCCAGTGAAGAAATGGGCAGAAAACATGAATAGACACTTCTCTAAAGAAGACATCCGGATGGCCAACAGGCACATGAAAAGATGTTCAACGTTGCTCCTTATCAGGGAAATACAAATCAAAACCACACTCAGATACCACCTCACGCCAGTCAGAGTGGCCAAAATGAAGAAATCAGGAGACTATAGATGCTGGAGAGGATGTGGAGAAACAGGAACCCTCTTGCACTGTTGGTGGGAATGCAAATTGGTGCAGCCGCTCTGGAAAGCAGTGTGGAGGTTCCTCAGAAAATTAAAAATAGACCTACCCTATGACCCAGCAATAGCACTGCTAGGAATTTATCCAAGGGATACAGGAGTACTGATGCATAGGGGCACTTGTACCCCAATGTTTATAGCAGCACTCTCAACAATAGCCAAATTATGGAAAGAGCCTAAATGTCCATCAACTGATGAATGGATAAAGAAATTGTGGTTTATATACACAATGGAATACTACGTGGCAATGAGAAAAAATGAAATATGGCCTTTTGTAGCAACGTGGATGGAACTGGAGAGTGTGATGCTAAGTAAAATAAGCCATACAGAGAAAGACAGATACCATATGGTTTCACTCTTATGTGGATCCTGAGAAAAGTAACAGAAACCCATGGGGGAGGGGAAGGAAAAAAAAAAAGAGGTTAGAGTGGGAGAGAGCCAAAGCATAAGAGACTGTTAAAAAACTGAGAACAAACTGAGGGCTGATGGGGGGTGGGAGGGAGGGCAGGGTGGGTGATGGGTATTGAGGAGGGCACCTTTTGGGATGAGCACTGGGTGTTGTATGGAAACCAATTTGACAGTAAATTTCATATATTAAAAAATAAAATAAAATAAAATAAAATAAAAAAAAAGAAATGATTCTCAAGTTAGAAAAAAAAAAAAAAAAGAAACACTCTTTCTTGATCTAATAGCATATCACTTATCATTACCACTATGGAAAGCTTCCCCCTTCTACGTTATTATAGGACATGCTGTTGATTCTTATTTATTTAGGGAATTAATATTCATTTTGGGGTACATTAATCTCTTTTCTTCTTCCAGCTGACATATTTTGACTCTTGTCTGTTTATTAGCATTTCATCTATAAACAGGGGTAGTAGAAATAGAAGGAGATCAAACTTAAGTTATTAAAGTGTGGCAGGTGTTGTAGCCAAGAGAAAATGAAAGGTTTTTGGAAAATAAGATGGAGTTATTCAATCATTCATTTCAATTATATTGTTACCTAGTATCACAAATAATTAAGTTGGCTGTACATAGGAACTTAATCGGAGACAGAAGCATTTTTAGTGAATGCCTACTCACAAGGTTTACCTTGCTTGCATGCAAAACATTCATTTTAAATAATAATAATATTAATAATACATCAAAAGTTCTTGTTGTGATCAGCAATTGAAGTTTATTTTCAGTTATAAGGTTAATTCAACAGCTGAAGGCATATACCTTGAAGTATGAAATTTATGACATAAGCCACTATCTCATTGGATATGCAGGGTAACAACCTCATTAAAACTACAGTGTGAAAAAGAGATTCATGTTATGTTTCACCAAGGTTAAAAGCAAAGGGATAGACTAAGTATGAGAAGAAGACAGTTAAGCAGAAAAATGCTCAGCCTGACATGTTATTATTTTTGTATATTTTGTACCAATAAAATATCAGATGAAAGAGACAAGTTACTTACCACCAGATGGGGGCAGAGGGGAAAAATATCAGGTTATATGATCTAGAGCCTATGTGATCATAGCTATAGTGACTCAAACAACAATGTCAAGAGCTATTGGCTGATTAATGGTTTATATATATTTTTTTGTTTTGATCCAGAGAGAAACATTTATTGAACATCTACTGTGCCAGGCAGTACACTAACATGATTTTTCACCTGCTAAGTTATATGATTCTTCGAATAACCTTGTGATTGCTGACAAATGAGAACATTTATTTTTGTTGACACTCATTAATAGATGCAGTCAGTATTTACAGTAGATGCAATCAGTATTGATCAAATGTTGGGATATTGATTATAATATGCAGATATAGATCTGAGGAAACAAAGAAGTAATATACTAAGATTGTAACTGAACCAGCGTGAGTTCACTCCTCAGTGAGTTCAAAACTGTCCCAGGTTGAGTTGTCACACAGAATAACTTCATTTGCAGAAAATAAGGAGATCATGGGGAATAGCTTCCAAAGCCATGACTCCCTGAGTGAGAGTGAATGTGTTCCTTTGATTTAGGGTTAGGATGTATACTTTGATTGGGATGCCTTGTCATCTTATGTTGAGATGAGCATAAGGTTGTGCATGCGCCTTAAGGAAACATGCCTATACACACATTGTATGTTATGTAAATGACACTTGTGTTCCTCTTCGGGTGGAGATTTTAGTATTATAATGGGTAAAGGTGGTTGTTGCTCACTCTGGGGGTCACTCCATCACCCATTTGTGCAGGTGCAAATCAGGGGTCAAGCTCAAATTGGTCTGGGTGGTCTGGGCCAGCTTGAGGTCTTGTCAGGGAGGTCGCTATTGCTCGAGAGGTGGTTTCACTTTCCATTTGCCTGAGTTCAGAGATAAACTGGAAAGAAGAGCTTAAGGAAAAATGTGGGACCAAGGTCGGTGAGTACACGCAGGGAGGAAGTAAAGGTCAAGTATGGGGTCTAGCTGGTGACCCGATGACTTCAGGGCACTTTCCTTGACATTATACTCAAATCTAAAAACATGTGTGAACCATTTATGATAGTACAATACAAAAAGACAGCTGGTTGGTGATGATCATTAGTTTAATGGTTTTGAAGGATTATTAGCATCGCTCTATTTCATCTACAGACTCTATCCTTAGCAGTCTGTCCTTTAAATATTTATTTTTGGTAAATAAGGAACCAGGTGTGGTGATTTAAAAATCTTCCCACAAATTCTTTGACACTCTTTCCTTCAAAAAGTCAAGCAGAATTCTGCTTCCCTTGAGTGTGGGCCAGACTTTGTAAGTATGGTGAAAATGAAGGTGTATGACTTCAAAGATTAGGTCATAAAAGAGATTGCATCTTCCTCATTGCTCTCTCTTGGATTACTCACACTAGAGAAAGCCAGTGGTCACACTGTGAGGACATTTAAGCAGCCCTACGGAAAGATCCATTGTGGTGAAGGAATAAGACCTTCTAAGGCCAAGAGGCAATGAGAAATGAAGCTTTCTGCCAACAGCCATGTGAGAGCGCCATCTTCCAGCCCCCGCCAAGCACATCCTTCAGCCCCCGTCAAGCCTTCAGATGACCGTAGCCCTGGATCATATCTTAACTGCAACCTCATGAGAGACCTTGAGCCAGAGCCACCAGATAAGCCACTTCTGAATTCCTTACCCACAGAAACCATGAGATAATACACATTTATTGTTTCAAGCCACAAAGTGTTGGATAATTTATTATACAACAAAAACTAATTAATATACCAAGAGAGAGGATATATGTGTCAACACCAATTAATCTGTATTATTGGAAGGAAACAAATTGTTTGGGCTTGAGAAAACAGAGCCTAAAGTCAAGATTGCATGCTTTTTTTTTTTTTTTTTTTTTTTTTTTTTTTGTATTGGAGATACAATCTGAAGGAAGCAAGAGTGAGGGAAAAAGAAAAGTTAGGCAATGAAGACAGGAAAAAATTCAAAGTGGTGCTTAGCAAAGTTGGCTACAGTTACTCAGGATGACAGAGTTGATTGCTCAGTCACAGGAGGTGTCTCTAGAAGGGTGGAGAGGTGATATGATATCATTGTGCCTTAGAGCAATCAAGTGGGGAGGGAGGGAGAGGAATTTATCTGCTAGCTTCTTCCTGTCTGTCTTAGGTCAAAGTACTTCCTATGGGCATTAACTCTTCACACGCCTTAGTAATAGCATTCTGTCACTCTGGACAACTACTGGTAAAGCTAGACTCTCCAAGGCTAATGTCATGTTGGATCTGGGTGCTGGGACTCTTGTAGTTCTTGCAATGGTGAAGGTATAGAAGCCATGACAAAGCCTGACTCTTGTGCTCTGGAGAGGCTGAGAAATTTGTTGGTGTCTGGAGACAGGAAGAGACGACTGCAGAAATATATGTCTTGACTGGAGCCATTCTGGCAAGGAGGTGAAGAAAGTAGCTGAGACCCAGGGGCAGATGGAACTGGGTGGATCTGGGATGAGGCATGTGCTGGTCTGGTATCCAGTTAAAGACACACCATAGTTGTGTACGAAGAGTAGTGCTTTGACAGAGGACACAAGATTATCCTTGCAAAAGCAGCATCTGGTAGCAAGTAGGAGTTTAGGTTCTGGAGTTTGAACCGCTGCCCCCACATTTCCTACTTAGGTGACCTTGCATACACCATATAACCTTTATGGATCTCAGTTTTCTCGTCTTTAAAATAGAGATAATAATAGTACCTACAACCTCAGGAAGTTTAAATGAGTTAATAGACCTACAATACTTGCAATAGTGTTTGACATAGAGTAAGTGCTACATAAGCATTGGCTATTTCTGATATTACTGCCTGCCAGGAGCTTACACATCTTAAGAATAGATAGACAACAGCATAAAACATGAAACTAATAAGTAAGGGGATGAAACACTTACAGTGAATGGAGATCAAAGCCAAATTAAAAATTTTGCATGTAAAAGGCAAGGTAGATATGTAATTAGAGTGGCAAATGAACCACGGAGTGCTTCTGTTAACTTGCATTTAGGGAATACAAATATGGTGGATTCTTATGATTATTTCTGACTCCATGCTGAGTGATTGGTTGAAAGTACAGAAATAACAATACATTTATTAGCTACCACCTGTGTGCCAGGGATTGCATAAGGTATTTCACAGGCTGATTTGTATAGACTGGCCAAGGGGGAAAGTCCACATCTTTTATGCTCTATTACTAATCTGGTTGGACTTGGGATATGATATAGTTAAAAATCCCCAAATCAAAAATCAAGTAAAGGAGATTGGCCTTAACTCACATAGGCTTCATGTGAAGAAAGCAGGGGCAGGAAACACGGAAAGTAAAAAAGAAACTTAAGTCAGCCTGCCAGTCACACCTGGAAGGCTGGCCGCCCTTGGTCAGGAGTGAAGAAGAAATTGTGTATCAATTCAACAAATATTTCATACTAATGCTCATTACATTCCAGGCATCTTGCTAGACTCAGGGTCTACAAATATGAAAGACAAAAATTCTCAACCCTAACATGGTCTAGTGGGGTGTCGAAGACTAATTCAAAAAATGGTTCTATTTCAATGACAAATGTATAATGATTGTGTATACAGGTGCACATAAAAGGGACATGGGACTCACCGTCCTCTGTAATCAACTATGACACTGGTCAAATGTAGGAAATACTGCTCTCAGGTATTTGGCAATAGTCAGCGCCGTCTGAAGAAGGAAAACTAACAATGTGAATCCTATAGTGGTCCCAGATTTCCTGAGAGGGAAAACAAACAAAACATACTAGGCTCACTGAGCTGAGAAGACAGGAGGAGGGAGCTGGAATTTGCAGAGCAGAGCGCTAAAGAAGGAAGCTGCTGGGAGGAAGAGGTCCAGAGATCTGCACGTAGGTTTGCCCTTGATCTTTGGCTGACCACTAAGCCGCATAAGCCAAGGATGAAACTCCACAAGGCTGGGTGAAGGGTAACTAGTATGGGACTGTGAATGAATAATTCCAAGAGCTGACACAGCATTAGGAGAAGTCTAATTTCTGACAAGTCAGAAGGAATACCTCGGGCGTTCAGTCAAGCCTTCAGAAGATCATGCCTTAGCAGAGACCCCAAGAGTTCATGCCTCAGCCCTGGAGCTAAGATGGCCCCAGAATTAAGGTTATTCTGAACCTACACTTATGGAGCCTAAAAAACAAGTATCTGGAGGTTCAAACTGATGTTTAAGTACCTGCCAAAACAGACACAATACTCCTTAAGGAAAACAACAACATTCAGTAGTCACATAATATTCTCAAAATCCACCACCCAGTGAAAAATTATTAGATATGAAAAGAAGCAAAAAAATATGACCTATAATTAGGGGGGAGGTAGGTCAATGGAAATAGGTTTAGAAACTACAGAGATAGTGGAATGAACAGGCAGGAATTTTATTTTTTTGTTTTTTATTAAAAAAATTAATTTATTGTCAAATTGGCTTACACACAACACCCAGTGCTCATCCCAACAAGTGCCCTCCTCAATGCCCATCACCCATTTTCCCTCTCCCCTCAACCCTCCCTGTCCACCTTTAGTTTGTTCTCTGTATTTAAGAGTCTCTTGTGGTTTGCCTCCCTCCCTCTCTGTTTGTATCCATTTTTTTCTTCCCCCATGGTCTTCTGTTAATTTTCTCAAGATCCACATCTGAATGAAAACATATGATGTCAGATAAGAACTTGAAAACTACTAGCAGAAATATGCTAAAAGACTTAAAAGAAAACGTGAATACAGCAAGAACAGAAATTAAAGATCGAAGAAGAACCAAATGTAATTATAAAACTGAAAAATACAATATCTGAAATACAAAATGAATGAGATGGGCTTAGGAGCTGATTGGACACTGCAGAAATAAAGGTCAAAGACCTTGAAAATAGCAGTAAGAACTATTAAAACTAAAGCATAGAAGATGAGGATTTCAGGAATTATCACAAAGCCATGAGATACACGTCAATATGATACCTATTTTACAGGTGAGGAAGCCAAGGCATGAGGCTGTTGAGGTGCTTTGGGAAAGGTCACACGGTTGTAAGTGTGGGGTTGGGGAGAATGCTCGGTCGCAGGGGTGAGAGGGAGGGAATAGCAGTGAGGAGGTGAGTGTTACCGGCCCTGAGTCTGGGAGGGCTATGTTGCCTCTCAGGGAAGAGAGGAGTGGAATTCAGGCACAGGAAGAAGAGAAGACAGAGAAGCATGAAGACCGAGGAGGACTTATTCTCATATTTTAGTTTCCCCAGTGAGTTAGATAGCCATGCCCATTTAGTAGAGAACCAGGCTGGTTTTATCCACCTCAGAAAATATCCCCTTCCTTCTTTTTCTTTCTCTTTGTGATGTGAACCTTAATATTCTCTCTGGCTCCTTCACCGAGCCCACCAGATGGCTAGGTGTGGATGGAGCTTGGTGCCCCGGGGGAGTCACATTCTTGGGCCCATGCTTTCCGTGTACATGCTGGAGGGTTCCTTGTGCCCTGCATCTGGTTCCATAGCCCAAACCTCAACATGTAGAACGATTCTCAACATGTAGAACAGTGGGTCCAATGTTGAAGAATTTCCATGCTTGGCCTGGCTCTCCCTGAACCCAGAGGAGGAGATATCTTTTATGTGTTTTTTTTTCTCAATATATTAAAAAGAATTTTTTTTTAATTTATTTTTGAGAGAGAGAGAGAGAGCACGTGAACAGGGGAGGGGCAGAGAGAGAGGGAGACACAGAATCAGAAGCAGGCTCCAGGCTCTGAGCTGACACCACAGATCCCAACGTGGGGCTCAAACTCATGAACCGTGAGATCATCACCTGCACCGAAGTCAGATGCTCGACCGACTGAGCCACCCAGGCGCCCCTCTCAATATTTTTTTTCTCAGCTCAAAAGTTATAAAATTTTAAAATCCAAGATTAATATCATCTTTTTGAGATCTTTGTTCCAAGTTTCTCAGAATACATAAAACCTATTTCCTCTTGCTATGGACAGAGTCCCACTCCAAATTCATATATTGAAGCCTTGACCCCCAGTGTGACTATATTTTGAGATGGGGCCTTTAGGAGTTAATTAAGGTTAAACGAGGTTGTGGTAGGGGCAAGATCTAATAGGATTGGTGAGCTTATAAGAAGAGATACCACAGGGGGGCCTGGGTGATTCAGTTAAGTGGCCAACTTCAGCTCAGGTCATGATTTCTTGGTTTATGAGTTCAAGCCCCGTGTCGGGCTCTGTGCTGACAGCTCCGAGTCTGGAGACTGCTTCGGATTCTGTGTCTCCCTCTCTCTCTGCCCCTCCCTCACTCATGCTCTGTCTCTCTCTCTCAAAAATAAATAAACATTAAAAAAATTAAAAAAAAAAAAAAAAGAAGAGATACCACCAAGAGCTCTCCCCCTCCCTTTCTCTCTCTGTAACCCTGGAACATGGAGATCCTCTCCCCACCAATATCCCCATTTTCTACAAGGAGAAACTGAGCGTCAGGATGGATGAGGAACCAGTGGATAATCAAGCGGCACAGGAGGTCTGTTGTGAGTCTGAGGCCTGTGCTCTGAGCCACCATGTTACCTGGATCCCAAGCACAGAACCGAATTTTGGAAGCAATGGTTCAACATCTGCTTTTTGTTGGTGACTGCCAGCCCAGGACATCTCCTTTTCATCGTGTTCTGTGTCTGAACGTTTGGTGTAGCACTTGGAGGCCCATGAGCCTGATGCTGTTCATACATGTCAGTTGTATGACATGTTGGCCAGGCGTCCTCTGGCCTCTGACAGTCCCCTGTCGTGTGGTGAGGGGAGGCAGACTGCCGTTCGTCTGGACTCTGACCGCAGCGCCACAAATTCTTTGTCATCTGTCGAAAACCAGTGCCGTTTTGTTAATCAGACTGTCATTCATCTAAGGGCGGTGTGGTGAGACGCACACGGCGACAGTTACCTATTAATTTTAGTGGTGATGTAGGTAAGGAGTGTTCATTCTCAGGGCAGCACTGAAGCTGGTGTAGACCAACGTGAAACACAGAGCCACCCACCTGGACACAAAAGGAAAAAAATACCAGGAGATGAGGCAAACTGCTTTTGCAAATATTTTCAAGAAGAGAGACTTTGAAGTCATGGTCCTCCAAAAATTGCATGCAAACTTCCGTGTGTATGTACCGATGTACTACCTTTTTTTAGAAGATTATTTTTTAAAGCTGTCTGTGACTTATAAGAGGTAAAAAAAAAAAAAAAAACACGAACACTTCTGCTTCAGCAAGAAGCGCTATGGATTCTTTGCTTATCACAGCTGAATTCAGGTTTTACTTGCTGAACTAAAGCAGTTGCTTGTCCCGATGACAGACATTTAGAGAGACGCAGGCGCCATACCTGTTGGAGCCAGAAAGGCTAACATTTAATACTAGATGCAGAGACAAACACGAGCCTACATAGGTCCTGCCCTCTACTGGGTTACATCCTGGGGTGTCAGCCCCAAAGAACAAAATTTGAGACCTGTTTCAAGATTCTACCTTTTCCATCTTTATATAACTATATGCTATAGATATATAACTACCATATATATAGTCATACACTTTAAACATAAACACACATCTACACACGTACACACACATATACACACACATATACACATGTACACACATACATACAAATATACATACACACACATATATATACACAGACACACTTATGCACATACACACATTCAAACACATATACACACACACATATACACATACATGTACACACGTACACATGCATACATATATACATACACATATACACACATATACATGCCTACACACATATACACAGATATATACACACATACACACATTCATACACATATACACATGTACACATACATACACATATACACATATACACACATAATATACATACACAGATACACATGTACACACATATACACATACACAGATACACACGTATATACACACGTACACATACACAGATACGTACACACACATACACCTACACACGTACATATGCATACACATATACACACATATACACACATACATATACACATACACGTATAACATGTACACACACATTCATACACATATAGATATACATATATACACACAGACACAAATATACACATGTACACACATACACACATATACATACACAGACACACACATACACATATACACATGACACACATATATATACATACACACATATACACATGTACACACATACACACATATACACATACACATATATACACATATACATATACATACACATATATACACACATACAAACCTATAAACACGTACACACATACATACATATATACGTATATACACAAACACACACTCATGTACACACACATATACACACGGACACACATATACACACATTTCCTAAGTGTATGTATATTCCCGTGTGTGTGTGTGTGTGTGTGTGCACTACTATAGTACGCATACTATATTTACAGTCTCTTTTGCCACTTCTATAGGTTTCAAAATGCAGAAACATCCCGGACACGCCACATGCCCCCTTGTGAAACGATGGCTGGGTAAGCTGACTGGAATGTCCTGGCAAAGGACAAAGATGTGAAATAACCGGTTCAAAGTCACCCTTCAGGTCTGGGAGAGAGCCTCAGCTGCCTCTGTCGCTGAAATTCTTCATTCCCGAGGCAGGGTCAGCCCTCTCGGAGCAGAGTGTGGCACGGGACCAAGGTAGAATGACACAAAACGAAGGGGCTTCTGCTCTGCCGGTTCATGAGCGTGCGTTGTGCATCATATGAGAAGTTATTTCTCCTAAGGACCATCTTTAACTTCAGCAATATGTCCTAAAGATGTCTTACAAGGGCAATCAAGATTTAGCCAGGGGGCTAAGTGGGAGGAAGTTATAATGTACAAGGTGAGTCTTTTGAGACTCTGAAAAACCCATTAACGGAGAAGTTATTAATGTCTTTTTTTATGCAGCCATAGTGCAGAGGCAGACCCCAAAGAAACCAATCCACATTATGAAACGTTTTACAGAAATCCATTTTTAAAAATAGGAGAATGCTCTAAATGGAGTCTGAAGGTGGGAACGGAATACGTGTCTGGCCTCCTGGGCCAGCTGCAGATTTTCTAAAGAATAAAGGGAAATTCTCCTTAGCCTTCACTTTGAGACAAAGAAATAGAATGAAAACTCCTACTGTAAGATTTGGTTATCTCTTCTATTTTTCTTGTTCTCACATTTAGTTTTCTTCCTTCCTTTCGTGTACTTCCCCTACCCAAACCTAATATCTTCAGGCCTCTGTTAACTTGGATTTAACTTTAAAAATAGCAAATTATTAAACCTTCATTAGGCATGAATGTGATATACAGTTAAGTGGGTTCCTCTAAGAATGGTAGAATATAAGGGCAGGTTTTCCATCCGTAAATATGGCGCCTCTGGACTATTATCAGAGGGAATGAATGCACTCAGATGTGTTTTCCCCCACAGAGGGGAGAGATTTGCTTTCATTTTCACTCAACTAAAATCTCTTCATAAACAGAAACTGTGACTTGTTCATTTTTACCTCCCTTCCTCATAGCACAGCCCTGGTACACAGCTGGTGATCAACAAACAGTTACTGGTCAGCTGAAGCAATTCTAAATTCATCAAATCTACAGTTCACCGTTACAGCCAGAGATTTCCTTCTAGAAGCCAGACTCTTTGCCAATTGCTGTGTCTTCAGAGACGAGTAGGATGTGGCTCTTAGTGTCAACGACCTTAGAGTTGGGTGGAGTCATGGTGAAGGGGGGCATTTCTGCCAGTGGTGCGGTCAGGGAGAGACAGGAAATACAGGCAGGTGGTTGCTAGGTAGACACAGGAGGAAGGGCATTGTGGAGAGAGGGTCATAGATAAGGCCAAAGCCAGGAAGGAGTCAGGCTGCTGTACACAGAGGGTATGTAGACACCTGACCGGCCAACATGCCTGGTGACCATGTAAGAGAGCTGGTGAAGGCTAACGTTGGAGACCGAACGTGCGGGGGTCACAGTGGAGGACCTGAGGATCTGTGAACCACGCCCTGACACCCCAGCACGTTCTGATCAGATCTTTTCATGCTCTTGAAAAGCATCTTTTTAAATGATAAGATGCGCACGGGCACAGAGAAGTGCATGAAACGACAGAATCAGCTGTTCAGTAAATGCAAAAATGTTTCTTGAATCCCGTTCTTTTAATTGCCAGGGTGTAGCGATAGGTGGAAAGAAAAGTATCAAGCCCAAAGAAACACCAACTAAAATTTAAAAAATCACTGGAATTTGCTCAGGGTTGGTCCAGTGGCCATGCGTGCTTTTGTGTACCCACAATATCTTCCAAGGCAAACCTTGAGGGAAATACGGTCTGCGAGGAGCCCGAGGAGCCTGTTCGTGACCCAGTAGGTGATCCTTTGATCACTCACCAGGGCTCGCTCGCTCACCCGGAACAGGTTTCTGGCTGCTGGTTTGGGGAGTGATCAGCAGAACTTTAGCCGTGGGGTCTTTGATAAGTCACTAATTATTTTCACTCATTAAAAGAAAGTGTTGGAGGGGTGCCTGGGTGGCTCAGTCGGTTGAGCGTCTGACTTCAGCTCAGGTCATGATCTCGAAGTCTGTGAGTTGGAGCCCCGCATCGGGCTCTGTGCTGACAGCTCAGAGCCTGGAGCCTGCCTCGGATTCTGTGTCTCCCTCTCTCTCTGCCCCTCCCCCGCTCATGCTCTGTCTCTCTCTCTGTCAAAAATAAATAAACATTAAAAAAAAATTAAAAAAAAAAAAAGAAAGTGTTGGAATAAATGATCCCTTTAGCTCTCAAATTCTCAGTCAGTAGCAATTTCTTACTTGAGCCTCATTTTTCATGAGAGAATAAATAACCTTTATCTTTTCTCTTTATCTAGAAGTAAATTTGTCTTCTACTCCATGTTCTGCATTTTCCCTTCTCTTCTTGGCTTTTCCCATTCTTCCCCTTAAGTTTCTTTACTTGGACCCAGAAAAAAATAAAAGAAAAAAGAAAGAGAAACTTCCCTTTGGTGACAGCTAAAGTTAAAACACAGATATGAGAGATTACCTTTAATGGTTAGAGCTGTGCTGGAGAGTTTTAAGAGGATATTTCTGAATTCATTGAATTTTAAACTTACTGAAGTGGGTTTTAACCTTTTATTGAGAATTTGATAAAAAAAATTGGTTTCCATCTCCGCTCGCTCCCCCCAATTTTGCATCAAGTAACAGGAAACCGTCTTTCTCCATAAACCCACTCTGGGAGCTCAGGTTGGAAATGCTTTGCATCCACAGGCATCGAAGGTGGACTAGGGGTGGATGATTGTCCACGCACATGTTGAGTTCATTTAAAGCACACCCTGATTTTGTTTTCTCTCTTTTGCTTTTTTTCTAACTCCCCTCTGTAACCTGCAGCCCTCACATGGGGGCAAGTCACAGTTTTGCCAGGTGGCTGGTGGGAAAGAGCACGTGTGCTGTCCCGTGGCCTCCCCTCTAGGCCACTCAGCTGGGAAAGGCCTCTTGTGGATTTCAAGCTGCAGGGGAAATGCAAACCAGGTTTCTGGGCTCTGAAATAGTAATAAAATGTGGCCAGGAGCTCAGCTGTGGGTAGGTCTCCCCATGTAAACCTTTTTATTTTATGACGTATCCGAAATGGCCTGCTCTGAGTTTTATAGTATGATCAGTCAGAAACCTCAGATTGTACCTACTGTGTGGAAGAGGTGGAGGGTCAGGTACACGTTTCGTGGTTGTCTTTAGCACCGTAGGGATTCCTTGCGTGGTAGTGAGTGTTCCGGGTGGGTGAAGTTTGTAGCCTGTACATTTAGATAGCGGTTGCTGAACAGCAGCGTGTGTTGGGGGTGGGGGGGATGACTGATGGAAGTGCACGTGCATGTGTGCAAGTGCACGTGTGTGTCTTGTTCACCAGCCAGGCTCTACCTGCTGCGAAGGAAGCTCCGGGAGCCCTTTTGCTTCATCATTTTTAAATGTTCAAGTTAAAAAAAAAATGAGCACTTGAGACATTAAAATAGCATCCAACAGTAGTCAACCATCTGGTTCGTCAGGGTGACTTTTCGAGATAAAGATTTTTTTCTTAAGGACTAAATGGTCTCATTTGGCAACTTCAACATGCCAGCAATGATCAGCATTGTTTGCGTGGTATCTCCTAATGCTGGAAATAACGCAAACAGGAAAACAAAGTCATTTTTTGTTGAAAGAACATCCTTGTAAATACCACACAGCGTGAGGTTTGGTAGGTACTCCTCAAGTGTTCCACAATATTATGATTGAAAGAAGATTATCTTTCCATTTTTTATCAGTTGCATTAATTTTGCAACTTTTGTTTTTTTATTATGTCCATTTTTGTTTTGTTTTGTTTTTTGGGAGAGTGCAAGCAGGGGAAGGGCAGAGAGAGAGGGAGACAGAGGATCCCAAGAGGGCTCCGTGCTGACAGCAGAGTTCTCATATGCAGATGTGTGTGAGAAGGGAAGATCCTAAGAGGTCAAGTGCACTCCCGTTGTCTGGACTGCCAAGGGGTCCTTATAGTGATCGTCTGGACTCTGGGCCACTGAGGAATTTAAGATGGTTCTTTGAGACTTCCTGCTATGCCACCTGCAAGTCTGGATGGAGGGATCATTGATCTGATTGATCAAAGATCCTCATCCGGGTGACCTCCTTTAAAATCTCAAATTGTCCCCACCTTTGCTCTGAGCACTGCCATACTAGCAATGCAGTGGGAAATACAGCAGAGTGGGAAATGATGTTATTTTCTCCCGTACCTGCTTTGTGCATTCTCTTAAGATGACTTTAGGTGGTAAGGTGCTGTTAGTTGAGCTAGGCATATGTGTTAGTTTCCTATTACTGCTGTAACAAATGACCGCACACTTAATGGGGTCAAATAAAAAACAAATGTGGACTTAGGTAAGGAGGCACTTTATTCAAAAGGATTATTGCAAGAGAGGTGGAGGGACTATTGCAACAGGGAGAACATTCTGTCCACGAGATCTGCAAGCATCTTCTAGGTCAGGCAGGAAAAGTATTCTGTCTTATAAAGAGGAGTGAATAAGGCTAGTAGAACTGGGTATGTGCAGCAGGATGATAGGACAGTAGAGCAGAGAATGTGTTACCCTGAGGCCAGCCTGTTCATAAGAGAGAAAGAGGGGCTCCGGTTGAGGGTGGGTCAAAGTTCAGGGACCTGGAGGAAAGAGAGAAACTTAACTGATGTTGGGTTAACATGGATTTTGCTCCAATTGTCATTGTGGACAAACAGTCCATTGAATCACGTATGAAGCAAAGAATGTGGATTTGGAGGGTCTGCGTCTGGCCTTGTCTTTGGGAAACAAGAGGAGCATCCTTGAGTCTTATCTAAGTCACTCGATGAAGAGAGGTTCTTTGCTGTTTCCCAGAGCATAAAATGGTGGTATTTTTTTTTTTTTTTTTTTTTAACATCATCTGTTTTTCCGCACTACAGGGTTCAGGTCAAATTCGAAGTTGTCAGTGCCTAAAAACAATGCAAATTATTATCTTCCATTCTGGGAGGTGGAAGTCTTATGTGGGTATCGCTGGACTAAAATCATTGTGTTGGCAGGGCTGTGCTCCCTTCTGGGGGCTCCAGGGGAGGATGGGGAGGATTTATTCCCTTGAATTTTTCTGCTTCTGGAGGCTGTGCCATTCATTCCTTGGCTGTGTCTCCTTCCAGTCTCCAAAGCCAGCCATGGCTGGTACAATTCTCCTCAGGCTACGCCACATTGACACTGACCCTCCTGCTTTGCTCTTCCACTTGCATAATCCAGGATAATCTTTCAAAGTTAAAGTCAGTGGATTACCAACCTTAATTCCATCTGCAACCTTAATCCCTTTTTGTCACATAAAGTAACAGATTCCCAGGTTCCAGGAAAAAAGACTTGGACATCTTTGGGGGTTATTATTTGCCTAGCACTCTACATCTCTCAAATAATTCATGGAAGGTACAAAAAGATCTATTTTACCAAATACTAATTTTTGGAGGACTTATAATTTTTTGACTCAAGGCAGCAGCTCTCAGACTTTTTCATCTTGGATCCTTTCTACGCTCTTAAAATTCTTAACGACCCCAAAGAGGTTTAGTTAATGTAGGATGTATCTATTGATGTTTAGTGCATTAGGAATTAAAACTGAGAGGGGCACCTGGGTAGCTCAGTCATGTGAGCAAAGGACTCTTGGTTTTGGCTCAGGTCATGATCTCATGGTTTGGTGGGTTGGAGCCCTGCATTGGGTTCCATGCTGACAGTTTGAAACCTGCTTGGGATTCTTTGTCTCCCTCTCTCTCCATCCCTCTCCCACCCACGCTGTCTCTGTTTCTCTCAAAATAAACAAATTAATTGAAAAAAAAAAAAGGAATTAAGGCTGAGAAAATTTAAATACATTTATTGATTCATTTTAAGTGTCTGTAATAAATATTGTGTCTTAATGCAAATAACATTTTAATTTAAAATAAATATATTTTCTAAAAGAAAATTTTAGCAAGAAAAGGAGCATTGTTTCACATTTTTGCAAATCTCTTGGTCTGGTTTGATGGAAGACAGCCAAGTCTCATATTTGATTCTTTATTCAGTCTTTCACAATATACTGTTTTGGTTGAAGTGTATGAATAACATCCAGACTCACACAGATGTGTAGTTGGAAAATGGGGGGATGGGTGTTGCAATTATAGATAATTGTGGATATACTCCTTTCATACTATGCCAGAATTTGACAAGTGAGACGGGTGGTAGTTTTTATTATTTATTGATTTATTTACCTATTTATTCATTTTTATTAAATTTTTTTTAAAATATTATTTTTGAGAGAGAGAGAGAGAGAGAGCGTGTGCACGCAGGAGTGGAGGAGGGGTAGAGAGAGAGGGAGACACAGAATCTGAAGCAGGTTCCAGGCTCTGAGCTGTCAGTATAGAGCCCAACTTGGGGCTTGAACTCACGAACCATGAGATCATGACATGAGCCGAAGTCGAACCCTTAACCGACCAAGCCACCCAGGTGCCTCTATTTATTTTTAATATTAGAATGTTTTTTCTTTTAAGGAGAGAGATCAGGCAAGCTTGGGAGAGGACAGAGGGAGAGAGAGAGAGAGAGAGAGAGAGAGAGAGAGAGAGAGAACATTAGACATTAGGCCGGCTCCACGATCAGTGTGGAGTCCAACATAGGGCTTGACATCACAACCGAGAGATCATGACCTGAGCCAAAATCAAGAGTCAGATGCTTAACTGATTAAGCTACCCAGGTGCCCCACAGATGGTAGTTTTTAAAAGTTTAATTGCTAAGCACACTTGGGTGACTCAGTTAAGTGTCTGACTCGATTGCTCAGGTCATGATCTCACGGTTTGTGGGATCGAGCCCTGAGATGTGCTCTGTGCTGACAGTGCAGAACCTGCTTGGGATTCTTTCTCTCCATCTCTCTGCCATTCCCCCCCCCCCTCCCCCCCCAATGCACACTCTCTGTCTCTCAAAATAAATAAAGATTAAAAAAATAAAAATTTAATTGCGATGTGGACTATGAAAACATGTCAACGAGCATTTTGTGATCTATTACTCTAACATCCAATGGTCTTGCATTTTGAATAAATCTTTCACTTATGCATGATTTTATAATACTGTTCATGACAATTTGGAAAATATTGATTCATAGAGTTAGAAACATCTTCCAATTGTCAAATTTTTAGCACAACATCAAAAAGTCACTTTCGTTAACATCACTACTAATTTTATCAGAAAAAAACTAAGCTTTGAAAAGCTCACACTGACAATATGAATTTTCTAAATTTCTGTTTTTCTCTTGAAAGGTCAGACTTTATTACTGGCAACAAATCTGCCTTTTCCCCTGTGTGGGCACTTGTACTAAAGGTGCAAAACCAGCAGTGAATGAAATGGTCGGTGCCTGCCCGTGAATCATGGCAGTGACAGCAAACTGAACAGTCATGGCACTCTTCCCCACCCCACGCAGTAAAAGCAAAGAAACAAAAATCATTTTCACTTAAATAGGTTCATGATGAAATGGCAAAAATTATTAATTTTATTAAATCTCAACCCTTCAGTGCATGTTTTTAAAACTATTCCTTAGTAATGAAATGACAAGTACATATACTGACTTCTGCCATGTACCAAAGTATGATGGTCAGCCCCGAGAACAGACCTTGTGCTGCTGTGAGATTTTTTTTTTTTTGGTAGACCTGAAAAAATGGCAGACAAACTGTAGTTCTTTAGACTTGGGTATTGGGCAGATATTTTCTTAAAAATGAGCGAAATAGGTCAATCACTTCAAGGAGAATAGTGAACAGTGAAAAAGGCACACAATATCTCAGCTTTATTATAAAAATATTCTGGCCATATGGAAAGTTCTTGGAGACTTCCAGCGTTGCTGTAAAATACTCTTGGAAAAGCTTTTTATTTTTTTCTACAGGAGAAGAGGAAGAGTCTTACCTTTGCTTACCTTAGGACCACTGCATTTATCCAATTATCTAGTCATCAGATTATCTTTGTCATGAGAGAACCAGGGAGGACAGAGGCAACTTATGGTTAGGAAATCGGAATCACAAAAGGCTTGGGGAATGAATGGGACCCAAGATAGCAAGGTAGAAGGACCCAAGTTATCTGCTACCATAAAGATACTCTAGCCAGGAGCCAGCCTAAAGGCAGCAGGTTCCATGTAAAGTTGAAAAGGATAAGGAAACTCATGACAAAGAAAGGTTCATCTTTGTTCGCTTTGCATGACCCAAGTAGCTGAGCTTTTGGGGACACGTGCTTCTTCACACAGGTGGAGAGAACGAGGTCTATCTGATAGTCTGATTGTCAGAGTTCAATGAGATAATGAATATAAATGGACTGACATGGAGTGGGTGTTCAGTAATGGAACCTGTTATCAGTATGACTTGACGAGCTTACACTATGCCTCTGTGCTCTCTAGATCTTCCTGCAGACAGTGCTCCTTGTTGTTTGGAGACCCATGGTGTTTAGGATCCACATGTGCCAGATAAACCATTTCTTCTTCTCCCTGGACCCTGACTCTGCATCACACTGTGGGTTTGTCCCATCCTAGCTCACTCCCTATCATGTCTACCCCACATGATTCCTTGCCTGGGGAAATACACTCATCAGTGCTCCTCTGAGGGGGGTTCACCCCCCGGGATCAGGAGCAGCCCCCACCTCCCCCCACCTGCTAGCACACCTTTGTCTTTACCAATTAGCTTGTGGCTTGGGGCAAGTCAGGATCTTCCCATGTCAGTGTGATTGGTACTTCTCAGATGTAGGGTCAGAACTTCCCCTTTTAATGGATTAAACTGTTGTTTCTGATAGAATGTAATCTTGAAGCTATATGCTCCTCATGAAGGAAGTGTCAGCCCCATTTTAGAGACTGTCAACAAGAACCATGCCACAATTTTTACTCACTGTAACTGCCAAAGTGCCAAGCACTTCACGGATGCCGTCTCGTTTAATTCGGCTGAGTCCCTGCCGGGCAGATGTGGTGATGCCCTTTCCACGTGGAGCCTGGGGTTCTGGGGTTTGGTGAATGGGTGAGAGCCAAACCCTGAGCTGGTGAGAGCTGGTTTTGAGGAAAGTTGGATTTCCAGCCAAAGCTGGTCTCATTTTTACAACACTCTGCCCCTTTTCCCAATGACAAGCAAGTTGCTATGCTTTTCTTCACTTACTTTAGTACAGTCACAATTAAAATTCACATTTCCTTCTGGAGTGCTGTTCATCTTTGCTGAAGTAGCAGCTTCCTGACATAATTTCTGACCAGAGACTCTCTGTCAAGTTTTTAGCAGTTTTGGGGAAAAAAAAAAACCCTTCAAACCTTGTCTCACTCATGGTGTGATGTCCGCCTGTGCCTGTGCAAGGTGGCTTCATTCATCCACCGCGGGCGTCAGGGGTTGGCGGTGTCTTGGAGACACGGTCGGGGTTTGCTTGCCGCTGGGGTCCCAGCTTCCAGACACCACAGTTGCTCTGCTGGCCTGTCCTGAGTCAGCAGTGGTGAGGCAGCAAGCAGTCAGCTCTGGGGTCACACTTGGGCAAGCTGGTCCCTGCCCAGGGTTCACAATACCATTAATGTGTGAGGGGTCACGGTCATTGTCCCTGGACGACAAGGAGAAGGTTTGCATAAGCAAACTCCCTGGTGGGGAATGTGTTTTTCTTTTTTAATGTTTACTTATTTTTTAAAGAGAGAGAGAAAGAGAGAGAGAGACAGAGAGTGAGTGGGGGAGGGGCAGAGAGAGAGAGAGAGAGAAGGAGACACAGAATCTGAAGCAGGCTCCAGACTCCGAGCTGTCAGCAAAGAGCCTGATGTGGGGCTCGAACTCACGAACCGTGAGATCCTGACCCGAACCAAAATCGAATGCTCAACCGACTGAGCCACCCAGGCGCCCCTGGAATGCGTTTTGAAAGCATTGCTGGCAGCGTTTCTGCACTGAAGCTCCATTGAGGGTCTGGATTTTCCTAATAAAAATAACTCCTGGGCTAGGAGGCCTGTTCTGTTTTGCACTCTGACTCTTGCCCTGCTGATGTCACCAGGCTTAGCCACATCTCTGATGTGCTCCGGCCAGCCGACACTGAAGTCAAATGCTACCCACTTCACGCAATAAATACAATGCAGCCCCAAGGGAGTTTATTTATTCCACAGCCAGATGTTCAGGCCTCAGTACCTCTTCCTGAATCAGAAAAGTAGTGTTTTCCTATTTGTCTCTCTTCAACTAATCTGACATTCTTCAGGCACTAGGTGTAACTGCTGAGTCGTAATGCTTCCTTTCAAACTTTAATCAGGTACACGAGGCAGATGTGCTGGTCTCCCGTGAGTTTCTCGTCATTTATAAGTGCCAGTTTGTAGTTTTAATATCATCTCAAATGTCAGGGTTCTGGCATGATTCTAATTTTAGTCCCTTTCTATCTTTCCTCCATTGTTTATGGAAATGGCATAAACACCCCCTGCTTGGCAAGGACGTGCTAAGCATTTGGTCACATGTGTCTTCATCTGCCTTCTTGAAGACTTTTACTTTATTTTTATTTTTATTTTTTAATTTTTAATCTCAAGGGAGATTACCTTCTAGACAAGAGATGTTTCGTTGGTTCCTGCGAGCAGATGTTGGGAGAGCAGGATACACTCTATTGTACAAGTTTTCATGCTTTGGATTCCTCGGCACCGTGGGGCAGTGAATGTTATTAAGCTGTAATTAACGAGCTGGTGCGCTTATTGGATGTGGTAGTTGGCTTGTCATTTGACTTCATCAAGTAGCGCTTTCTTTCCTCTTGTGGCTCCAGTCCTGGATGGTCTGGTGGTTCTGTGGTGTCCTCCTGTCATTGCCCTTTTATCCTTACCTTTCGGGTTTTGTCTTCCCTCTCGTGACCTCCTGGGTGCAAGACGGGCAGGACGGAGGCTTCAGCACCAGTTCCACATTCATGTCCTGGCCTGGAGGGAGAGGAAGAGTCAGCAGGCTGCCTCCTTCAGGGGCTCTATCTGTTCTTATGTGGGAGAGGATGGCGTCTCCACAGGTTCCTGCCTCCCTCACCTGGGGCCAGAACCATCTCGTGACTCTGTTCCCCACCCCTGCACCCCTGCTCATGCATGGGAGCTGTGAGACTATTTCCGGCAGCACTGAGTGCTGCCCTGAACAAAACCGGGATTCTTCAGGAAGCAATCGGAGGGATACGGCTGTACCATCTGCCTAAGATCTCCGTCTTAATCCTCTTCTGAGCCTCATGATCAATCTTCCTTTCATCTGGCCCTGCCTTTGGGTAGTCTTGGTGTTCCAGTTTCTGATATACGCTTCCCTGGACTCTCAGTGTTTTTCTCATTAACCTTATGCCATTTGTCACTCAGATTCCTTAACAGGCGGAACACGGTGCAAGAACGTCACGTATCTAGACTCCATCTTCAAGGCTATGGGCGCACTGCCCTGCTTATATCCACAGTTCTTCATTCTGGGAACAAGATACAGCCCAGGCTTGTCTCGTGTCCATGACACGAGCCTCCTCATTTTCCAGTCCATGTTTCCATATTGAGCCCCAGCATCTAAATTTTTATGGGATTTATCCCGTTAGAAAATCAGCACTTGTATCACTCGTCCTGAAGTTGGCTGTGTTCTTCGGACCATTGGAAAGCTATATATCCCATGACCTATAAATACCTCTTAGAAAGTCTCAAAAGCTTAAAGCAGTGGTCTCCCCTTGGGGCCACAGAAGGCGGAACTCATGCCAGGTGTTTTCTGTATTATGTGCGTAAACGCTGAGTACACTCAGACCACATGCCTTAATGTATTTGAATCGTCGGGAGGACCTGGGAGAGGGCTCAGATTGAGGATTTGCCCTGTAGTCAAGCTGCTATTCTGGTGTGACCTTGGTCAGGGAGGGCTGATGCAATGATCTGGACAGGAAATCGGAATTGGTAAATTTCTTTCCAAGTACGACAACTGCGGGGTAGAAACTTTGGATTCTAGAGGTAGAAGGGCATCGGGACACCACTGGTTAAATGCCTGTGTTTCACAGATGAGGACACTTAGCCTCAGGGAGAACAAATAGAAGTCAGAAGTTGTACTGGTAATCAGACAGGTCTACACTTGGATTGCAAGTGTTTTCAAGCCTGGTCGTAGGACTGTGTCCGACATTGTTTTTTAGGTGAAAGGTTTTGTCCTTCTGCCCTGTCCCCTTCCCTTAGTGATGCCAGAACAACCAGAAAGTCTGAGTAGCTGAAGAAGAAGCAGATACCTCCGAGGCAGCCAGCCACCTGGTACCAGTAGGTAGAATTAAAACAGTTGTGAAGGCATTGAAGGATCTCAACCCAATCTTACCTATTCTATCCTGTTGAGGGCCTTAGCCTCTCCTCCTTCTGCACTTGAAGAGTATTTTGTTGCTGTGTGTTATATCGTTGCAATTGCTTTATATAATTAACTTGGAAGGGGGGAGAAAAAAAGATGTTGGATTTCAAAAGAAAGTCAGAAGTGTGTTTAGTTCACCTTAGTGACTTCCTTTATTTAGTGCAAAATCTTCCATATACAGAGAGATCAATCACATCACAGGTTTTCTTAATTGCACTTGACTCTTGAGTGCAATTAAAAGCATCAGTGCTGGCCCGTTTCATGCTTATATTCTAAGACTTCATTAGCAGTTGCTGTGGATGGAGTCCTATGCTTCAGAAAGTGCTTTTAAAAGCTAGAGACCTGGATCTCACTTCCCTTTCCTACACCCTGCAGATTCTGGATTAATTGGTCTCAGGTGTGTGCTGGGCATTGGAATTATTAGAAGATAATGAAGCAAATAGTAACAACAACAAGACAAACTCCCCAGGTGATGCTCAAATGCAGTCAGGGAAGAGATACGAATTCTCATGCATTTATCAAAACATTACTTAGATTTAGGGAATCGATTCCATGAATCAATTTTCATGACCTTTAATATGTATTTTATTTATTTGTTTATTTAAAAATTTTTAATGTTTATTTTATTTTTTTGAGAGAGACAGAACACAAGTGGGGGAGGGAAAGAGAGTGAGGGAGACACAGAATCCGAGGCAGGCTCCAGGCTCTGAGCTGCTAGCACAGAGCCCGATGCGGGGTTCGAACCCATGAACCACGAGATCATGACCTGAGCCAAAGTCGGACACTTAACCGACTGAGCCACCCAGGCTCAGTATTTAATTTTCTTATGTGAAATGCTGTGTATAGACGATTTAGTCTGATTCTTCTGAATACAGACTTAGGTGATCCACAATAAATGTAGATAACGTGCTCAGTGTTATGTCTTCTACAATCATGGTTTGTTATTGCTGCTTTTTAGGGCAAATGAATCAGACTTTACAGAGGGAAAGCTGGACTGAGCTTAAGTAGAAAAGGTGGTCAGATTTCATGTGTCATTAAATTATTCAAATCATTATTTAACAAAAATAATTAGTTCTCGGCAGATCATGATGGTTTCCCCTCAATATTCATTCCCCCTTCTTCTTTAATCATAGAACTTCCACTTGCTAGCTGGGAACATAATTTCCCAGGACAAAAATGAAATTCCCTAATCTCTTTCACAGCTGGTATGGCCATATAATTAAATTCTAGCCAAAGTAATATGAGCAGAGTGGTATAGGCATCTTCCAGTAAGGATCCCTAAAGGGAGGGAGAATACACTTCTGCCCTTTCCTCTTCTACTTCCTTCTGGACACATTGCGAGAGCTGAGGCAGCCATCTTGATCAACAGGGTCTTTGCCATGTGGTGAGAATGGCGGAGATCCTACTGGTTGTGGAGCTCTCATACTTTGTCTACCTGAGAGAGAATAAATCATTTTTTGCTTCAGCCACTGTTATTTTGTGTTTTCTGTCCCATTGAGCTCAAATCAAAGTCGGTGCCCATTTGGAATTATAGTTGCATGTGTCACTATTGATTAGGAGAGAAGCATCCTGAACAGAGGGTCTAAGTCTATAAATGTATTCTGAAAATATTAGGGCCCTTAGGAAGCCATTTTTGTGCTGTTGGTGCTTTTTTTTTTGGAGTAAGGAGCCTTCATTCTCCAGTCTGTTTTCATTATATTTTGGCTTCTCTACTTTTCTTAATATTTCCTCTTTCCATTTTGATGAGTTCTGATCAAAGTCGGCCAAAACAAAAGGCAGAAGAGGTGATAAAGCCTGGTGTCTCAAGAAGGTGAAATTTTGCTTCTCATAGGCCTCAGATACCACATCCTCAAGGCCCACACCTGTCATATGGGTTCTAAGCACAGTGTGTCAAGAACAAAATGACCAATCAAATGCACTAGTACTGAAGATTAACAGAAATTATTTTTCAAATTAGGTCCAGCACATGCGTCCTAAATGGGAATAAACACAGAGTTTTGGGTTTGTGACATCAGTGATTGCATTTGATAAATTAGAATGATTGGGTATTGAAACCAAAAGCACACACATAGGGACCAATATAAAACTCAGCTGAAGGGTATTGAAATTACCTAGACAACTATGTCACTGGATTAGTCAAATAAGAGTACATCACTGGGTCAGAATCAGTCACTCCTCAGTGCACAGAAATCAGACGTCTGGGCATGGAGACACAAACAGTGAGAGACAAGCTGTTCACTGTTCACTCCCACGGGCCACCACAGGACTTGGCACATGTCATATGCTCAGTTTGTATAGAAACACTAGATGAATCAATGTATTAGAGAAAATGTCCATCTCAGAATTTAGAAAAAGGTTGAAATCCACAGAGTGTTAAACATGAGCAAAAAATGCATTAAGGGTTAAGAGGAACAAGTTGTAAAAGCAATGGAAAGATCTCACAGTTTGGAGAGAGGAAGTTTAAGACAGGATAATGGTTTCAAAGCATCTGTTGACATGAAGACCTGAACAAAATGGTTTGAATTAAGATGCATTGCAGACTTCCTGATTTACACAGAGTAAATAAGGTACATGGGAAGACTGAATATGATGGAAGAAAAAAAATCAGAAAAAGATTTCACTATGGATTGATTGAAATTTAAAGAGATTAATCAAATTATTTCAACAACAAATGATTCACAATATTTTGATTGACTCAAGCCTGTGGCTGAGGTAAACAGTTTATCATAGAGAATAGTTACAAGACAGCAGAAACTATTTCACTGAATTCGCTAGGTATGTCTAGCTCAAGTTTTACAAATACCTGGGAAACTGCAAAATTCTTCTAATTTTTAGGTACTGAAAGTCAGAGTAATGATTAATTAGATTGGGAATTTGTCTCTATAGTAAAAGATGATCTTGACAATAGAGGGAAATAATGGAGTTTCTATTCTAAGAAACATTCTCCCCCAAGCAATCTTGCCTTTACTGGGACTAGGTAAGCAAATTTTGAAGGTATTCCCTTTGGATTGCCAAAGAATAGTGAACTCGTGAAAATGAAGAAATCTCAGGTTTAAACTCTGAGATAAGGAGGAGATAAGGGTAATAGGCTTGATGAAATCCAAACCCATCCACTGGACCTTCAGTTTTATTTTACTGAGGAGAAGGGGAATATTTTCTTGACTGTGTCTACCCAGGCACAGAGAATGAAATTCATTGAGTCAATAACTTAAGTCATGTATTTTTGCAAGCCTGTTTGGGGGCCACAATTGAGGCAGACTGCCATTCAGATCCCCTGTACACTTTTCCTTTTAAAATTTTATTTCCCTGTATAGCTGAAGACTCTATATAACGACAACAAACTGATTTGTTTTCAAAAGGGGCAAAATCAATGATCATGTTCTGCAGAAATAGATGTGAACTGATGAGTATCTGCTTAAGCTTCTCCACCTGAACTTGAGTAGATGACAGCACTTAACTCTTCTCTCTCCTTTTAAAATCCACACAACAGAAGGCTTTCTCAGGTCTAAGCAAAGTCATGGACACTACCCTCTTCCCCTTTTTATAAAACTCAAATGATATGGATCTTTCTCAACTCATCATTATACATTCCCTGCATTGTCAGGCTGTATGCAGAAACTTTCTTTCCCAGCTTTTTCAAACTTGTATGTTAAAGCTCACTTATAAGACCTGCTTTTCCCACTGAACAGTCCAAATAATTAGTAGAATTTTCAGATATGTTCTGGGCAATTATTTACACGCTTTACATATTAATATAGTTTTAGAATGAAGTGGGCAACTTTCTTCACCGTCCACTTTACTGAAACAAGAAAGGTGAAAATATACCATCAAACTTGACTAAGGATATAGAGATTTAAAATTCACGGTAGACCATCAATAGCCTTAAAAATGGTTTAGGCATGGGGTGCCTGGGTGGCTCAATTGGTTAAGCATCTGACCTCAACTCACGGCATGATCTCATGATCAGTGGGTTCGAGCCCCGCATCAGGTTCTGCGCTGACAGCTCAGAGCCTAGAGCCTGCTTCAGGCTCTGTGTCTCCCTCTCTCTCTGTCCCTCCCCTGCTCATGCTGTCTCTCTCTCTCTGAAAAATAAAGAAACATTAAAAAAAAGTGGTTTAGGTACATTTAGACAATAATTGTGGGAACTTGAATGTTGACATTGTTATGGCAATAGAATCATTCATAACCGGAAGTCAGTTAGAGATGATCTCTTTCAAGCTTTCCATCTATTTTTGGATTAAAGTAATATTTATATTATTATATCACCTTATAAAACATTTGAGAAGCACCGAAAACACCAGAAAGAAAGAAGAAAACACCACAGAAATCTCACCTCCCTGAGATGCAACAAATATTTTCCACATTTTTTTCCTGTATCTCTCCCTTTCTCCCCTACTCCCTCCACATTTCCAGATCACAACCCGGAAAGTTACTACACTACCGTTGGCAGTGACGTGTTTTATCACATCTCTACCAATGTTATGGTATCATATTTGCAAGTTTAATTGGTCCGAGTAGTATTTCATCATTGAGCAAACATTTCTTTAATTACTGGCCATGATGCATTTCTTTCCCCTCCAAATGTTTAGCCATTGCAACCTTCTCTTCCGTGAACTTTTGGTTCTGTCTGTTCTCCAGGTGCCTATCAGGATCTTAGTACTTTTGTAACTAAATTTGTAATTTGTCATATATGTTGCATGTACTCTGCGAAAATTGAAAACATTTTAGTTGGTAGTGTATTTTATTGTATTAGTAATTATGTCATCTTTCATTCTTTGCCTGTATACAATGCTTCTTAGCAATCCTCAATTTGTATTCTTTCAAATTTTTGTATCCTTAATAATTATTTTGTTAAATTCCAAGCTTAAGGTTTTAATTGAAATTATGTTTAACCTATATGTCAAGTTGCAAGACATTAACACATCCAGCAACATGGACACTTCTGATGACTTATTCAGATTTTTTTTTACATTGTTTAAAACATATGGCAGGGAAAGAGATATTTTCTCAATGAAGCACCTTGGAAAAAAGTCAACAGTTTAAAAATAAACACTCTTGTAAAATTTACAAATTTTAATGCAAGGTTATTATTGGTATATTGAAAACACTATTGATTTTGTGTATTTATCTTATGTGTATCCGCTTGGCTGAACATTATGAATTAGGAGAGTTTTTTCAGCTTATTTATGTAGATTTTATAGATATACAGCCACATTAGTCACTAATAATGACACTATTCTCTCTTCCTAATTATTGTCCCCTGTTTTTAGATTTGTAGTAGCATCCAGAACAATGCTAAAAAAGAATGATGATTACAGCCTTCCTTTAATGAGGTTGACTCTCATTGACTTAATAATGGCAATGGCTTTTGGTATGAAATTGTTACCGTGTCTCATGTTTTTAATTCCTAGACTTTTTAAAGCTTATAAAACCAAGAATAATGATTAAACTTGATTAAATATTTTTTAACCCCACATTGAAGCAACTACAAGGTTTCCCTTATTTGAGTTAATAACATTTCAATTCTAAAACCTTTATTAAAGCATCCAGGCATTTGTACTTAATTTTAGTGGATTATAAATTTGCTAGTATTTCAGTTAGGACTTCTTTATATACCTACAGAAATATATGAGCTTGATTTCTCATAAATTTATTTTACAATGTATTTCTCTCTTTTTTTTAGTCTGTTATTAAATATTGGGACAGTTTTTTAATATTCAAGAATTTTTTTGTATTATATGAACAAATTAATTTATAATATAGTTTTATAATCAAATAATTTGGCTTCTATAATTTCTGCTTTTATAACTATGGAATTGAGATTTTTTGGCTAAGTTTAATATCAGTCTGCCAAATTTCTATTGATGATTTTTTTTTTTTTTTTTTTGTAGAATGCAGGTTGATTTAGACTGATTTTTTTGATTGCATTATTCTAATTATCTATGTCTTTTGATCTACCTGATTGGTATATTAAAATATTCTCTCTCTCGAGGAGTCTGGGTGGTTCAGTTGGTTAAGCATCCACTTTGGCTCAGGTCATGATCTCGAGGTTTGTGGGTTCAAGCCCCCCGTCGGGCTCTGTGCTGACCTCTCAGAGCCTGGAGCCTGCTTTGGATTCTGTGTCTCCCTCTCTCTCTGCCCCTCCCCTGCTTGTGCTCACTCTCTCTGTCTCAAAAATAAACAAACATTAAAAAAAAAAAGGTTCTGTCTCTGTATATGTATATATATGATCACTTAAAAATATAAAATATAGCGGGGGAGCCACGTGGAGCTCTTGGGCTTGGAAGCTGTCACCAAGGCCCTGTTCCTGTCGCTGAACACGCAGGAGGTGGCCAAGTTTCAGAAGGAGGTGGTGCAGGCTTGCAGGGGTGCAATCCAGTGACAGGAGAAAGCAAAACTTACTCCTGGAGTAATCTATGTGGGCCACTTACCTCCAGCACTTTATGAAACCCAGATCCCAGCGTATTTCTCCCAGTTTGGCACTGTTACAAGATTCAGACCATCCAGAAGGAAACGGACTGGAAATAGTAAAGCTATGCCTTTGTGGAGTTTGCATCTCAAAATGCTGCCAAGATAGTTGCTGAAACAATGAACAACTACCTTTTTGGTGAAAGGCTGTTAAGGTGTCATCTTATACCACCTGAAAAAGTGCATGAAGAACTTTTCAGACGGTGGCATATTCCATTTAAAAAGCCATCCTATCCAGCACTGAAGTGGTATAATCAGAATCGGACGCTTCTTCAAAAGCTACAGACAGAGGAGCGACTTAAGAAGAAAGAAAAATTACTCAGGAAAAGAATTGCTGAAAAAGGAATTGATTATGATTTTCCTCCACTAATTTTACGTAAAAAGAAAAAGAAAAAAGAAATGCTTCAGACACTGGTCTTCAGAAATCTACAAAAAGCCAGGTCAGGTCTTACCAAAGGAGAAGAAGAAAAAGAATTCATTCACTCCTAGCAGTTCTGAGCAGACTGTGGCTAGCCAGGGCCCCACACCAGTTTGCACACCAACAGTTTTGGAGAAACGAAAATCTGAAGCGGCTAAAATGAATGTTGATGACAAAGATAACGAAACAGTTTTCAAATAGCCTGTACCTGGTGTAAAAGAGGAAACACAAGCGACTCGAACACCTACACGCTCAAGGAAAAAAAAGATGAAGAAAAGGCAGTCAGTGATTCTAAATGTATGATATTTCCTCTGAAAAATGTGATTTTATTGTGAGGCCTAATTCTTTGTATTGAACTACAAGCGATGGAATGCAACCGTTGACAAAGTTCTTGGAGGAAAAACTGGCGGTTCGCGTCAGTAAGGAAAGCAGTCGGTAACTGGCTTGCCTGTCCTTGCTGGCGTAGACCAACGTGCAACATCTGGGCTCACCCTGCCTCTTTGTCCTGGTCTCTAGTTTCCTTTGCAGATTTCATAGCTGTCTTTAGTTACTCTTCCTGGATAGAAAAGTCACCATTTACTGCAGCTTTTGTTGTTACCCTCGAATAAAGAAAAGAAACTCTTGCTTGACTATCTACCTGGTTCTCTGTTAGACTGTGCATGGCCAACCCGTAAGGACGCTTGAACATCATGTGGTGGAAACTGGAAGTTAAATTACACGGAGAGTCAGAAGACCCTTCAAGCATATGTACGTGGTCACTTTTACCAAGTTAAGTTTTTGGCGGGCTAGCAAGTTTCAATGACTGTCATTTTGTGTTCGTTTCATCGATGTGGAATTGAATTTCAAGAATCAGTGACCAGCAAACAAACTTTTTCTACATTTCATTTGTAAAATACATATATTTTGTAAAATTATATATACATATAATTTTATAGGGTTACGTATAATAGAGTTATCTATAATATGCCATATATTTATGATATATGGAGTGTGTATCTGTTGACTTTTTGTCTTAATTATAGATAAAACTTATACAAACAATACAGCAATACAGCATGATGATTCTCTTTTTGCTTTTCATACATTTAATACTGAGTATTTTTTTGGAATTAATTTCATCTCCTAAGCTTCCCTTTTGTTGCTGTTCATCTCATATCTTGTATATCTCTTTGGTTATTTATTTTTGCCTTTTTTCCCCATCATCTAGTTTTAGACCCAAAAGTAAAGCAAAAAAAAAAATAATAATAATAATAAAATTTAAAAAAATAAATAAAAAGTTAAATCCGTAAATCTTTGAGCTTCAATATAAATTTTAAGTTACTAGTACACTGATAAGGGTTAATAACGCTTTGTTTTCTGCTTCTCCTTTTTATATCCTTGCCTATCTCATAGAACTATTGAAATGTTAACTGAATTAGTGGCATGGTTCCTGGCACATCATAAGCTGTCAGTAGACGTATAGAGAGGACAACACGTGACAGTGGGTCCACATTATCTCTGAAGTCCACCTCTCTGAGTTAAAATACCAGCTCTTAACACTGTCTTTGAATGAATTACTGTATTTTTCTAATCTTCAATTTCATTCCCTAAAAAAAAAAAAAAAAAAAGGGAAAATAAAACAAGTACTTTATACAATAGTTTAAGGAATAATGAGGGGGAAAAAAGCAAGTATGTATAGCACCTGGCATAGAGTGAATTAAATAAATATTAACTATTTTTATTCTTTGCAGATTCTTGAATTTTCCTTTTTTGTTATGTAATGATTTGGAAAACAGGTGTGCATCCTGTTTGTAATGTCAGTAATGATTATCTTTTAAGTTTTTCAAAAACACCATCTAATCTAAATTTTTTTAATTGTCGATGAACAGCAACATAATCACTTCTTTTTTTCTTTTTTTTAAAGTTTATTTGAAAGAGACAGAGACAGCACTAGTTGGGGAGGGGCAGAGAGAGGCAGAGAGAGAATCCCAAGCAGGCTCTGTGCTGCCAGTACAGAGCCTGATGCAGGGTTCAAACCCATGAAGCTGAGTGATCGTGACCTGAGTGGGAATCAAGAGTTGGACGCTCAACAGACTGAGCCACCCAGGTGCCCCAACATAATCACTTCTTACTGTGACCTATGTAAAGCTAAACTTAGAACATCCTTTCAGCAGACTTTTACATTTTTTACCATGTTGTTAATAAATCTGAAATTTGTTGGTACATATTATTAATAGTAAGTGAGCAGGATTTTTTTTTTTTTTACATTTTGCCTTATTTTGCAGAAGATAATTTAACAATGTTGTATTAATCTGATCTCATTTACTACTCAGTCTTTTTTTTGATGTTCAGTCTCAGATTTTTCTTTATGTTGTCCTGAATATTTTTTGGCCCTTTCATTTTGATTACATTCTTGGTCATCTGAAATACATGTTTTTTAGGCAATCTACATGAAAACTAGTTTTTTCACTTTCCTAGCAGGTCTGAAAAAAATCTTTCCTTCCACTTGTAAATAAATGAGCTAGTTTAATGTAGGAAATTCTTTGATTTCTTGTCCAATTCTACAGACCCAAGTCCATTTTCTTCTGGAATCTAGTCTGATGGAGGAGACATATGTGGCTAATATGACATCTCTTCTTTTGTTGAAAGCCAGAAATTTTGCTCTCGATCTTTGAAATTTTATGTCTTTGTCAAGTTTTATATTTTCTTCCTGGGATGACATGAATCCTTTTGATCTACGAGAGGGAGTTTATGTTTTACAGCTCAGGGAATTTCTTTTTAATTTCTAAAAAAATATGTATTTTAGTTTCTTTGCCTCCCTTTGCTACTTTTCCTTCCACTGTATCGTTTTATCTTTTTCTTTGCATGCTGAGGTAACTTTAGTTTTCTATTAAGTAGGAGCTACATATACACAGATTCTTCTCTTTAAAGATACCCGCCTTTGGAGTTTAATTCTGCTTTTGTGGTTTTAGGGAGGGTATGGAACTTCTCTTATCTCAGATTTAATCTCAGCCTTTGTCTTCATGTCATATCTAGGTCTCTTTGTAGGGCAGCCTATTCTATATGATTATTTTTTCAATGGAGTCTATGATTTCTTGCCTATATCTGAATTTTCTAAAAATTCTTCCTTTTTAAAAATTATATTAGAGATATAGAGACAGAGAGACAGCAAGCAGGGGCAGAGGGGCAGAGAGTGAGAGAGAGTGAGAGAGAGATTGAGACAGAATCTTAAGCACGCTCCACTTCTGGTACAAAACCCGATGCGAGGCTTGATTGCATGACTGTGAGATCATAACCTGAGCAAAAATCAAGAGTTGGATGCTTTACTAAGAATCAGATGGCTAACCTACTGAGCCACTCAAGAACGCCCTAAAAATTCTTCCTTTAATTTAAGCAAATAGTTTTCAGAGATATGATTCCCTGAAGTCTTTAAGATAATTGATACTCCCTTTATTATGCCACAGAAAAATCACTCATTAGGAAAATGAGGACTTAGTCCGTCCTCATCTAGATTTAGGAGGCATTGGTCTAGTTTTAGTGTTTGCCAACAGATGGAATACAAAGTCTCCCTTTGACTGTGCTCAGTGTCCATTTAGGTGCTTTGTTGAAAACCTGTCTCACACCAAAACCATCATCTGGTATCTTGAAAGCAGAAATTATCCAGTTACATTCTCCTAGACTTGGATGGGCTCCTCTCCTACCCTGCAGTTTAAGTACTTTGTCTGCAAGATCAAGAAACGCTACTCCCAGATCACCTGTGGCTGTGCACGGATCTTTTCTCATAGGAAACATTTGTATGAAAAACTAGAATTTCTGTTGGACGCCAGACCTTCTCCTGTCTCTGCCTTTATGTGCACATGCCAAAATATAATAAAGCTGAGAGGTTGAATATAGAAATAGAAAATGACCAGGTGATATAAGGAGATCTATAGCAACCAGCCCAGGAAACCAGCACATTATCTAGAGTATCCAGCCCAGGAAGCCAGCATCCTCTCTGTAAGTCACACCTAACAGAAGTTTCTAGCAACTATACAATAAGCCTTAGAGCAATTGGCCCCAAATGGCCAGGACTTAATAACTGACAGCTTCCCTAACTTTTTACCAAATGTGCCCGCTAACCAATCACATAGGTCACCCTGGTTCTAGCTGGCCCGCCTCCAGTTTCCCCAGGCCAGCAGCCTCCAGTCGCGGCATGCCTGGAGCCTTCCCCTTTTCCTCTATGAAGCTCTCCCATCCTGTGCTTGCCTTTCAGTCTCTGCCAGACCCAAATTGTGGCGGCTCCCTCTCTTGCTACTGAAGGCTCTGCATAAGTAGCCTTTCCTGTTCTATCTGATGGTCTTCCTTTGTTTCCCAAAATGATGCCGTCTTCTTGGTCATTAGGTTTTTGAACTTCTAGGTCTTTTAGAGTGTCTGTGAAGTGATGCCAATATGTGTGTTGTGTGTGGGGGGGGGGGGGTGGTGGGAATATAGTAGTATGATGGTAGCCACACGGGGGTTGGGCATAAATTTTGCAACTCATGAAAATAGGTTGCGCGCATGGTAGGGTGAGGCAAGGTGGGCGGGAATGGATGCACTTATTTTTATTAACTTTTTTTTTTTTTTTTTGGCAGATCCTCAAACTCTAAGCTGGCGACAGGCAGTGGGATAACGGGTAGAGGTCTGGGATTTTCCTACCACTGTCTAAGCAGGACATATTGCTCTATTTTAGGGAACAACACCCATGTAGGCCAGCAGCTTTGTTGAGTAGTTCTTCCCAAATCCACCATGATTTGTTATTAGCCTTAATTTCCTGGAAGTATGGCATGTTAAAAATTTCCCCGTGTCTTTGTAGGTTTTTCAGTGAGGGAAATTTGGAGAAGACCAGGAATTGCTACACAAGTGCCACCTTAACCTGGAAATCAAGTTCAGTCTACCCATTTTAGAGATGTAGAAACTGGGGTTTATCTCGTGATTTGTTGTCTGCTATATCCTCTGCTCTAAGTTTTCACTTATTTTTCCATAGCTCATCAGAGTCCTTAGCCAACTCTTTGGAATGAATTTAGAAAAAGTCACTCCTCCACATAAATAGCTCTATAATCTTGGACTAGTTACTTAATCTTCTTAAGCCTCAATTTTGATAATAGGATTGTCAAGGCATTGAATATGTCAGAAACCATTTTAGGTCCTTCTAAAGGCATCGTTATGTAGTGTTGTTAATCTTCTCAAAAAGCCTTATGAGGGAGAAACTGTTAGCATCTGTAATTTACAGATGAAGAAACTTAGGTTCAGAAAGCTTCTATTTGCTGAAGATCATATATCTAGTGAATGGTAGGGCCAGGAAGTCTTAACCATGACTCACTCTTTAAACCACAACACAATTTCTAAATCTACAGTTTCTTCTGATGCTAAAACATGGCTACATTTATATTTAAATAGTGCTATGGAGGGGCGCCTGGGTGGCTCAGTTGGTTAAGCGTCCGACTTCAGCTCAGGTCACGATCTCACAGTCTGTGAGTTCGAGCCCCGCGTCGGGCTCTGGGCTGATGGCTCAGAGCCTGGAGCCTGCTTCCGATTCTGTGTCTCCCTCTCTCTCTGCCCCTCCCCCGTTCATGCTCTGTCTCTCTCTGTCTCAAAAATAAATAAAACGTTAAAAAAAAATTAAATAGTGCTATGGAATGAGGCCAGATAGGTACAAATAAAAGGGGCCACAATATACTGGACTTCCCAGAATTGAGGGTATTCAAGATTTCAGTAATCCCATAGGGCCAAGTGTCCATGATGGGGGGATGTAGGGCAGCAGTGTGGTCCCAAGGGACCATTTAGGGACACAGTTTTGAATGGTGACACGACCTTGGGATATATTTTGTCCTGCAATTTCCTTAAGAATATTTCATTCCAAAACAACTCTATGGTTTGAGACGTTTCCAACCACTCTGGGGAAGAATCTGGTAAGTCTGGGAACTTGAGATTTCATCAAATCCAACATAGACAATCCAGGGGCAACATAGGTTTAGGAAGCAATTTTTACTTTCCATAGAAAGCCCCGGAATCTTGCAACTTTCTGGAGTTTTGGAATGTAGTGAAGAGAGCCTTCTGGGACCATCTGTGTAGTGTTTAGAGGCCATAGTAAAGTGGCATAAATTGAAACAATTCCGCAGTGGGCTTTATTATTCCTTTACAGTCCAGCATTTGATTTTCCTGGCTGTGCTTAGGAAACTCCCATCTTCTGAGTGTTTGTAGAGGAGAGTCAGTCTCCTGCTGCAGGAGGAAAAATGCCAGACACACACTTCCTTGTTTCCTTTTGCAGCTAAGAGGATTGACTCATGACTTCATTGTGGAGAGTTAGGACCATAGAGACTCCACTTTTGTGTGTGGTGATGGGGGCAAGATCAGGTATCCAAGAGGTGGCAGGTTGCACGTTCACATCACCGGCAGGAGCCGCTTCTGGTGACTGAGTTGTGTGTCCATTGGGAACTGATTAGTGATCAGTCACCTAAAAGACCCACCACCAAGTGCTGCCCATCAGACAGAGCCTACACCACACATGTGGTCTAGCTTGATTCATTCTTTCAGGGCATCACTTTCAGTTCATGACTGTAATCCTTTGTCTGGAGCCCTTTCTATTGTCCCCTATTTTATAGCTACCCCTAGAACTTCTTCTCTTGGTTCTTGTTTTCAGCAGTGAATGTAGGCATCTGAGTATATAGGAATTGTCCAGCCAATCACTTTCCTTAGATTTCCTTCAGATACTTATCATTTCAGACCTTTCATTCATTGTTTACTTTCCAAGCCCAGATCTCCTAAGCACGGGTCTTTTTTGTCCATCTTGCAGGATACAGGCTGATATGGAGGAGGTTTACTTAAAATTCTGTTCGAATTTCAGAACTAGAAAACTTCAGTGACAGCACGGACCTGTTACCTCCATGGCTGGGTTTCCTGATCTCAACAATGCCTTCCGAGTGTGGCCATGAGGACTAGGCATAGTCCTCCACAAGAAATGCTCTGCCAAGTGTGGGACACACAAGCTTTTCTAGAATGCTTGCTCTTAGAACACAGAACGTGGGAGGTGCAAGCGTTATTCTCAGCTTGGAAGAGTCCCATTTACACTTCCCTCGCTGATTATCAGGCAGAGATCAGCTTCTACGTGGGCATGTCCTTCATTCATTCTGCTTACTTTTTGGAATGTGGAGACGCAGGGTTTTGAATCTGTTCCTCTCCCCACCAGCCTGTTTTAAGGCAGAAGCACTCTAGCTGAGCATTGTGGTCCATTCTTGTCGGTGTCCAACTATAAATGACAGTTCTAAAGTGCACCTAAGCCAGTACACTCAGGAGATAACGAACATACATAATGTTTAAATGGGAATAGACACACGCAAGTGAAAGTGGCAGGGCTTTGTGTAAGCTGATGTCCACACCAAGAAGAAGGGTCCTGGGACAGCAGGCTTGGAGGCACTGGAAATGCCTGTTTTCTACCCACATTCCTCTCTTGCTGGGAGATCAACTATCCTGTGTCAGGGCAAAGCCCCCACTCGGATCTAGTTACTTTGCTCTGATTCCTCCACCTTCTCTCCCTCCTCTTCTACGGCGTGTTGTATGTTTCTCCAAACTTCCCTAACGTGGGCAGAGAGAACATTTTGGAGCCTAGAGCCTCTGGGAGTCATTTTAAGGAATAGGAGTCTGCACCCTGTTGTCCCCACCTCCCACCTTGTAAACTGAACGTGAGGGCCCAGGGGGGTCAGGGGGCTGGAAGGAGACGGCAAGCATTTCTTGAGGTACCCGGGGCCAGCACTGGGCTAGGCATTCTACTCATATTCTCTGACTTAAGCATCACTATAATCCAATGAGAAAAGTATCATATCGCTATTTTAGAGACAAGGCAACTGAAGCTCAGAGAGACTACGTAACTTGCTTAATGTTAAATAGCTAACGAATGAAATAGTGGGATTTGAACTCAAATCAGTCTGATTCTGGCTCATTTCATCACCCCCTGTTCCATCTCTTGCAGTTTTAACTCTATTTAAGAGTCACTATAAACAGCCTCGAAGTCTCTACTTGTCCCCAGTTTAACAGGAAGAGGGATGGGAAGAGATTAAAATATCCCGGGCTAGGAAGGTTCTAGAATACAAATGGCTGCCCATCACTTTTTGTCAAGGGTGGGTGTTCAAGTCTTCCCCTGGGTGGTTGTGTTCACTACAGAAGTCTGGAAGGCCTTTTCTCCTTTGTCCAAGGTGGTGGAGGTTTTCCAGGGTTTTCCATTGTAGGAGCGAAATGATGAGATTAAACTATTATCAGGTGAAGCCACCTGCAGTCCCAATTTCAAAATATATTTTTGCCTTCAAATGACTTCTCTGGAGGAAAAGGGGCTATAAATCCCCTAAATAAATAATAATAAATGTTCTGGTCTGTGTATGTATCACAGGGAGATTACTTTGGCATGCTGGCACTTAGCAAATGAGAAATGTCAAAACAAATAAACTGCTTAATCCATATTGGATCATGACAAATTGATTTGGAAATCCTGTTTTCTCCTATCAGGTGCTGCTTCAGAGATGGATTGTTTCACATTTTTTATACTGGCTTTGGGGCCTTTGACTCATGTTATTGAGAATAGAAAGGCAATTTAGCAGTTCTAGGAGATACCTGACAAAATGCTTTAAAAAAAGTTTTTATCATCCTTTTCCTGAATTGATATTTTATGTCACCTCTGTACAGAGTCATGGTTACATCAACTTTTTATGCTGGGAAAAATACTCTATTTAAGTATCTATAGCCATTTCCGTCATCTTCCATTTTTTATTAATTCATTCTGAATATCTATAAAGAAAGTTATCTGCTTTCAAATTATGCAGAATCCTAATGACTTTGGTAGCTATCACCATTCAATTACTGCTAAAGAGGTTCTTAATAAATTATTGTATTTAAAACAAACTGGTAAGAAGCCATTTCTTTTCTTATCAAATTAAGACTCGCAAGTTATACTTATGGCCATACTTTTACTTATTTCCTTACATTATTCTTCCTCAGCCACTTTCTTAGAAGCTTAATAGAATTAATAGATAAAACATACTGCTTTTGTGTCATCAAATCCCCACCTGAAACTCACACCAACACTCAAAAATGGATGCTATTATCCCCTGCATATTGGAGAAGAGGAAGCTGATACACAGATTCAATAACTTGCCTAAAGGTCCTAGGTGACAAGTGACAGCTCCTGGATTTGAATGTAGGCACTTGTGCCGTTTTCCCTTAATAAGTGAAGGAAAGAAGTTCTAAATTGTCTCTTCAGGGGACAAAAACATTTTAGGCGGTCGTATTTCTTTTTACTTTATTTGCCAACTTAACATAAACTCAGAGCTTTACAAATACAGTAAAACCTTGGATTGAGAGTAACTTCTGCGAGTGTTCCACAAGACAAGCAAACATTTCTAACAAATTTTAATGATTAACGAGCGATGTCTTACAGTACATGTAGTACATGACACCGAACGTCACATGGTCACAGCTGAGCTAATGGTTCTTGAAATTCGCTTTTATATACAAGTGCTTTGGATTACGAGCATGTTTCTGGAATGAATTATGCTCACAAACCAAGGTTTTACTGTACTTGGAATCCCTATTTCTCAGGCATATACTGTTATTTCTTAGCAATGCTGTCATTGCAAGGGCCCCAAGGTGGGAGGGGGTCACTACAAAGCCACATGATTTTGTAGGCAGTGTCAGTCCATGGGACGAGACATTGCAGACCAAGGAGTTCGGGATCTACTCCAGTCCTCCTTCTCAATCGGTTATGAAACACCATCAATCACATCAGCTTGTTCCACATTCACTCTGACTTGTGCTAAGGCTCAGCTCAGTCTGCTGTGTTGCTATGGCAACAGTCCCAGGATGGGTACACAGAGTGACACCCCCACACCAACATCACGTGGGAAGACAGGACCACCAACGACAATGTGAAGGGTCATAAGAAGAATGCTCCATGCCAGAGGTTGTAAACAGGTGACTGCAGGCCAAGTATGGCACATAGATGTCTTGAGTTTGGCCAGTTAAGTATGTTGCTTTTTTTTTTTTTTTAATGTTTATTGATTTTTGAGAGAGACAGAGACAGAATGTGAGTGGGTTAGGGGTGGAGAGAGAGGGAGACACACAATCAGAAGCAGGCTCCAGGATCTGAGCTGTCAGCACAGAGCCCGACACGGGGCTCGAACTCATGAGCTGTGAGATCATGACCTGAGCTGAAGTCGGACACTCAACCAACTGAGCCACCCAGGCACCCCTGAGTATTTTACTTTTAAAAAATTAGTGGCCAGTGTTTAACAACTGGAAGGTTTTGCATACATACAGATCTCCTTTTCCCCGTGAAACATCAGAAGACCTGGCAAGCCTGGGTTCTCATCCACAAATGCCAGCTGATCTGGAGGCAACTGCCCTGGCCCTGTTTGGATGAACTGTTCATTTCCCAACTCACCACAGCCCCACCATGTGCCATTTTCTTATTAACTCATTCATTTTGTGCATTAAGGGGCCGATCATTGGCTTTCAAGTTTGCGACCCCTGCTTATGCAATTTTTTTTATTTTCTGTTCTTGTGATGAATAAATCTCCCTGATGAAATTGAATTGTCTTATGGTTAGGTTTTATACCAAAAACATTGTGGAAAAAGACATGGGCTTTGCAGTCAGGCGGATCTGGGCTTGAATTTGGACCCTGGACGTGACTGGTCTTATTACCTTGAACAAGTTCCTTGCTCTCTTTGACCATCAGCTTCTTCCTATGTCAAATGGGAAATTTGCCACCTGACAGAGAACCTTGGGTACGTACTTGGCTTTGATAAACGTCCGTTCCCTCTGCCTTTGTTACTACACGTGGTGTTACAGAATCTGGGGGAGCAAAGATAAATAAGACCAGAACCTTTTCCACAATTTCACAGCCTGGTGAGGGGGCCTGTGATCTGTGTTGTTAACTTTGATCGCTTGCTTAGCAGTGGCTTCTCCACTATGAAGTTACCATTTTCCCTTTTGTGATTAGTATAAGATTTGTTGGAAGGTGTTTGGGGATGTTATAAACATCTTATTTCTCACCAACCTTCACTCAGTCATTTTAGGATCCAGAAATAATTTTTACCTGAAGAGATTCTTATTACGATGATGGTTAGGACAACATGTGAGCAAGGTGCTGGGACTTAGGGAGCACCATCAGCGTTTTCCCAGACAGGGTGTGGTCAGGCCTTTTCTGTTCCTACTGCATCGCAGAGTACTTTTGTTACTGCTTCTGCAGTGAAGACAATCCAGCCCATCCATCTCGGCTTCACTTACTCATTTGATGACTTGGGTGTAGGTCAAAAAGAGGTCCAGTTCCCTCACTGTGATGGGGTGGGAAGAGGAATCCTGGGCATTTTCATTTCCTTTCATTTTGGATGTGATAGATTGACTCCCACCAAGAAGACAGAGGCAAGGAGGCCTCATAAACGCTGCAGAGATGCATGGGGCGTGTCACAGCAGCACCCCTACAATGCTCTTTTTAAAACCTTTTCACATTAAATTTCCTATCAGTCTTGAGCATTAAGTCCTGTGTATTTCTCAATTTTGTAAGGGCTCTAAATAAGTCACTTTTACAAATTCCAAACATTATGGGGAACATTTTATGTCAATAATTTAATTATTCACTTGCTTTCCTATGAAATATAGAAAACTCAGTTATGCATGTGAACTAGTAGAAAAATAAATGCAGCAGAGTACAGAAACATTGGATTCTTTTTATTTGCTTTCTGCCATTCTCTAGGTAGAGAATGCTCACAGACCTATGTTCCTGTTATAAAAATGATATAATTTTGTCTACAGAGAAAAGAATATAAATATTTCCATGGTTTATCTTGCCTTCAGATCTGAATTGTTATTTCCTTCCTAATTCTTTTTTTTTTTTTACAACATATTCTTTTTTTACAACATGTAACTCTGTCCTACTTTTAATTATATGGGATATATAATTTTACCTTGCATTGTATCACAAACTAGTATCCTAAAGCTATTCCCATAAACTATTCTGTAGCCTGTATAATCCTTACTTTTAAAATCTGCATGAAGTTTAATTGAGTGTATGTAACATAGTGTACTTAGCTACTCTTCTGTAAGATGTTTGATTATTACAAAAATTTCTATAGTGAACATTGCTTTGCATAGTGCTTTTAAAGCAAGGAAGAGGTATTTCACACTAAAAGACTTAAAAACTTTTAATGCATATGATTAAATCAATTTTCAATATACTTTGGCCGCTTTTCATTGCTAATGGTGATGTATTAGTCTGTCAATTTAGTAGTGTCACCGGTTTTTACTACATTACTCTGTTAAAAAATCCCTTTGATTGGAAATATTTATTGCCACTGATGTTGAACATATAAAAATGTTTCTTACCTTTTCTCCTTTATAAAATTTATCCTTTGTACATCTATCTAGTCTCTTCTCAGTGCTTCTCTTAGAAATGTGTTTGAACTGTTTATGCATGAAACTCAAAGATTTCTACTCTCATCAGCCTCTGGCTACAAAGTAAGCCATAATCCTGAATAATTCTAGCATGGATGGGGCCATTTTGGTTTGGCTGACAGAAATCAATAACTCTCCAGTGCCTCCCAGTAGAGTTCTTCAGAGGAGTACCTGGCATTGGCCACGCTCCAGGTTGCCAGCTACGGTACAGAGTAGATATGCAACTTTGGGGGTGCTCTCTGGCCCATGGCCATCAGACTCCTTAGAGAAACTTCATCTGTCTCTGGCTATCAGAAGAATGCCAAGAGCTGTGCCAGAGATGCTGCCTCCCAACTTCTGTTCTTCCAGGTGTAAGAGCATTGCTAGATTCAGAGGTTGGAGAGAATGTTCTTCTTCCCAGTTTATCACTTGCTTCTCCTAGACCTCAGGAGCCCAGGGTTTTTCAAATTCCATTTGGACTATCCCATTGGATTTTGATCCTTACTCCCCTCACTACAGGCTCAAAGCCTAATCTGGGAACATGGGTGGAAAAACCTTCTGTCCAGTTTTTTCTTCCTCTTTGAGGATCCTCTCCTCCAACCAAAATTCCTTTCTCACTCATGAAGCAAGAGGTGCTGAGCATATCAACAGATACAAGCATATGGCCCAGGGGTACTATAAATCCAAATCATATTAAAACATAACATCCACAATCCTTTGTCTTTCTCCACCATCTAAAGATGAAAGAATCTTGGCATGTTTAGCTACTTGGCCTCCTTTGTGCTGATCCTCATGAGTGGTACAAACAAGCATTAGAAAACTGGAGACAATGGTCAACAAAGCAAGGGGAGGGCATACACAGTTGAAAAAATATAATCTTAGAGTAGGGGGATTTAGCTGAGCTGATCCAAAGAGAGGACTGAAGAGTGAAAAGGAAATAAGATTGTGCTAGAATTTTAAGAGCTTAAGAAGAGCCCCTGTACATTTAGAATTGGGGACGGTTTTCTGCCCAGCATGCATTTCCTTTTCCGCTTCTGTGGACTCTTGTTGCTTATAGCAAATCTGTTTCATGTGGTTTGAATTAGGTAGATGCATCTCACCTCATCCTGGAGGTGGGGATGTGAACTCAAAAGGGCCAGTCACAGGGCTCTCTGGGACATTTGCTGGAACTATTAGAGAAAGGAATGGCTACGTAGTCCCACAGGAGCTGGTGGCCATCTTTGCCACCATGTTGTGAAAGCCTGAGACTAAAACCAATGCAGAGGTGAGATGGGCCCAGTGACAGAGGGAGACACAGAATCCTAATGGCATCACTGGGGACTCTGGAGTCAGCCAGGATAGGAGGAGGTCTACCCCTGGACTTTCCAGGCATTTGAGTAAAGAAATTCTGTATTTCCTCACGTTAATTTGATGGAGTCTCTAAACCCTCTGATCAACAGAGTCCTGACCACTCCAAGGTGAGAGATAATGGCTTGGATTTGAGGAGTTTTGCTCCGTACCCTTGTGTCACCTCACCTCACCTCACCTCACCTCACCTCACTTCACCTCACCTGGTATCTTCAACTTCAGTAAAAATACACGTTACTCTTCAAGGTTTTTGGATCCGGATTTGCATCTCTTCAGAATGATCTTTAAAGAGGAAGCCAAAAGCTCATTCAGGCTACAAAGTTAAGAAGTGTTGGAGCACCTGGGTGGCTCAGTCAGTTAAGTGTCTGACCTCGGCTCAGGTCATGATCTCATGGTTCGTGGGTTCGAGCCCTGCGTCGGGCTCTGCGCTGACAGCACAGAGCCTGGAGCCTGGTTCAGATTCTGTGTCTCCCTCTCTCTCTGTCCCTCCCCCGCTCTGTCTCTGTCTCTCAAAAATAAGTAAACATTGAGAACAAATGTATAAAAAAAAATGTGTTCGTAAAAAAAAAAATAATAAAGAAAAAAAACCTTAAGAAGTGTTTTCTGTATTAGTGGTCTTTGGGCCCTAGTTCAACCAGCTGGAAATACCTAAGAAATTATTAACCCTGTGGCAAATATCTTTTCCTAGACTATTTGCCAATTTTCTTGCAAAGGGATTTGGAGGGACTTATAAGATGGAACATCATGGAAAGGACAGTTGGGTTAAAAAATACGATCAGAGGGAGTAGGTGCTTCCAGACAGCAGAAATGTGTTCTTATTTATAACTAATCATTGTATTTAGTTTTAAGTTTCCCGGCAGCTGTAGACAAAAAGAAAAGATTTGGGGTTATAGTTGTTTTTCCTGACCAAATAAGTCATAGAAATTCATTCAAGGCCAACTTTAATCTGGAGCTGGATGCCGATGGGAACGTAGTATAGAAGCCCATAGACTTGGCTCACTGGATTGGGGCACATAAAGGTGTTCTGTGTTGTGTTCCTCACGCGGTGGCCTCTGAGAAGAAACTTGGTGCACAGGAAGTTTGTCTAGGTATGTTCTTGGGATCGTCACCTACAGAAGGGAATGGAAAGGAAAATAACAGGACTGGGCACAGAGAGAAATCAGGCCAGCGTGTAGTCTCCGTGACGCCTTAGGCAATTCCACAGTGGGCTTTCAGGCTGGAACGACCCTTCAGAGTTGTCCTGAATTGGAGAAAGGGGCTTGGGTGGCCCTGAGAAGGAGGCATGCCTTTGTCAAAACTGCCTTCTTGGGGTGCCGAGGTGGCTCAGTCGGCTAAGCATCCGACTTCGGCTCAGGTCATGATCTCACGGTTTGTGAGTTTGAGCCCCACATCGGGCTCTGTGCTGACAGCTCGGAGCCTGGAGTCTGCTTCAGATTCTGTGTCTCCTTCTCTCTCTGCCCCTCTTCAGTCACACTCTGTCTCCCTCTCAAAAAATAAATTAACATTAAAAAAACCCCAACACCCTGCTTTCTTCAGCCAAGACAATCCCCCGAGGGGGCGGACACTTGCAAACTCTCGGCTAGAGGGTGTCCGCAGACCTGCAAGACAAGTCCCATGCTCCTGAAGGGACCTTGGTTCCCGTCAGAGCCTCTGCGACAAGAGTATGGCCATCCTGAAGGTGGTTTTGCAAAACTGTACAAAACCGAAACCTACAAACTTCCTGAAATGAGCCGTTTGTATATCTAACAGGCTGTAAATTCTGGAGGTTGGTATCGTAGACACACGGACTGTGAGGCAGTTCTTTGCGGGAGCTTCCCGTGGCCCTTGGACAAGGCTCGGACCTCCAAAAGCAGGGGTTCTTGTAATGCTGGCCTTTATTTCTGTATTAATAACCACTCCCTGCCCCATCCTCCACATAGTATAATTATTCAAATAGCTGTCATTCTTGCCTCCCAGCTGGAATGCTAATTCCATGGAACCTGGAATCCTTGTTTTAAATCATCATTTCATTGCTTAAAAACTTAACACCGGGCTGAACACAAAGTAGACGCTCAATGAGGCAAAGCGAATAAACGGATGGTCAGAGTACTGAGGATGAAGTAAAAATAATAACATAAATTAACATCAGGAAATAATTTTGTTTCCACCTTGGAAATATAAATAAGAGCTGAAGAACTCTCAGCAGCACTCCTGCTAGTACGGGGCCAAGCCACGTCATCTCTCAGGGCTGCTTCCCAAGCGTATCCCAGATTCTGTTAATATCGCTGGTCCCTTTCAGTGTGTTCTCAGTGGATCCATGAGAACTGTCTGTTGGACGGTAAGTCAGACAATGTCACTCTCCTGGTGAACACCAGCAATGGCTCCTGATTTCTTTCAGAGCAAAAGAAAGTGTCCCTCCGACAGCCTGTAAGGCCCCACACAGCCTGTGCCCTCTTTTCTCCCTGACCTTGACTCCATCACTCTCCCGCACCCCCATCTTGCCCGGCCACAACAGCCTCCTTGCTGTTTCCACCCTCGGCCCTTTGCACTGGCTGCTTCATCTACCTGTGGTTTTTTTCCCCCACATACCCATGTGGCTCCCCCTTCAACTCCCTTAAAATCTTTCCCCACTTGAGAAAAGTTTACTTTGAAACTTAAGGTTTCAACTTTTAGAATTCCCCCAAACTTGCGGTTCTTATCCTACGCTATTTTCCCCCTCCACGGCTCTAACACGTTATATGTGCTTTCTACATTGTCTTGTTTGTTCTTAGTCCTCACTAGAATGTGAGTTCTACGAAGGCCACAGTGTTTTGCTGTTGTTACGTTTGGAACAGTTGTACTGCCTGGAACAGTGCTTGGGTCAACAAATAACACTGAACGATGAACAATGGACTTTCTGCTTAAAGTTTAACGGTGGGGCAGATTTCCACGTGGGTGTGAAACGGGAGATTCAACAGTCTGGGCGAGTGGGAATATTCTCTGGCAAGCTTGCCCACGGAGACGATTGGTGTGGGCCCTGAGCCCTGGGCACCTGCCTCATTCTTAACTTATCTGCAGGGCAGCTCTCTCTCTGGGCTTTCCCTGTCGGTGGGTGGCAAATGCTCCCCAGCCCTGCACTTAAAGTGCTTAGAACAAAGGCTCCCAGCTGTTTTTCTGCCCACATGCCTCATATCTTGGCCTTCAGAAATAATTAGAATTTCTCTTTTTTGTTTCCAGATTCCGTACCCTTGGGAGAATCTCTGGTTGCTCTCTTGGATCAGCAGTCCTATCCTCCCTTCAGCTAACCGAGAGGGGACATCAGGTAGGGGAGGGAGAAGGTTTTCAGACAGTCCCAGGCCACCCCAACGGCCATGTGCACGAGGCCAGTATAGGGAAGGAAAACCACCTTCTTCTTAGGAACCACATTGTCACCCAGGACATGTCTTCCTGATTCTTCCCTCCGTCTCCATCTCCTTTCCCTGCTTTCCTGACGCCTCCTACACTGTTTGGTTTTGGTTAGCATAATGAAGAAACTCAGGCAGCACTGGTCCATTGATTCTAAGGCACAGGAAATGCACTGGTGGGGGGCCGACCCGGAACTGCCTTTCTCTCTCCGACATGGTGTAGGTCTCCTCGTATTGTGTGGCCGAGGCCATAGCATCCACCTTGGTTGTCCCTGGACCATTTTCATTCTGTCTCTTACACGGCGTGTTGGTCCTGCAGACCGTTCCGTGCCTCAGCCTGGTCCTCAGCCTTCCCGATCAAAGTTGGCAGTGGGGGTGGGGGGCGGCAAGCAGCAGTCAAGTTCCCATAAGACCTGCCTTGCTAAGAAAAGGGTTGGTTCGTTCTGGTCCATGCCCTGCTGGCATGAAAGGAATCACAGGGACTGAAGTAATGATATTTGATTGCGCCTTGTCCAAGGCAGCCTGAAGAAATAATTTCCAAGGGCGTCCAGGGGGCTCAGGCGGTTAAGCATCCGATTCTGTGTTTTCCTCTCTCTCTGCCCCTCCCCCGCCTGTGCTCTGTCTGTCCTTCTGTCTCTGTCCCTAGAATAGATAAACATTAAAAAAAATTTTTGAAAAAGGAATCATTTACAACCACCTGATACTTCCCTCCTTTTAAAAATTAAGCTGGTGGATGAGGAGCATAGTTAGGCTTTACCGAAGCCTGGCTTCCTGCCACTTTTTTGTTTTCTTGTTTTTTTTCTTTTGCCCTCAGACTTGGAAACTCACACGATTATGTAAATGTGTTTGTTGTAAGTCTTGGGTGTCTCCTCTGGGGGGACCATGCAACCATGCAGGTTTGGATAAAGTTCCATCCAGGTCATTTTTTGAGCTTTTGTTCAGGTTGGGCATTATGTTCTCGCCAGAGGGCGTTTCAGCTGGATGTTCCGCTACATTCCTAAGAAATGGGCTCAGATGTGGAGATGCCCGTGGGTCAGAGAGGCAGTTCCATATGGGGGTGCTAGCAGTGCTGGTGATGAACTGAGAGGGGAACAAAAGGCATTCTGACACTCTTTTTGGATTATACAAGCCACCTACCAAGTTGACTCCTTGGGCTGACTTTTTGAACACTAGATGGCGCCTGAGCAAAAAGCACCATTAGGTGCCAAACAAGGTCCACCAGCAAAACTGAAGGATGAAACAAGTGCAAAGGTTAATTAATACACGGTGCCCCGGATGCGTGTGGAACTGAACTGTTTTATCTGGAGGCCCATGGAATCAGTGGATGGGGCCTCCCTCAAGAAGGGCTGTAGCCAAGGGGCTGGATGAGAGATTCCTGGGCCCAGAGCAACAGGCAGAAATAACAGAGCTTAGACCAGACCCAGGAGCCTCTGGCAGAGTTGAGTGGTCTGTGCCTGGGGAGGAGAGAAGAATCCCAGGACCAGGTTCAGCTTCCGGAAAACACCAGGAACCAGCTCTCTCTTCCTCTCCTTCTGGATGGAGGGGAAATGAAAAACAACAACAAATTGAATACCACCTCTGTGCTTCATAGTCAAGTTGTAGCTGTTAAAATATTGTTTTTGTTGGTTGCTTTCACTGGAAAGGGCCCGCACCAATCACATGCTCTGGGTGTTATCAAATAATCCTTCCTGCTACATCCCTAGGTGGGGCTCTGTGTTATGTATGTAATTTAGTTAAGGTGACATATGCAAGTTTTCTTTCTTCATATGCTTGAAGTTTGTGTTTAGTGATTTGAGTGTCTGTTCTGGTATAATATCAGCAATTTAAAACTTCGAGAACTAATTTATTTTGTAGGGCTCTAGGAGGAACCTAGATTTCATACTGGAGGAAAGTCACATACCCCTTCCCTCCTCTGATCTAGGACTTGATCTATAACTTATTTTGACCTGTAACTTATTTACCAAGCAACCTCCGCGAAATGCAATGGAGAAAAACAAGGCAACCTTCTGCAAGCCTATTACGCTCTCTGTCTGAGTGTCTGCAGGTTTGTCACTGCGGCCCCTGAGCTCTGGCTTCTGATGAGGTTTCCTGGGGATGTCTCACATGCCAAGCAGACAGTCGTCCCCATTGAAGCTCCACCAGTTCCGTTGTATCTTGGGATTTCCTGTTACATTTGTTTCAAAAACGTTTAAACATAAGTTTGCAAATTGTTTCTATGTCACACTCAGTCTTCACAATACTCCTGGGAGTTCACAATTATTTCCATTTCATAGACATGGGGTCGCAGACGTTGGCAAATGTTCCCCAGGCCCCAGGCAGTGTTTCTCCAAAGCTCTTGGAGAGCTCAGAATCACTGAACCACTCAGAAGTAAGGCAAGACGCCTCTGAGAAGTTATTTAAAAAGTTCACATGCTAACTTTTATGCAGACTCCTCATAAGGGACCCCCCCCCACCCCCCTGCCACTGTCACTGGTTTATTACTAGGGTGATGGCTATGATTACCAGATTTCTAGCCATCCACTCAGCAATGTTCAACAAACGTTTATTGAATCAGGAGTCAAATACAAGTCTGCTTCAACCCAGAGCGAGGCTGGGAGGGTGTAGGCAGAACAGGACAGAGTGTACCTGCCTTCATGGAGCTTCTAGCATAATGGGGAAGACAGAGTGTAAATGAAAGATTATAAATTTATTGTCAGTTTTGAGGCACACCAGGCCCCATGCAGATAAGTAGAATTGGGTCCAGTGGGAAGGACAGAGCTACTCAAAGCTGATCTGCTGGGCCATGTTGGCCCAACAGCAAAGACAGGAACAGAAGAATTACGGAACACAGACCCAGAGGCCATAGTTTTAGCTTTTTTGTGTGATGATAGCAACAGCTCTGTGAAGTCCCTACTATGCCCTTATTATTATTTACTGCTTCCAGCCAGCCGAAGAGAAAATAGTAACCACTAACGCGTGTTGGCAGATGAGAAAGCTGAGTTCCATTGGTCAAGCAACACCTCCCTGAGGTTCAAGGCCAACGAGCGGGCAGTGTGCCCTGAGGGTGTTGCCATGACTCCCCACAGCACTTAATGCTGACGGAGCAGTGTGGAGAAATCACAGTCCTTTTTACTGCAGATCTGGTTTCTACTGCTGTTAGGCCCCAGTTGAATCCCTACGCTCCCTTTCCTTTCCTGCTGGAGGCCTGAGTGATTCTTACCAGTTCCTTTCCTCTGTGAAGCTCATAGCCTCCCCGTTAGCCTTGTCAGCACCCCAGCTGGCCCTCAGCAACTCGCTCCCTTAAGATGAGGGTAGGGCACTTGTGTTCTAATCTAGAGTGCTGAGCACCGTGGGGATACGGGGAGGGAGGGACTCACACACCCTGGGCAGGACCGAGCTTAGGAAGCCTTTAGTGGTTGGGATACTGACTAATGGTCATGGCCACGCAGTGAAGACAGTTTCCATTGGAGGCTACATCTCACTGTCTTTTATTCTTTTATGTCTCAGTTTGTGAGCCGGTGTTATAACGGGGTCGTAACAGGAGAGGCCAACGGATAGCCACTTGATGCTTACTTCTCTCTTGCGAACACTTGCAAGTTTTAAAACTTTTCAAGGTCTTTGCTTCATAACTGGTGTAGGTTACATCGGGTGGTTTCAACCGTTTGTTTTCCTAATTTAAAAATGGGACTAGACCATTTTAAACATTTTTATTGCACCCATTACTATCAAAGAATAATCAGCAATGCTTAGAATTCTAAAAAAAATATTTAATCTCACTGGGAGAGGTCATACATAAATGTGTTGACATGGCCTTGTATGGACTCCATGTCAAAATAAATTCCTCAGGCTTCATGCCCATCTTTATAATTTTAAATAAGATTTTCAAATACCTTCGCCAGGGCATGAAGTTTTTAACATTTAAGGGAGAAAACTGTTATCTCCATAAATGTTATTTTGATTTACCAGGCATCTCAGAAGCAAATCCAGGCAGGATTTATCCCAGGTTTATCATTAGTTTATTATTTATTGAATGCCTCATATATGCTAGGCACTGGGGAGATCCAGAAGTGACTCAAATAAGCAAGACTCCTGGTTTCATTAAATCCATATTCTAGTGGAGGGCGATAGATAACAATATAAAAAAGAAATAAATGATTAATTTCTGAGAGTGAAAAGTGAACTGAAGACAATAAGGTAATGTGATAGAGACCCAACTTAAGGCTGGCGGTGGTGGGGGGTGGGGAGAGTCTAGACTAGAGAAGGTTGTTAACAGTGGTGGGCTTTCAGCAGACACCTGAAGGAAGAGAAGCCAGCCAGGGAGAGGGCTTCCAGGGAGAGGGGCTATAAATGCAAAGTCTTTGAGGCTGGGACTGGCTTTGTGATTTCAAGGAACACAAGGACTCATGTGTCTCAGGTGATGCACAGTGAGTAGAGAGAATTCTGGAAAATATGAAATAAAGGAGGAGGCAGGGCCCAGAGACAAGGTCCTGATAGGAGCTTACACTATGTGAATTGGGAAGCCATTGGGGAGTTTTATTCGGGAACTGACATAATTTGACAAAGGTTAAGAAGATCACTCTTTTTACAGGGAAGTCAAAATGCAAGCAGAGATGTTGTCAGGTGGTTAGGAAAGTTTAGGCAGGGTAGGAGGGTTGTTGGGCTAGGGAGGAGGCAGTGGAGGTGGGGAGAAGTGGGTGAAGTCCAGGTGCATTTCAGAAGTTAGAGCTAATGATATTTGCTGGTGGGTTGCATGTAAGGAGTGAAGGGAGGAGGGGGAAGCATCGAGGAAGATTTCCTGGTTTTTGACTCAAATAACTGTGTGTGAGGCTGGCTGGAGGTGGTGTTTACTGAAATGGGAAACCGCAAGAGAGGATTTGGGGTACAGATCACACTCTATTTTGCAGTGCAGAGTATGGGATTCATCAACACATTTTTGGTGGAGATCAGGGGAGGAGGAGGAAAGGAAAGATGAACAAAGGAAAGCTGGGAGGGCCAGGTGGTCAGGTGAGTGGGGAACTAGTGTGATAAAAACCAACAGAAGAAAGTGCTCCAAGAAGGGACAGGGTGACCCACTGTATCATAGAAAAGGTGGAGTACACGATGGTTGAAGACAGACCACTGGATCTCCCAACACGGAGTTCGCTGGTGATCTTCATTTGGTCAGATTATGGACAGAACAGAAATCCAACTGGAGCTCTTTTACAGCATTGGAAATCTGATTGGAATTCTAACGCAAAGTTGGAACTTGGCATGCAGCATCAGTTGTGGAGCAAATGGGAGTAAGAGAGCAGAGACGGTCCTCACTCAATTGAAGTTATTCTGCGGGGGAAGCATAGACCTTGGCTGGTCAAGCTATTTGTGCATTAGCTGTAAAGTGGGAAATGTATAGTATATCTGTATTTTAAAAAGAAAGTTCTAGCAGTGAGGGAGAATTAAGGATGCAGAAGAAAGGGAAGATGAGATAATTTGTCATAAGAGCCAGACAAAGTCTTTGCGAGGTGAATAAGTGAGGATAGGATGCAGCGCATTGAAGGTGGGGTAGATTTTGATACAGTCTGAGACACTTGATCCAGGCCATAAAGAGAGAGAAGGCAAAGAATAGGCAGAGATAAGAAAAGGCTAGTAAACTTGGTGGTGGTAAGATAAGGGAAGCCCCTTCATGGCTTTTATTTTCTCACTAAAAGATGATAAAAGACAGATCTTAAGATAGAAATACTTGTAGACAAGTTTTAGGGGAAAACTCCATTAAAAAAATGTAAAGGGGTACGGGCAGCAGGTTGGTTGCTTAAAGTGGTAAACCGTCAAGTTATCTAGGATGATCCACATCCCTGGGGTTCTACATGACTGAGGTCCAAAGCAGAGGTGTCTTGTTAGACATCAGCACCTACTGGTGAAGTCTGGACACTGCAGTTCAGAACTTCCTCCTTCAAACTCCATCTCAATGCCCCCTATTGGGATCCAGCCATCTTTCTTGCCTTAACTTTTCTGGAAAGTTCTGGAAATTTTTAGTATCAAGAAGGTAGCTAGGTGGAAACTCTGAGTATGAGAAAGACGTCAAAGGAAAAGTGATGAAAGAAATTCACTTTTTAGCCGATTTCTTAGAAAAATGTATTCTCTGAGAATAAGGTTCTTATTTTACAATTAAAGTCTGTAAGGTAGATCTTTTCAGAACTGTGGGTAAATTCAAGAAGGCTTGACCCATTAATTGTCCTTCCTATGTTTTCAATTTCTGCTCAGCTGGCCTTTATTCTTCCACATACAAATATTTTCAGTCCTTCCACCTTACACAGGAAATCTCTTACTACTTGCTGAAGTTTGACTTGCAGTCTTGTTTTCCTTAGGTAGCCTGCAGATACTTATGTTCTCGAGTGCTTGTTGTTTGGCATTTTTCTTTCCACACGGTGTGTTCTTTCTGGACAATTTGATTCACACCAAGCGCTTCAGCAATTACTTACACCCTCTGATGACCCAGCTAACTGCGGTTAGATGCCTCTTCCCACCTGGAGATGGGGCACTAGTGGCTCATGGGCATCTCCTGTGAGTACCCCATCTTCAATTTAATCCAAAGAAAACTGGATTTGTCATCCTCCCCACTTTCAAACCCTGTGCTACTTGTGGCCTGAAGGTTGCTGAGTGCAATATTCTTTACAATTGCCCAAGCAGGAAACAAAGGAATTATGATCTCTGTCCCTTACCTGTAACATATATTTGGTCCTCGGTATCTCTCAACTACACCCCCACCTTTCCTTCTCTTCTTTGGCTTTTGTTGGTTCTTCTATATCCAGAGACCCTGCTTACATCCCTTTCTCCGTTACTTACTTCTCTAATCCCATTTCTTGTTTTTCCTCTACAAGGCCAAGCTGTAGCTTAACCGAACCACTTAGCTGTCTCTGAATAGGTTAAACTCTCATATGTTAGTCTATGTCTAATTAATTCATCGAGCAGTGACTCCATCCATTAGTTAACTCATCCACCTTTTCCATTTATGTTATTTTACATTTTATTCATTTATTTTTTTTTTTTTAGCACCCAGGCTCTGTTCTAAGGCACAGGAGAGAGGGACCCAGGAGAACTCTCACTTTACATGAAGGTACAACTCAGGATAGTATTCTCGGTGATGCCTCTGAGGCTGAGTTGGGTGTCCCTCTTCTGTTCATTCACTTCACTATTACAGATTATTGTCACACTACTCAGCACAGTAGCTTATTGTTGATTTGCTTGTGTGAGAAATGTATGAGTTGAGATTCAGAGGCCTGGTCTTCATCTCTCTGTCCCAGCCAGACACATGGTTGTGGCTCAGTAATAGATACTGAATTTGTGAGGACAAGAATGAAAGAAAGGATATTTGAACAATCTCCGTACCCCCCCCCCCCCCTTTAGTGGTTCAAAAAGTACAGAGTTTTTAATGACCCATTTATATAGGTTTCCAGATAGCTTGCTATAAAAGCACTGCTATTTGCTCAAGGGCTCAGGGGGGGGGCAGATTAGACGGTCTGTTAAAAGTTCCCCTCATTCCCTCCTGGTAATATATCCATGGATATGGAGGGTTATCCAAGGTGATGAGGCTGACAAAAGATCTAATGCAATCTTAGGCTGCATTAATAGAGAGAAGAATGGTATCCAGTTCACAGAGGATAATAAGCTCCCTGCACTCAGCACTACCAGACCCACACCGGGCGAATTGCTATTAATTCTGGGTGTCTTATTGAAGACAGAGAGCATCTCTCTGACATCTATGTGGAGAGGTCAGCGGGTAATGAACCCTATCCTACATAAGCAATGGTTGAAGGAGCTCTGGTTGTTCAGTGGGAAAAAGAGACATCAGCACAGAAACAAGCCTTCGTGTGTTTGAGGTCTGTTATATTGAAGAGGAATTAAACTTATTCCATTAAGCTTTCAGAGCTAAGCTTTTGGGGAAGAAATTACACACAGAGTAGATTTCAGCTAATTATTTGAAAGAACGTTTTAACAGTTGGAAGGGTTACCTTTTATATAACTGAATTTCTCAATGCTAGTGGCATGCAGGAAGAATGATTACTATTTGGTCGATAACCTCTTCAGGTTCTTTCGGATCCAAGAGTCTACTATTTCAAGATGGCGACCGTATTTTCCTCATCTCCAAAGAGGATTCAAGAAGAAATGGGATTTAAGTAATTCAGACAATTAGGATTTTTTTTAAATTTTCTTTTTAACGTTTATTTATTTTTGAGACAGAGAGAGACAGAGCATGAATGGGGGAGGGTCACAGAGAGAGGGAGACACAGAATCTGAAACAGGCTCCGGGCTCTGAGCTGTCGGCACAGAGCCCGACACGGGGCTGGAACTCACGGACCGCGAGATCATGACCTGAGCCGAAGTGGGACGCTTAACCGACCGAGCCACCCAGGCGCCCCAAGAAGAAATGGGATTTCAGTAATTCAGACAATTAAGGTAGCAAGGAAAAAGAAATTCCTGAAAAACAATGATATTCATGAGTTGGTCCATCAGAAGCTTTAGGAATTCTCAGTTGCGGATTAACTTGAAAAATAGTTTGGATAGTTGCTTATTACAATAATTCTGCTACTTCTGTTCAAAATCAAGAGGAAGTAAATAGTCGGGCTCATACTACCTCCAACTCATGGCTTAATCTGATCTATATCATGTCTTTCCCCATAGCAAGGCAGTTAGTTTTAAGCACAGGGACATTTTAAATAAGACAATAACAATAAGAATAAATGGAAAAGAAGTGGCAGAGGGGAGATCAGTGGTTTATCAATTCATAAACTGTATTGCCAATTAATATGTTAAGGAACGTCATTGTAGCATTTCACAGAATCCCAGAGTGCTTTGTTTTTAAATAATTATGCTTGTTTTTAAAAATTCAGGTATTTATTCACGTTGTATCTTAACTCTTTATTGTCAAACATTTAAGTATTTTTAAATGCCTGAAGATTTTTTCTTTCAACTAATTTCTGTCTTGTGTGTGGCATTTATGCAGACAATTTTACCTTAACAGATCAGCCCATTTATCATTTATTTCGGTCTTGAGATGTGAAATTCTAATCGCTACAATTTTTACAATTTATACTACCTATGCTTACTGCACACATGTAAATTCCATTATCATTAATAAGAGTTACATGATGAAAGTATTTACTCATTAGTAGCTAATACACTTCTCAAGGTTATCCTAAGGTGCAGGAGTTTAATGAGTACCTAATGAGAACTCTAGTATCACTGATTAAGAATATCTATCATATTTGTGATAAGTATATCACAATCTAACACTGGGAAGCTAGTAAAAAAATTAAGTCCCAAATACCTTCTGTTGTTATTAATCAACTATGTGAAAGGCACTTTGTGTTGACAAAGCTATGACCTTTATTTTAGTCCGTTAGTAACTTGAAATCTGCTAATCTCCTAAGTAACTCTTATTACTTATGAGTAAGTCTAACAATTTCCATTTTTCTGCAGTATATGACACTTTTGTGATAACTCATATACCACTGGAGACAATTGTGGCTTTGTTTTAAAATGGAACTTTCACATACTAAAAAACTGCGTGGTTAAAATTGAGTTGAAGTGTTTGCTCTTGCCTTGAGTCACAATCTGAAATGAAAAATCAATAATCAGTGAATATGGTGTGAGTGAAGTCAGTCTGGAGAACTCAACAACCTCATCATCTCTCGTAGGTTCTTAGCTGTACATCGTAAGGGCAAAGCATTTCTAGTTGTGGAAGAGATTCTGAAAACCCCAACTAATGGTTTGATTTGAACCTTTTAATATGCTTTATTTGCTAGGTTTTAGAAAAACCGGATAAAATATAAAGCAAAATTGTTTAAGCAGGCTTCTCAGCAACTTTATACATTTTTAGTTAAATAAAATTTTTGACATTTCCATTCTTCTTGACTTTGTACTACAAGCAATGCTTCCTGTGGTGACTGTGGGATTTTTTTTTTGTTGTTGTTGTTGTTGTTGTTTTCTTTTCTTTCTTTCTTTCTTTTTTTAAAAGCACTTACTGGAAAATTTCTTGGCCATAGAATTGATAGGCTAGTGACTGTCCTCCTACATTATGAAATGGTGGTTGTAATGATCAGATGAGGTGATGAAATAAAAGTGCTTTATAGCCATAAAAGGCTTTGTAAGTATATAATTTGTTTTTGTTGGCTATCAGTGAAAATAATTTATAAAATCTGGAGCTTTTGAATAAAAGTAGGTTGTGACAGATGTATAGAATGATCAGTTTCCAGGAAAAAGCCTTCTCGTTCTGGCTTTCTGTCTCTCCGTGTTTCTGCTTCTCTCCCCATCTCTGTCTCTTTCTCTCTCTCTCTCTGACATATATAACACATATACATATTATCATTGGTTGTACTTTTTATGTATACTTCTTGTAGGAAGACCTAAATCCCACGTGGGCTGAACTCTTGGTTAGAAAAAAATATATACTGTCATTCAGATTGATACATAGATTTCTTAACCCATAGTGATTAAGAGAAGCATGTGGAATATTATAACAGGTGCCCCAGGAGATGGAATCTGGGAAATCAAACTAAAAGTGAATACCATTTTTATCATTTTAAAAATGAATACCAATATTGTAAGAATTAATTAGCTTTGCCATATCCTTTCTAGAGTCAAAGCAGAAGAATGAATCAAGGGGAGAATTTTTTTGGTACGACATTCAGAGTGGGAAAAAAGGGAAAATCCAGAATAAGTGACAACATCCAAGTAAAAAGCAATTATCAAGAGGTTCTGGGCACATGTCGTAATTTTATTTATGAAGATTTCTCAAATGTCATGCAAATGAGTGAGCGCTAGGCTGAATCATGGAATCCCAGTGATAATCACTAAATTTGTAATCACCATTTCTTCCTGGGAAGTACATTTTACTTCCTTCATAATGAAAGACTTTTGGTACATCCATTACAGAGGCAAAGCATGAGGGTACTTTGACCCCATTTTTTCCCTTGTCTTGTATACTAGATCATTACCGCCTGTAATGAATTTGATATGTATTTCAAAACGTACAGGATTCAGTACATGTCTCAGGTTGACATGCATATAAAACATTCATATCTCTAACCTATTTTAATAACTCTTCAATTTAATGGATGAATAAACCTTGTCTTGGTAAAGCTAAATGTGTTGGAAAAATAAAGTTACTGCTTAGCCTCCTATCAATATCACTTAAGAACCACTTAAAAATACTGTTATGTGTATAATTTACATATCAAAAGCATTCAAAGCATAATTATATGGCCCTATAAATGTTCACAAAGCATACCCACTACCTAAATGGGGAAATGGCAGCCCTCATGGGAATACATAGAGGTGGTGATGCCTTAACTGTGACTTTACATCAAGGGTAGTTCCAATTTTCCCTCCATTCACCGTGATTCCTTTTTAGATCAAAGGATAATCAGATTTATTGAAAAATCTGATCCAGAAAAGTCCATAGCTGAAGAAATGCAAGAGTTAACAGTGAAACTTTTCCAGTCAATGACTTCTATAGCTGATAACGTTTTCTGTACGTCTGCTTGGTCATTTGCACTATCTTTAATAGTTCTGAACATTTGGCATGTTGCCTTCAAAATGTTACGGAAATCATATCCAGATTTTTGAAAGCAAATCTGTTAGGATCAGCATTTTTCTGAAAAAAGCCTCAAAGAAATGATTCAGTCACAACTTTAAAAGTTAATGTGTTTTTTGGGGGGTGGGGGCTTTCAAAACATTAATTTGTAGACCAGGTGCAATGGATATCTTGTGCTAAGTAAGAGGCGTAGGTCAACATTTCAACCTCTGTGACTTGGGGGATAGTCCCATGTGTACAAAATTGTATGGTTCAAGCTGTTAAGAGCATTTATAAAGTGATAGGGCTAACCTAAAAATCTCAGCTTTTCCAGAAATTTTTGGTTTCCTGTTGAACTCAGTAAAATGAGAAAATCATGACATTCATGGGGGATGAGTGGCACAAAAAAGACCTAGTGAAAATCACTATATCCTTTTCTTAATTCTTTGCAGCAATTTCTCTCCATCCCATAGCAACACTCTTGTAGGATCGTATTTAATTTAATGCATGAAAATCTTTGCTTTCATAAGCCACTGCCAGAGCTGCACCTTTTCTGTCTAAAGACGCAACAATCGACTGAAAAGTGGAAGACATGGTCACTTGGCTTTTTTGCTTTTGACTTCTTTTCTTCTCTTGCTTATGGACTTAAAAAACAATAACCGAACTAAGTAATCCTTTAGGAAATCCGTCAGCGTCCAACACTTAGCCGATTTATCTTGGTCACGTATTTCGAAAGTCTCTTAAAAGCTCTGCAGCTGCACAAACACATACAATATAATAAAACAAAACATAAATAGAAACGGTAGACTGAAAACAAAAGGAGACAAATAAGATGAATTTGGAAGGAAAGTTAGTCCACGTAGCACAGCTTGTTTACTAATAAAGCTGCGTTAAGAGCTCTGCATTTCCTTAAAAATAAAAATTACACAAGAAAATATTCTCTTTTACAAAGTTTTTCCTGTCTCTAATCCCATCTGGCTAATGGCAGAGTTTACCTGCTAGTGAGGCCAGTTTACCTGCTAGTGAGGGCTCTAATATCTGTGGACAGCTTCTTGAACCTCTGTCTTAGCCAGGTGTTTTAAATGTATTTCTTCCATATTCAAAATAATTTTCCAAAAGAGATATTATCATTTCCTTTATGTAGATGAGAAAATGGAGCCTTAGAGAACTTTTGTAATGGACACAATGTCATAGAAGCAGTAAGCTGAGCGCTGGAGAATTGAATCCACGTTTCTCTGAGGTCAAAGTACAGGTTTTGCCCTCGACAGAATTCCGCTTTTCAATCCACAACATTAAAAAACAACAACATTTTAAGCTGAACTACAGTACAATGCGCTGGTATTAAATGTGTTCCTAATGTTGTGTAACCATCCCCACCATTCATCTCCATAAGTCTTTTCATCTTGTAAAACTGAAACTCTGTAGCCATTAAACACTAACCTCCCACTGCACAACCCTACCCCAGCCCCTGACAGCTGCCACTCTCCTTTCTGGGTCTATGATTCTGACTTCTCTAAGTATCTCATGTAAGTGTTTCACACTTGCTGCTTTCAAGATCCCCCCCCCCCCCCCAGCACCTCCCCCCCTTTTTTCTAATCTTTGGCTTTTGAAAGTTTCATTATAATGTGTCTTAATGTGGATCTCTTTGAGTTCATCTTCCTTGGAATTTGTCAAGGTTTTTGCGTGTAAATATTTATGTTTTTCATCACATTTGGTAAGTTTTCAGGAATTACTTCTTCAAATATTTTCTATGCCCCTTTCCGTCTCTCCTCTGTCTGGGACTCCCAAAATGTGTAAGTACATCTGTGCCCCACGGGCCCCTTATGCTCTGCATACTTTTCTTCCGTCCCTTTTTGCTGCTCAGACTTGACAATTTTCCTCTTCACGTTTGCTGATTCTTTTTCTACTGGTGCAAATCTGCCTTTGAATCTGACTAGTGAATTTTTCATTTTAGTTATTGGGCTTTTCGGGTCTAGAATGTCTTTTTTGGTTTCTTTTTAGGTTTGCTATCTTTATCGATATCTCTGTTTTGTTCATGTATTAGTTTCTTAACTTTTTGTACATCTTCCTTTAGCTCTTTGAGCATTTTCTAAGACAGTCGTTTTAAAAAATCTTTGTCTTGCAGCGCCTGGTGGCTCAGTTGGTTGAGTATCTGACTCTTGATTTCAGCTCAGGTCATGATCCCAGGGTGGTGGGATTGAGCCTAGTATCAGCCTCTGTGCTCAGTGTGGAGCCTGCTTGAGATTCGCTCTCTCTCTCTCTCTCTCTCTCTCGAAATAAATAAGTAAGTAAATAAATAAATAAATATCTTTGACTATTAGATTTGCTGTCAGGTCTTTTTCAATGACGGTTTCTGTTGATTAATTTATTTTCCTTTGAATGGTATGTACTTGAATCCAATATAAATATAACTCTGGGAATCAGATTCTCCTTCTCCCCCAGGGTTTTGTTGCTGTTTTTGCTTATTGTTTTTGTGATTCTGATTTTTGTAGGCTGTCTTTGTGTCAAGGATCAGCCCAAAGTGTAAAATTAAGGTAATCTCAGGTCTTTTCTGAGCCTGTGACTTTCTCTGGGCATATGTAGTCACTTTTTAATTTTCCCCATATTTGTAGTTGTTATTGAATGCCCTAGTCTTTAACGTCTGGCTCCCAAAAGAGGAAAAAGAGAAAAATAAAGGGAGGTGAAACAAAGGGCACTGACCTTTTAAATTCTCTGGAAGTCACTGCAGCCGGAAGGGGATGGTTTTACAGCAGTGGAGGGAGATACAAGAATAATGGCTGTCCTCTTTGCCCCTCTGTGATCAGAAGCAGCATTAGCAGTCAGAGGACAGATTTCTGATAGTTGGATATTTATCCCTTAAGAAATGGTAAGAGTCCTTTTTGCGACCCGCCCCTGGCTCCCACAAGCTGTATGGAAACAGCTGCAGGAACATAGCTGCCTGCCATAGGGGGAGGGTTAGCGAACGGGTAGAGCTGCTACTGTGCTAAGGCCTGGAATTGACCACAATTAATCCGTTTACCACCCACGTCCTCCTCTGGAAGTTGCAAGCCTTCAATAGGCTCCAGCGTTCCAAAATAGCACAACATATAGATGCTGCAAGTGTAAGTGTTGTCTAGGTGGGGAGACAGATTCCTGCTGCTTCCTATTCTGCCATCTTCCTGGAATCTTCCTCAATGCACAGCTTTTGTATCTTCAGTTGTGTGAAGATTGTGATCATTTTTATAAGTTGACATATTCAGGCTCGAGTGAATATTTCCTGTAAGACTTCATTGCTTTGGTGTCAATATCTATGCCTAATATTAGGCAGCTGTGGATTTTTCTCCAACAATTTATCTGAGATCAAAAATCTAATAAATATATTGTCAGGAGGGATGGCAATATTCCAAATATTGCCCTGAGTGCCTAGTTGTGAAGGAGGGATTATACAGATATTTAATTTTTAGTCTTTAATCTTATAAGGCTGAAAAAGCTGGTTGAATAAGTCCTAAGTATGGAAAAATGTAACAATGAAATATTAAAATAACACTTAAGTGCAAAAAATAAGAGAGCTATCAAGAACAGTATAAAATAAATGTTAAAAAAAATTTTTTTTAACATTTATTTATTTTTGAGACAGAGACAGAGCATGAACAGGGGAGGGTCAGAGAAAGAGGGAGACACAGAATCCGAAACAGGCTCCAGGCTCTGAGCTGTCAGCACAGACCCCGACGCGGGGCTCAAACTCACGGACCGTGAGATCATGACCTGAACCGAAGTCAGATGCTTAACCGACTGAGCCACCCAGGCGCCCCAAGAACAGTATAAAATAAATTGACAAGTAAATAATACAGGCCATAATTGCTCGAGGATTCTGGAGGAGGGAGACGTTTCCTTTTATGTAGCTGATTGGGAAAGGCTTTATGAAGGTAATAGAATTTTAAAACTCCCATCTTCAAATAAGTGCTCAGATTCTTTCTTCCTTCCTTTATCTCTCTCTCTCCTTTTCTTTCTTTCTTTCTTTCTTTCTTTCTTTCTTTCTTTCTTCTTTCTTTCTTTTTCCTTCTCTTTTTCATTTCTATAAGCTCAACATAAAACTCCATGATGGATCTCGGACCTGAGGAAATGGTGTTCAGGATATTGGGCCATGCACTCCAATGACCTTCTAGATTTCCAATAAATGAAACTAGGATGCATTGATTTTGTGTGTGTGTGTGTGTGTGTGTGCCTTGAAAATTGCAAGTAATTGTTTTGAGGTCGACAGACACACACTAGAGAAAACCATTATATTTAGCAGTTGGCAGGCATGAACAACTCTAAAAGATACCCCTTGGGAGGTAGAGAAATCATATTTTCCTCAAGGAATAGCTAAGGAAATTGAAGCACAGAAACAACCATCAGTTGCTTGTGTATTCCTTTTAAGGCTGAAGAAATCAGTTGGAAAATTTAGTTCCCAATTGAACGTGAGAGAGATTGGACTGCTTGTTAGGCATGTTGCCTTTATAAAACCCATTTCAGCCATTATTTGGTTGTCTTTTGGTATGATGTATTTCATATTTCTGTTATAATGAGAGTAGTACATTTTGATCCTTTTTTGCTTAATAAAATGAGCAGTTATTTCATAGATTAATTCCCATGCTGTTAACACCCCATAAATTAACGTATATTTAGGATGAGATCATCTTGCATGATTAGCTCTCGCCTTTTTTCCAAACCATGCTTGAACACCTTTATCAGACAGCAGTCTGAAAATTCACCTTTTTTCCATTTTTAAAGTTTCTGCTACTATAAGCTGGTAGCAGACTGAGGCCACCATGGATTTTTAAAAACACGTTAATTAGACATTTAAATGGTTTCTCAGACATTTTCCTTTCAAGTGGAGCTCTATGTGAGTAGTTTGATTATACTTTCTCATTTTTTTTTTTTGAGAGAGAGTTCCAGAATAAAGTAATGGAAGTCAGAAAGCCATGAGCTGGCCAGATAAATTCTATGGGATCTGAGAGGATGCTCTGGTGGGAGAAAATCGCCAGGAATGGAAGATTCATCTTAAATAGAAGTCTGAGGAGCTTAGGTATTCCTTTTAATGTTCTCAGAAGTATCAGGAATATCTAAAACTCAGGCAGCTAACAGAACTAAGTATAAATCCAAATTTATTTCTTCCCCTTCAGGCTAGACAAATCTTATCTATTTTTCAAGATTGTGCAAAGGGGTCCTATGATGCCTTCTAATGACACGTCTTATGACACTTTCTAATATGATTCCAGACCACGTTTGCTTCAGACCAGCACCGTTGACTCTTGCTTCCTATATCCTGCTTACACATCTCTCTCTAACGTCATTTCCACCTCTCTCTTTCACACTTCACTCGTGCCACACTGGCCTCCTCAAATCTGCTAACATCATTGCTACCCCAGGGCCTTTGCACATTCTTTCCTCTTTGTTGGTGAGTTCTCTTTGACACATTTAGTGTTCTATTCAAATGTCAAAGCATCATAGAAGTATTTCCTGATCATTCTATACAACTAGTAACCAATCCCCACTTCCAGCATTGTTTATGTCTCTTGCACTCACAGCATATGCTGATAAATTAAATATTTATTGATTTACTTTCTGTTTCCTCCCAGTAGAATGTTAGCTGCATAAAAGAATAGCCTTGGATCTTTTATTGACTGCTGTATGCCCAGTGCTAACAATAGTTGCTAGGTACACAGTAGGTGTGCAATAATATTTGTTGTGAACGCACGATTGTTTATGGCCTGCCTTTTGAAATATTAGCGTTACTGTATCACACAATTTTACAATTGCTCTTAAGTAGACTTGGGAATCCATGCAAGTTCTGTTTAAACATATTTTCCTTCTTGCTTCCCTTCTGAAAGTCACTGAGCTGCTGTCTTATCTATCTCTGTGACCCAGGAGAGCTGCAGGGAATGCGTGCTATTTTGGGGCCCATAAAGCTCTCTTGATGTCTCTCTCAAGAAAATCAAGGATCTATACTGTAGTGAGGTGTCTGACTGTTATCATTCTTGTTGTTTTAAGTTTTAATACATAATTGAATTGTTAGTTCTGTGCGGACAGAGAACTTTTTGTGTGGGTGTGCTATATTGCCTTTAGCACAGATTGGCCCCAAACGGATATTTAAAGAATTATGTACGGATATAGGCCATTAGAGTATGTGAATTATTTTAGAACAACAGTGTGTTTTGAATTCTGCCAAGTAAGTAAATATTTGAGGAATTGTGAATGCCTGAAGTTTATACAAGTTTGATTTGAATTTTTCAGTGTCATATCTTAGCACAGTATTTCACACAGAGTAATGCAGAGAAAACACTCTACAATTTAAGGAATCTGTGAAAATATTAGGATTGAAATTCTGTAATATGCACTTGTTCTGCTGAACTTGTTGTGAAAACACAATAACAGGAAAACAAGAAAAAGGCGATTATCTTAATTTAAACTGTCTTTGGCTTCCTGACCTTCCCTCTGGCAAACCAAAGTTATGCACTTATTTCATGTCTAAATGTGGAAATTCTGGTAATAATACCAGACTTTAGCGAATTCATAGTCAAAAGCATTTTGAGTTTCTTCCCGATTTACCAAAAAAGTCATTTTCACATGGTGTGTTTGGGATTTCCTAAGTTGTACCTGTCACCGTTCATGCTATTTTTCTCTCTTAATGGGAAACTATACTTTGCATGAAATCAATGACTTTACCAGATAGGGAGTGTTTTACATTTGTAGGCCTCCTCCTCTTCTGAACCTCTTATATGGGCATCTCAAATTGCATCACAAACTTTTACTCATTTGTTAAGTGTTTCTGTACATCTGTGGAAAGTGACATCTTGTTGCTCACGTTTTCTCGAGGCAAGTAAGTAGTTGAGTCAGGTGGGTGCCTGAGTCCCAAGAGCTGCCAAGCAGGTGGTATTGAGTGTGCTATGAGATGCCCCAGTAAAGCTCAGCTGCTCCAATGTAGCCCTAAATATTTGAGATCTTACCTTTGCGTTAAAGGAAAGAATTCTTACCATTACCATCTGTTAATGTGCAGCTATTTCTGGGGACAGTAGCCAACTAAACCACAACAGTTTATTGTGAATTGTTTGGGGGCAAGTTGAGATTCTTAGAATACAGGCACACATCGTTTTATTATTGTACTTTGCTTTATTGTGCTTCTGACAGTGCACTTGAAAGAATTTTTTTTAATGGTCATTTATTTTTGAGAGGGAGAGAGACAGAGTGCAAGAAGGGGAGGGGCAGAGAGAAAGGGAAACACAGAGTCTGAAGCAGGTTCCGGGCTCCTAGCCGTCTATTGGCGGCTATTGCCAAATCTATTGGCACCATTTTTCCAACAGCCTTTGCTCAATCCATGTCTCTGTGTCACATTTTGGTAATTCTCACAATATTCCAAACTTTTTCATTATTATTATGTTTGCCATGGTGACCTGTGATCAGCGATCACAATGTATTGAAAGGTTAACTATTTTTTTTTTAATTAAGGCATGTGCATTTTTTAGATATAATGCTATTGTCCACTTAATAGACTATAGTGTAAACACAACTTTTATATGCAATAGAAAACCAGAAAGTTCATCTGACTCATTTTGTTGTGATGTTTGCTTTATTGCAGTGGTCTGAACCCAAACCTGCAATATCTTGGAGGTATGTCTGTCTTAAAGAGCCAAGAGGTGAAGTGTAGCATTGTACCTAGATCAATACTCCTTCATATGAACTTGGTTTGAGTGTCCTTGACAAGTTATATGGTTTGCATTTTCCAGGAATATGTTCAGTTTAACCCACAATAAAAAGATGAGTATAATGCAATGTTCCCTCAACAGCCATTTGTAGGAAAATGAAAGTGTTCTGTGGTCAAAATAATCTGATAAGTGATGAAGTAAATAAAATCAAATAGTGTGGTTTCCTATATGGAAAATTGTGGGATAGTCAAAACGGTATGACACTGGGGAGAACCTAGTTGTATTTATCACAAATTTAGCTGTCAGAAATTGGGAATGTTAAGGGAATGTGCTTAGATTGCTATGTGCAAGATACTATCCCATGTGGCTACTCGTGCAATGAAATGAGGTCATTGATACAAAGCACCAAGGAGAGAGTCTAAAACATGGTGGGTGCTTCCAGAATATTGGTTTTCTCCCTCTTTTACTTTTTCTCTTTTTGATCCTCGGAAAAAAATCAAGAATTTAAGACCAGTACTAAATAGAAATTTATATTAATGAATACAATTAATATTTTGAAATTTTGACTTTTATCCATTGGCCTGCCGATCTTTCCAAAGAAATTTTGTAGCATTACTTAAGTAGGAAATATTTTAATCCTTTCCTGTTACACACTTGATTAGTGTCATGATTCTGTACAGTTTCTGTGAGGTATTTTTATATGAACTCATTTGTGTGAAGATTCATATTTAAGTGATATGGTAAACTTATCATATGGTAAAAGCATATGGTAGACTTGAGGTGTTTTGGGATTATTACTATTTGTCCCAATGTCAATTACTTGGGTATATGCAAATTTATAAATAGAATATTAAATAGGCAATACTCAAATTTATTTAACATAGGCTATCGGTTGTCCTAAGTTGGATATAAGCTTCCTCTGCTCTAAAAGCAAACTTTTGAAGATTGCAGCAAACTTTAAAGTTTTCTCAGGTCTTCTCTGGTCATCCGAAGTGAAAACTGGGTTCCCAAGGCATGCTTATGTGTGTTTCTTAGAACTCATTCTTAAAAGAAAATTGAGGTCAATGATTATAAGAAGTGACATTCATGAACATTTAATGAAAATGAAGGAATTCTCCAAAGTAAGCTGCAATTTTACAGTTATTGAAAAAGACTACCTGGAAAAAAGAATTGTAAATGAAAAAAATTTTGAAGCAGCAGTGTTTTCATTTTAGTGTAATTTTTTAGGGTATCTTTGGGTCGATATGGCATTTGCTGGCGGTTCAATCTAAATGAACACCCGGGCGAAGAGATTTGGAAAGATGATGGCAGTGTGCATGTGCCCTGGCCCTATGAAGTCCCTCCCCCCATTCATTTTTAATTCATTTATGGAGGTGTCATTTCCAATTGTATTTTTTAATCGTTCCAGCCATAGTAATGGAACAAAAAGTCTTTCAAATGCTCTTAAAGACAGCATTGCAAGAAAGATTGGCACAGATTCAGAATAGCTGGATGCGTATGTTCTTTTGATAAAGAAAGCAGCTTTCAGAAACATTTCTCAGCTCATTGTGCAAAATTGTTGACATTTTGCCATTGTAATCCTTTTAATGTTGTAGACCTTTGAAATTTGTGTAAAGGTTTTGCTTCACATCAAAGTAGATGAGAATATAAGGAGCAACCAAAAATAAAACCTCTGAAAGCGTGCCTGGTATTGTAGGGATTTATGATGGTATCACAACATCTATGGATCAGTGAACACCAATTTGTTAAAAAAAAAAAATCATAGTTACTCAGAGAGTTCTAGAGAGACAGCTTAAAGCATGATAAAAACAAAATCCACTAGGGGAACACACTAGATTTGGACTAAGTACCACAATCTGTGGGATTTATTAAATTTGCTGTTGGCCTTGCCTCTAGAAGGACATGTCAGCACAAGGCGGAATGAATCCCAGGCCCTGGGAGTTGCTTCGGTCTGATGCGGTCAGTTGTCCTGCTCATAATTGTTAGGGTTTGTTTGAATTTTTCCCATCCCAGGGTCTCAGAGCTCTGGGAGAGGCCCTAAAGTGCTGTACTTAAAGTCAAGGATCTTGGAAGAAGCTCTTGATAGGATACTCATGGGCTACCGATGCTACCGCTTCTAGTTCTCTATTCTGTAGAACCAATATATTCAGGCTAAGTCCACTTTTTCAGAAACTATCTCCTTTTTGGTCTCCTTCTAAGGCAGAGGTTACTCCTCCAGCCGTGTAAACAGGTTTATTTTGAGAACCTACAAACCCGCCATCTAAGGATCCCATACTTTGTCCCTCGCTGAGACTGTGAGCTCTTCCTTCTCTTCACCAGGCATCGACTCAGGTGCTTCCATCTGACTAGCCTCTCTCCGTGATGTGTGGGACTTAGGTCACCCCCCTCACTCTGCACTGTTTGCATACCTTACTTCATAAGGAATCTCAAACATCCAGTGCAACCTTGTCCAACTTCTATGCATTGTGTGTAAAGGATCTAGTATGACTTCTTTTTTTTTCTAAATGTTGACTTATTTGTTTTGAGAGAGAGGGAGAGAGAGAGAGAGAGAAGGCATGAGTGGGGGAGGGGTAAAAAGAGAGTGGGAGAGAATTACCAAGTATTCTCATGCGGGGCTATATCCCATGAACCGTGAAGTCAGGACCTGAGCTGAAATCAAGAGTTGGATGCTCAACTGACTAAGTCACCCAGGTGTCCCAAGATCTTGTATGACTTCTTGTTCATCCTGATCCAATGCCTTTGTCTCTTTTCTCTCAGAACACACCTGCCACCCTAATATCCACATGCTATGATACTGATTTGGTTTGCCATTTCTCCATCATGCCCCCCAATTTAATACTCATTCTTAATACTTAATTCTCTTCACTCTTCAACAGTTGTTTTTTTTTTTTTTAATTACTTGGTGTGCACCATGGATTCTGGATCTCAGCCTTAGGGCTGGATAAATCTTCCTTGTTGGGGGGAACTGTGTTAGCAGTGTTCCTGGCCTCTAGTTGCCAAATTTCAGTGGCAGCCTCCCCCAGTGTGACGAAAGTATCTTCAGATATTGTCAAATTGTCCTTGGAAGATAAAAATCATGACTGCTGAGAACTACTGGTCCACAAACACCCTCTAGAACTCTCTGGCATGTCTGTTTCCTGCTTCATGGAGCTGTTCCTTTGTCCTCCGTACCCCTCTTACTGGCCATATGGCTTTCTGGGAACATCCCTCACCTGAGTCAGGAAAATGTTCAAAGCACCTGCAGTGAGGTCACCTTTTGCCCCTACTAACCATAGAACCCATGGGAAGTTTTCACTGCCTGGGGCCCACTGCCTTTAACTTGTAGCATCCTTGAGCCTTGTAGATGGTACGTTGAACAATTAGCATGCTTCATGTCCTTACTTGTATGGGTTTCTCTGAGCACAGGGGTGATCAGATATAACATTGGACAGAACATGGGGGGAAGACCGGAGAGAGTCATGATTGAATTTAATTCCTTGGGTAAAGAATGAATTTTATACATCTATTCATGTTACATCTTAAGCCTGCTGTTCTGCATGTGGAACTTTGATTCCAATTGGAATTTAATAGGAACAATAGGATGAGGGTCAAAATCTATGACGTATTTTCTCCCTTTCCTTGTGCTTCCTTCAATATGTGCCCTTGACGCATGTTCACTCCGTACCTTCCCTGTTAGTTGGTAGTTCTTTCTGAGTGCCCTTCTAATTGCATTCAGAAGTCTTTTACACTTTCTTATTTGTCTTGTTTCCTAGCCTGGTTACAGCTGAGAATATATTTTCCACCTGTATTTTACTGTGTTTGCTCTTGCCACTTAATAATATTTGTTGTACACGGATTATTTTTCAAGATCCCCCCTTCCCCCCCGCTGAGAGACAGGCGTGCTATCGTCTGTTGCGTTCAGACAACCGTGCCTTTAACTCTTCTGCTGTCTCTTTTGTCTCTTTGACAAATCTAGAGCAGCAGTTTGGAATATTTAGTGCTGTGTCTCTCTTTCTCAAGTTCAAAAGGAAATGTCTCTGTGAACCTCCCTTCTAAGGTTCACAGTGCATCAACGCTTCCTAAACAGCTTCTCTCCTGGGTAGAGGCAGTCGTGGGTGGAGCCCCACTTTCTCAGAGATAAAAATATCTTTGAAAGTCTTCTTAACTCTGTTCATTTTCCCCCAGATGCCATTTCTTCAGTGGACTGGAGAGATTTTAGCATCGTTCTTTACACACACACACACACACACACACACACACACACACACGATATAACATCGGGATGGTATGCCCCCGAATGCACAAACAGGTGGCCTCATTTAACTGCTTGTCCCCAGCCAGCCCCTGAATACATGGCCCCTGGCTCCCCACCTCCATGGGAGGGTAGGAGCCTAACTTCTACAAGTGTCAGTTGGCAAATCCAGACAGTTTTATAGGGACCAACACCTCCCCCTGTGTTTTGTAATTGTTCACTTCTTGGCTCTTCTAGAACCTCTGCTGCTCCCCTCTACCTTCCTCCTGCCTTTAAAAACACTCACAAACTGAAGCTGAGCTCACACTGGACTCTTTCCCCTATTTCAATAGCATTTTCGCTGATTAAAATCTGTCCTTACCTGGCGCTGGGTGGCTCAGTTGTTTAAGTATCTGACTTCTCCCGAGGTCATGATCTCTTGGTTCATGAGTTCAAGTCCCGCATGGGGCTCTGCACTGGCAGCGCAGAGCCTGGTTGGGATTCTCTCTCTCTCCCTCTCTCTGCCCCTCCCCTGCTGGCTGTCTCTCTCTCAGAATAAATAAGTAAACATAAAAAAATAAAATAAGATCTGTCCTTACCACTTCAACTGGTGCCTGGCTTTGCTACCTTTGACAATGGTTATATAGACCCCATTCTATTCTCTATTACTAGGAGTTCAGCTTTTCTAAAAAAGACATATTCCACATATACATGAGATCATGAAGTATTTATCTTTCTGCGTCTGGCTTATTTCACTTAACTTAATGTCCTCCAGGTTTCATCCTTATGATCACAAATGGCAGGATTTCCTTTTTCTTTGAGGCCGAAAGAGCTCCGTTGTCTTTCAAGTTTGAGTGTCTTAAGAGATCAAGAGCTATAATTCTGCAACACTCAGCTCCCCACATTTTTAGTCCATTGGTTAATTTAAAAAAATAACTGCTAATTGATTTGGCGATATCATCAAAATTCACCATACTCTCCACTTCTCTGTGCCATTGATTCTCAAAACCCGAGCATGCTTCAGAATCACCTCCGAAAGGTTGTTACAACACAGGCTGCTGGGACCCACCCTCAGAGCCCCTGATTCATAGGTCTGGGGTGAGGCCAGGATATGCATTTCTAGCAAGTTCCCAGGTGATCTGGATTTTGCTGGATCAGGGGCCACCCTTTGAGAATCATTACTCTACAGGGATTCTTTACAGTAAGAAGGCACCTGTGATATGAACACGTGGAACAAGAGAGGTAGTTGGGAAAGCTGGATCTCAAGACAAGAAGCTGTAAGACTTGAGCCTGGTTACGTTGGGTCTGGGGATATGAAGGACCAGTCAGGACACTCTGGCCCCATGGAGGTCATGAGTGGGGTGGGGGTGGGAGTGGGTCTTGGAGGCTCTTCCCCAAGCTGCTTTCAGCTGTGGACATAATTTGGGGGCCCCATGAGTTTCAGGCAGCAAAGCTGTCTCCTTAGAAGGGCTAGGCCAGCGTTTACAATCCTGACTGAACTCCAGAATTACCTAGAGAAATTTCAAAGCTACCTGCACCCAGACCCACCCCAGAGCAACCAAATCACTTTTGGAGGCTGCAGTGTGGCCAGTGGGAGTTTTCAAAAGCAAATCACTCTGAGGATGACCGGACCCTACTTCCAAGATTCTGGTTTAATTGGTCTGGGGAATATACTGAAAAATATCCACCATCTGTGGTTTTTGAAAGTGATGTAGGTGTCTTAAAAAATTTTTTTTTAATGTTTATTTATCTTTGGGGGGGGGAGAGTGCAAAGAGAGAGGGAGACACAGAATCTAAAGCAGGCTCTAAGTTCTGAGCTGGTAGCATAGAGACCGATGTGGGGCTCAAACTCATGAACAATGAGATCAGACACTTAACCGACTGAGCCACCCATTTGCCCCTAATGCTCACTTGGGTATAGGAGTGAACTCAGAGAGGCCAATGGGTTTTGTCTTTGCTGTCTATATTCTTAGTGTCTCACACTGTGCCTGGCTCAGAGCGATTCTTCAATAGACATGCATTGAATATGTCAATTAACGATTGTTTTGTGTAGCATTTGGCTCTTGTGAGGCTGGATACTGACAAAACAGTGTAAGGCCCGACTGTCTTTCTCTTGTTGTCAATATGAGTGCTGGGATAGCCCCTCCTCCCCCCCCCCCCCCCCCCCGCTACAACTGGCTCATATCTGGATGTGAGGCAAGAAAATGAGATGCACTGGGAATACATGGAAATTTGCAAATCCTTTTTTGTTTACCCGAGGGTGGGTAATCTAACTTGCAGGCCAAATCTGGCCCATTGCCTGTTTTTGTATACTTGTAAGCTAAGGATGGATATTACATATTTAAATGATTGTCAAGACTCAAAAAAGGAAAAATATTGTTGCATATGAAGGTCAAATTCCAGTGTCCGCAAATTTTTTATTGGGACACAGGCATCGCCATTCATTGTCACATTATCTCTGGCTACTTTTGTGTCACAACAGAGTTGAGTAGTGGTGACAGAGACCAGGTGGCCTGCAAAGCCAAAAATGTTTACTCTCTGGCCCTTTACAGTAAAATTTGCTAACCTTTCATTGAGAGCATGGCCTGTCCAGAAATACACTGGTTATGATGTAACATTGCCCAGACTGGTATCTCTAGATCTTCTAGATGCATCCTAGTAGAGTTCTTTCCAAGCAGAAAAGGACAACATGATTGTTATATTCAATGAGATCCTGGTGGAACTCTTCGAAAGCCTTGTTTCATCACTTTAAAAAAAGTTGAGGAGCATTAAGATCTGTGGACAAAAGACAACATGTGTTTCACAAACCCATGGTCCCTGAGGGGGCTTGAGTTTATCAAGAGCTGCTGAAGATGTCTTCGAGTGAGTTCTGCCTTTCAGTTTGGAAAAATAACCACTCCAATTGTCATTAAGCTACAGACCTCTATATTTCCTTTCTTTCTCCCACCCATTCTTCCTGTCTCTTGTTCTGTCCTGGGGAAAAGTGATCATGGTTCACAAGCTATCAGTGGACATTCAGCCTCTCTGAACTTTAGACAGGTCTCTTCCTGACTACAAGATCCTGGCCTGCCTTTTCTTAGAGAGTTTACTTCAGAAATTTGAAACTGTAAATTCTTTTCCTGCCCTTTGAGAGGTAGATCTCCTACAGCCAGGGGATGTCTTTCTCAAGGACCTGGGAGCCATCCCTTTGAAATGTCCTCATCAAGAATGATGGTGCCCCATCTCCCAGTGTCTGTGGGAGGGTAGGAGCCTAACTTCCATAAGTTCCATCAGCAAACACAGGTGGCCTTATCACAGTGACCATCCTTACTTGATGTCTTACAGAACTTTTCCACCAGCTTAACCCAGTGCTTAAAAGCCTCCCATGTTTTGTTTCAGAGGAGTCAAGTTCAATGTCTTTCTTCTATTAGAATAGTCTTGCCTTCTATTGCAATAATCTCAAATAAAGTCTTCTTTACTTGTTTAACTTGTCTGGTACAATTTTTCTTTGACCCTGGTTACCATGGTATGGTGAGTTGAATTGGCCCCAGAAATGTATGGCACCTATGAATGAGACTTATTTGGAAAGAAGGTCTTTGTAGATGTCAGTAAGACATAAATTAAGATGAGGTCACACCGTAAAGGGTGGACTCTTAATCCAATATGAGTGGTGTCTTTGTAAGAAGAGGAGAAAACACACAGAGACAAACGGGAGGGGAGAAGGCCATGTGAAGACAGAGGCAGAGTGTAGCAATGCTGACACACGCCAAGGGACACCAAGGATTGACAGCAAACACCAGAAGGTGGGACATGCCATGGAGCAGTTTTCCCCTAGAACCTCCGTTGTGATTTCAGACTTCTAGTGTCCAGAACAGAGAGAGGACAAATGTCTGTTGTTTTGCCATCCAGTTAGGGATTGTCATGGCAGTCCCAGGAAACTTGTACACTTGGGACATAGGCTTTCACCTGCCAGTCCAGTCTCCTATTGCAATACCATCATCTGGCACTTTTTGTCAGTACTCGGTGCTCATATCTGGATTGCCACTCTGTGCCCTTGTCCATTTCCAGGCACTTCCCCACACAGATATTTCTGCCTGGTACACTTCAATCTCACCCCCACACACCCTTCACGGGTGCTTGGCAGAGTCCTTCCTGTCCTTCAAGGCCCAGCACCATCTCTTCTGGAGCCCTCTGGTTTCCCAGGCAGTTTGCTGCCTGCCCTCTGGGCTCCTGTGTGAGATGGTCACCCATGTACACATGTGCCCTCTCATTAGGATTTATTGGTGGTTGTGACTCTCTTTCCCCAGATTTGGGAGGGCAGGGGCCATGTCGCTCTCATTTGTCTTTCCCCAGTGGGCTCTGGGAAGACATTGGTGAGTGAGAGAAGCCGGAGCTGGAGAGGGCCACACAATCAGGTGCTTGCTTTTTCTCCTTTTGACAGCAGGGAGGGACCACAGGGCCTATTGTATCATGTCAGACTTCCCTTGTCTTCTAGTGACGGGGGGTATGGAAGGGCACACTGTCTATCAGATGCCACTTTTTAAATATATAACCAGCATTTCAACAATAAAAGGGTGTTTATCATTTAAGAAAAGGCCCAGAAATCAGCAAGGAGAGACATTGGTCATCAACTATTCCAATAAAAATATCCTATACTTTCCCACCTTGTTTGTTAAAGGGACGTGAGGTGATACATAGGCTCTTAGTATGTTATGAACCTTTATTAAAAGGCTAAAAGAACTAAAATATAATTAGGTTGGTTTGTGTTGGTGGCTGTGTTTTCAGTTGGTACCTAGAGGACAGAGGAAATGATTTTGAAGGATTGCGTGCTCGTTCTCCAGGTTTCCAGCATTACAAGATGCATTATTCCCCTTCCATGAGTTCTTTTGTTTTCTCTTCTGGGCCTGAAGGGGAAGAGACAACATAATGAGCAACTACTTTGGTTGACGACCATTATTCAAGGCCTCGTGACAGACTTTTGGTGCATCTGCTCAGGATCCTGTCTTCACCTCCCTGAATTCCCACACGAATCCACAGCCTTTGTCCGGAGGGGTGGCTTCAGGGCCTGTGGTGTTAGAATCCATGTTGACATTTCCTGATCTTGGAAACCTCCACTCAAGTATTCTTTCCTGCTTGTCTGTTGACAATAACTTTGCCTTCTTTCGAGGGGCTGCCTGCTCCCCACTTGGCAAGGTCCTGATAGGGCTGTTGGTCATAATGTGGCCCATCCTCTGCTCCACACTCCAGGCACCTAAACTCAGACAACCACACCCAGAGGTCATCCAGGCCTTTCCTTCTCATGCCTCAAGGACAAATGTCACTGCAATAAGCAAGAGTAAGACCAACATACAGGGAAAAAAGGAGGACTGATACACCATCTTAAAAGTGGGAGGGGAGCAATCTGACAGCATCATTTGAGTGTCTTCCATTCTTGAGGGTGGACTTCTCAGTGATGAGATCCGACCACTTCCCTTTTTGCTTCCTTGAGAACCAGTTGGTTGTATTCACTTGCCTCCAAAGGGTCCTGACTTCAGGTCCCAGGGAGGGCTGTCCTGGGCTTGGGTCTCTCATGTTCCATTGAAACTTGAGATCAAAGTCTAATGAGAACAGGCAGCCACAGAGATCCCCTGAAATATTTTTAGTTGTGGTTGTTACCTACATCATCCTGAGGTTTCATTTTGCATTTTCTTCCTAGTGGGTAACGTGTATAAATAAATCATGTCAATACCTCCTTTTATTTATATCTTAATATAACATCAGTAGTGTGATTAGATAATTTGAAATTTAATAGAACTTTCCAGTGTGAATCAGCTAAGATATATCACGGTGAAATCTCAGAGCCTGGAGACTGGGTAGGGAGGGAGTAGAGTGCTCACACACACTACTGAGTCAGCACATAATAGCAATTTTCTGTGTCCTCATAATAGATACTTGAGAATAATTACTGACAGCCTGTGGAGAATTCATCAACCTCGGGTACCAAATAATAACTTATACTCTCACGGTAACTGTGTGAATTAAGTTAGAAATTCAAAGAATACTGATGATGTCTCGTTACTTTTTCCCCCCAGAAAAGTCAATCTGCATAATTGATGCCATAGGTAGAAAAACATTTTTTTTATTATTACTTTCTAAATCAAATAGTCTTTAATGAATGAGAGGTGCATGAACATCAAAAACTAATGGTGGCCATGTGGGACAGCAATAATGGTATCCATAATTCTTTGGCACATAAGAAAAAAAAAACCGGCTTGTGTTTATTTTCTAAAACCTCAGCACACCATGTTCCAAAGAGAACTCTCCATTGACTAGATGGAGATAGATGGGGGGGGGGGGGCAGAGAAGGGAGGGTGTTGTGTTTAGGGAGAGAGACTACTAATGAGTTAGTGCGGTGAACGCAGGCAGGCTGCCCAAAGAGTGGCCGGGCCCTGGAGCATGGCGGTCTGGCAGCTGAGAGCCTGACTTTTTAATTTGTGTAGGCTGAATGAGGTCTCTGTAACTCATGGTGGAAAAACATGGTAGGGCCTTTTGTGATTACTAATTAAGGCCTAGAATTTCTGCCTGGTAATGTTCTGTTGCTTTACTCAACAGATTCATTAGAATCAATTCTATTCTTGGTGTTAATATTCTTTACAATGGGTGCCAAAGCAAAATTATATATATGTATATGTTTTGATCAGTAGGTGATTGATAAAGGAAATAAGTTTTATGTTCTTCCACGCAGAGCTTTGAAATATGCTTTGTCCCTCCATGGTCTCCTTTTCACAGAGATTTCATAGCTGCTGTCGGTACCAAGTTTAGATACTGGGTCCGAGGCATTGATTCTTGCCCTCTTGGCTTCTACACTGTGCATCTTTCACCTGCACTTTTTCACCTTTCTCCTCTTGACTCTGTGGCTGGAGAGGCCGACTTGAAGAATGACACCAATGGCACCCTCGCTCTCTGGCTTCTGGTTGGATCTGGACCATGGGGAGCCCCGGAAGAGATCTGAGAGGGAAAAGGCAGTGGGTTGGAGTCCTTAGTCCCCAGGAACCTGCCCTTCAGCTAACTCAAGCTGATTGTGCTTACTGAACAAAGGTCATGGCTCCACTCTGTAAGTCTCACCTTACAGGATCTGGTCTTTATTTTCTCTTCCCATCCCTTTAGCCCCCTCAGCCCCCAGAGTCCCAGGATTCTGCATTCTCTAATGTGGTTTCCCAATCAGTGCCCTGCCTCTGTATTGTGAGAGGTCTTTTATTAACCACCCTCTGAATTATCCCAGTGTGTGTCATCACTTCCCTGCTTGGATTCTGACTGACAGAAGTTTGAGGATCTTTGTCTTCTTGGTTTGGTTTTTTGGTCTTCATTGCTTTGTTTTATCCTGCTACCCTTTACTGACTATTTTCCTCCTTGCCCACGGATTTTAGTTTGAACTTGACTCTTATTTTTCTGACTTTGCCCTTACTCTCTCTGTCATGTCAGTTACCATCGACATTTCAAGACTCTCATGATTACGTGTCTCCAGAAACCCTCTGGTTCTCCCCACTTCAGCTATAAATTGACCCCAGTGTTCCCATTTGCTGCTGCCAATACCACGTTCTCCTAGTTATGAAACTCATGTCCTGGCCAACACGAGTGCCCACATTTATAGAATTTTCTATTCACCACTAGCCTATGTCCTGTCTTCATATTCTGCCCTTTTTTTCCTTCAGTGTCTTAGATCTGACATTTCGTTTCCATTTCCTCTAATACAAAACAACAGCAACACCATCAACAACAAATATGCAGCCTGGCAGCACAAGGCACTTTCTGAGTTCGCAAATTATACTACCTTTGAGGTTAGTATGTATTGATTCTTCCCCTTCACACACATCCGTTATCACTGAACAAAGCCCCCCCTCCCGCCCCCATGTCAGCAATGCCCAGAGCAAGATGCTACGTTGTTGGTGGTTCAGTAGAAGGAATGGACAACCCCACCTTGGAGCACGTTTCAAAACCTTGCTTGCCCAGAAATATTTCCTAATGGTATCTGCTATGCTACCTCTTCTGAAATTTCCTCTCCAAGAATCACTAATGGTTCAAACTACCAAGTGAAGGGTCTTGCCTTCTGACAGGTCACAGCATTTCCATATTTCCTCTCTCTCGCATCAGAGTTGTAGCCTCAAGGATGAGCCATACAAATGGAGCACTGTCACCGGAGTGATTTAGCAGGGAGAAGGAGTGGGGGAGGTCAGCCTATAATCAGGACACAGGGCTAGGGAAACACAATTCCTGATGCTCACCTTGTTACTGGTGTTAGAAAATCCAAACAGAGGCTTGTAAGCCTGATCTCTTAAAAGCAAGACAAAGGAAGATGGTGTTTCTGTTGTTTCTCTTTGCCTTTCTTCTTCTTCCCTCCCGCCCCCCCTCCACAAAATTTCTCTCTCTAGATTCTCCTGTGCAACTTACCAGTTAACAAGGCACCAAATGTCAAGTTTAAGACTATGTTTTATAGGTTACATTGTGTGAATCTTGGTGATTTGTTATCAAAGCTGGAGTTCATTTAACAGGTATCTCCTTACTGATCTTGGTGTAGTGCTTCCACAGATCTGTACCTTGATCTTTCCAGAGCAGAGGCCTATCCTGTTTCTATCTGTAAGACTAGTAGCTTGCATCCTACTTAGCACAGAGAAACTGTAAAAAGAAAATTGCAATGGACTAGTTAAATTGCAAGGAAGTCTTTAAGACTAGTGGAATCAAGACTATTACAATAGGGGAGAGAGACTGGCCTCAACTCCACTGAAACAAAAGGTGGGGGAGGGGGGTTTAAGCACTGGGATGAGCTGGTAGAAAAGTCTTGGAGAACATCAGTTGAGGATGGTCACCGTGATGGGGCCACCTGTGTTTGCTGATTGGTGTTCATGGAAGTTAGGCTCCGATCCTCCCACGTAGAGTGGGAGATGAGGCACTGTCTTTCCGGTGCCCGCAACACAGGGATGGCTCCCAGGTCCTTGAGAAAGACCTCTTTGGGTGGTAGAAGGTTTACATCTCAAAGGGGCAGAGAAGGAATTACAACTACCAAGTTCTCTAAAGGAAATGCTCTAAGAAAAGGGAGGGCGTTGGTAGAGTCAGGAGGAAACCCGGCTAAAATTCAGTCAGGCTGAGGGGACGCTGTTAAGGCCTCCTTAGTCAGAAGCTATTGGTGATCCTAATACTATTCTGTTTTGGTGTTTATGTGGCCATTTTATTACATCAGCTAGTAATGCTCCCCTTAGACTTCTAGAAAATCTTGTGTGTGCGTGTGTGTGTGTGTGCACTGGGGGACATCGTACTTCTATTTCTTAGACCAAATATTTCTGGGCATAATTTAAAAAATCGCTGTGCTGGAGAGAGAATTTTAATTATTTTCATTTTCCCTGAGAAGAGATGTGTACCCACTTATCTGCCTCACCGAGCTCAGTGTTGTGGGGGGAGCTGATGCTCACGGCATAGTTGTTGTTGCAGGTGAAGGAGAAAATATGGCTCCCTTGCACAATACCCAGCAAGCAAGCGCAGGTTAGTTTAGAATTTAATTGTCACATCATGGGAAGCACCTGGGTCTGGAGGTAAGCAGTCTGGGTTGGAGTTCTGGTGGCCACTTCATAATTGCACGAACTTGGGCAAGTCCCATAAACTCCCCTAGTCTTTGTTCCATTATATGTAAAATGAAGCTAAGACCCATTTCAGAGAGGTTGCCCCATGAGGATTAAATGAGACCCTGCCCTACGGAAGCACCCTGTAAATCTCAGGGCAGGACACAGACAGGGGGTGCTGCTGTTTCTGCACAAGGGTGCATTTGTCTCTCCCAGGACTGCTACGTTGCAGGTAAGTCTGATAAAGGTAGTCATGGACAGCTGGCCGCGCTGCCTCTCGGCCTTTCGATTTGTAGTAATGAACCCTCATTAGGTTTTTGTATCAACTTGTTCTGCTTTAATATGTTGTCGGTGCCTTTGCTTCTGCTTAATTGTTTTCTTCTTCACGACCCTTTGGCTTGATTCAGAGAGGGAGGCGTTTCTTTGTTTATCTAATTCTTTAATTAAGTGGCCCTACAGTGTGGTTCAAGCCAATCCCTCCGGATGCTAAATAAGAGAAGCTAATCACAACTGCAAAGCCCAAGGCAGAAGCTGCTTCGGGAATGAAATCTGTTCTGTTTTTGGTGGGGAGGCTACCTATGGAATCAACTGGAACGTGAGGCCTGCATCCCAGACGGGCGAAGCATCTGGATGTGTTTCTTAGGCTGGGGAGCATAACGCTTTAGGTTTCAACCCTCTTTTAACCAGTGTCCTGCTTCCATATCCTAGCAATTTCTACTTGAAGGCCACACTTTTCACCAAAATGGGTACTTTATACATTATTTAGGATTTTAGTCTTTTTAAAGTGCTTTTACATTTAACTTCCTTTACCTCCTTCAAATCTGGGTAACTGTCCACATCAATGTGTTCGGCTGAAGAAATGGAAAGCGCACCTGGTTTGTCTAAGGCTGATCAGCTGGAAACCCGTGGAGGCCGATTAGAGCTCAGCATTCCCAGAAACCAGCATGTAGGCCTCTCCTACACAGGAGATGTGAACGTAAGAACAGACGGACGCATTTTCTGTTCCCATTCCTTGGGCCTTGGCCCACGAGTGATACTCTTTCATGGCAGAACAAGTGATGTGCTGTCGTAACTCTTAAAAGAAGCCGGAGCCATAGGTCATTTGCTACCCGCTCCTCTCCTTCAGTTGTGTGCATGAATCCCTTACATACGGGGGCATCGGTGTACTCATGGTGTTTGCTGTTGTCAGAAGGGCCCTTGTCAGACACTTATCCGGGCAACCATTTTGCCAATCGCCGGCTACCAAGTTACTAGTCTATGCCCTAGGTGAGCGTTGAGGGATATTAAACACAAAATCAACAAGAAGTTGACTGAGACATAGTACTCACTTTCAAGGGGCATGGGATCAAGAAGTGACATGGGAATATTCTCAGTTGAGAACTTCAGTGCCTTTTGACTGCATTCTGGAAACAACTTTCTGCTACTTCCACCTTCCGTGTGTATGGATACTTTCAAACTCCGATCGGTGACATTCAAAACCCTGCTCAATTTGACCTGTGCCCTTCCTTTCAAAAATGATCACATGTCATATGCATTTTCTGCTGGCCACACTGGGCTCCCTGCCATCTCTTGAACATTTCGTTTCCTCAGATTCTCCTCACCTGCAAACTCCTCTTATTTACTTATAAAACTTCATCCATTTCTTCCTTGGATTTTTTCCATCAATATGCTCCAGTAGGTCAATACTTCCAGGGCTCAGACCCTCCGTAATAACATGGCAAATCTAGCTCTAACCAGTTTTCACATATATGTTTGTCCCCATTCATGCCATTAGAAGCGCCTGGAAAGGGGCTAAGAAGAAGGAAGGCATCTGTCTCTTACTGTCCAACACAGCAACTTGCAACTACATGTGTCAAATGTAATTTCATATGTTCACTGAATCCCACTGTAATTTTTTTTTCTTTTTGGGCAAATACAAAAACTACATTTTCATTTTCCTTTACAGTAGGTTGAGCCCACGTGATTGGATTTTGGCCAGTGGGATGTGGGTGAAGTGTAAACTACTTCCAGGCTGGGGGGCTATTGACCACTTCCCTTCTCATTCTTAAAGACCACGGAAGCCATGTGTGTAAGACAGCGGCAAGAAAAGATGGGAAGAACTCAGATCCCTGTGTCACCACTGAGAATTACCAAGGAGAGCTGCCCGATCTTAACATGAATGAGAAACACATCTTGCTTTTGTTATATTATGGAGATATTAAGGCTTCATTATTATGCAGCCTAGATTAAACTATCCTGATGAATAGCCTGTAAGCTCTCTGAGAGCAGGCACAATTTCTGTCTGTTCCAATGCTGTGTCCAAAGCATTTAACCAAATAATTCAAATTATAGTCGGAGCTTAATGAGTATGTGTTGAATAAATTAATAAATTAAATACGTGTTTGTCAAGTCTCATGATCTCTTGGTGTTTCACCTGGGAAGGCCACTCTCAAGACTTCACATTCTGGAAGAAAAAATACTGGTTCATGGGAAAGCCTCTGCTTTACGGAAAAATTATTGAGGCCTATGTGGTCAACATGGGGCAAGTTGTTTTCTTTTATGGAAGACTCTACTTCTGAGGATTCTAGTAAATGGTTTTCCAACATCCTGCTGATGCCCTTTATGATTAGAATCAAGAGAATTCTGGTTTGAGAGGGATATGGTTAATGTTGGAATCAGATCTTCAAATAAGGCTACTGATGAAGTTTTGGGGGTGATGGAGGGGTGGTCTGGAGCCAATAACCAGAAAAGAATTCTTGAAGACATCCTTGGTGCAAAAAAGGTGATTTTATTAAAGCACAGAGACAGGACCCAAGGGCAGGAAGAGCTGCACTGGGGTCCTGATGGGTAACTCATTATATGCCCTCAGGTTGGGAGGGGGTCAGGGATAGAGTAAGTCTCTAAGGTATTTTGGAAGCAAGGTTTCCAGGACCTTGAGGGGCTAGCTGTTGCCAGGGAAATGCCACTTATTACCATTTAATAAAACCTCAGTCATGAGACCCTTTAGATGTATTTTGGGGGCCATAAGTTTGGAATATGATTGTCAGCATATATCTTGGGGCAGTTGAGATAAAGGAAGTTGACTTGCAGGATCCTCAAGGTTGGGACAATGTCAAGCCAAGGTTCTCTTTTGCCCCCAGCAAAGTGTCATCATCAGGGCAGCCGAGCTTCTAGAGGGAGGTCACTCTGCCGGTTTCAAGGACTTATCAATGGGCTGTACGCAGGAAGGGAATTTGATTTTCCATTTGCCTTAGTTTCCCACATCACCGTGGCAAGCACTTGAACCCCTTTCCTTTTTCTCTTGGGTGGGTGGGAGTGTCCAAGAAATATTACACAGATCCTACCTCGTGTGTGTGTGCGTGTGTGTGTGTGCACGTATGCGTGCGTGCCAGCCTGTATTTTGCCCTCAGCTTGCCCCAAGTTCCCTTATCACCAGCAGAAATTAAAACATAATTTTTTTCAATTTGGATTTACTGACTAAAAACTTCATAAGGATAACAAATTGCTAATAAATAAAGCCACGAGAAAATCTTAGCAATCATGGCGGCACAAGGAAGTTAACATGTGTTGTGCACGTCCCAGTTGTCAAGCACTGTTTCAGGTCCTTCATGACTCTTGATTTCGTTTAATGACCACAAAGCATGGTGAGGAAGACATTAGTACCCAAATTTTATGGGAACATGGGGCTGTTGATGCTCTGTGCCCTATGCAAGGTCACACAGCTGGTAAACTGCAGAATTGAATTTGAACTTGGATCTACCTGGCTTAAAACCCACTCATGTTCTTTCTTTCTTTTTTTTTTCCACAAGAGAAAAGCAAGTTTATTAATATGTGCATGGTGCCTAAATGAGGGAGAGCTCAGCAGTGAGTAATTTGAAGAGATTGTTAGAACTTAAGCTTATATAGCATCTTAACAAAGGACAATAATTTTGTAGAGAAGTGGCGAGACAAAGGAAAAGGACACTGAGCTTCTGGAGGCACTCCTTCAAATCCTGTGAAATAAAGATTAACTAGCAGTCTGTCGTGATGCCGGGACTTTGGCTCAGGCTGAGTCGCACAAGACTTGGGGTATCCACCACTTAATAAAGGGTCCTCTGGGGCCTCTCTGTCCTGTCCTCTGTGACAGGTCTGATAATCTTCCCTCCCTCTGCATCCCTGTGTTTGTTCACTCCTAGACGTTCAGATATGGCCTTGAGTTGTGGGTCTCGTGCTGACCTCTCGAGCCAGATGACAGATTTAGTATCTGCTTTTGGACCGTCCCTACTCAACCTCTGACATGGGGGTGTGCTCACTGGAGACTCCATTTTGGATAATTGCCATTCTTGGTTTGGTTCTGGGCCCTGGGGTGTGGATCGACTTAGCTGGCAACTTTCTGGGGCCAATTCTATTCCCCATGACACGATCAGACAACAGCTAATTAATTAATCTACTAATTAAACAAATCATGTATTATCCTGTATGTTGGAAGAAAAAGGATAAGAAGACACAATTGCTAATGTTAGAACTTAGAGTCTAGTGAAATGCCTGAAAACCCATTACACTTCAAGAATTTTCACAGGCATTATCTGATATGATATACAACCCTCTGAGGGAGCCTTTTTATATGAGAAAATTGAAGCGCAGATTGGTTTTACTGACTTTCTCCCCATAACTTAGCAATTAAATGGGGGAACAGATATTTGAACCCAGGCCCTCTTGTTGCAAACATCTTGCTTTCTCCAAAATATCACATTGTCTGCAGAAAGCAGTTTCCCACAATATCTGAAATATTCATCCGTCTCTTGCTGTTGTCTGCAATATTGGGGAGCAGACACATTCATTTACAATGATAAGGCTAAAAAGGATTAATTTGGCCAAATCCAAGTGTTACCTTGATAAAGGGTCCATGATGTATGAAGTTTCCGGGAAAACCTGATATGTCCGACAGTAATGCTGTGCAGCTTTTTAACCATGGGATGTGTTGTTTCTGTGGATTTTTCTTTTCAGAGACCTCAGAGGAAGAGGGTGGGATTTTGAGGCTGCTGCCATGATTATGATCTTTGCTACAGGAATGTTAATGTTGCAGGTATTTTTATTTTCACTCAGCAAGATAAAAGGGGAGGTGATTGACTTTTATTAAGGTTAACATGCAGCCTGGCTTCTGTCTTTGAATTTATCGCCTTTATACTTTTCTCTTTCCTTTTCCTCCCCCATCTCAACATCTGCTGCCCCTCCTCATATATGAAGTTATTTGTTAGTATTGGCAAGTGTTGGTTTTTTTTTTTTTTTTTAACTAATTCTGCCTGTGTTTTGACGGAGAGACAGAGTCTTTGTGTTACTGATGGACGGTGTGGGATGTTTGCGTTGTCACCAGCGACATTTCTAGACCACAAGACAAGCAGAGAAACAAAAGCTCCCTGCCCAAACAAACAACCCCAAACAAACCTGATTTACAAAAAAATGCCTGGTCGTTTAGCTACCTGTAGCCTAATGTTAATTACAGAATGATCTGGGGACACTAAGGTGTTAGTTCTATTCCAGCTTTATTGCTTTCGATTAGAAATTAATCACTCTTTTCACTGGCTAAAGGCTTTTTGTTTAATGTTACTTATTTTTCAGAGAGCTGGCGTGCTCAAGTGCAGGTGGAGGGGGAGGGGACGGGGAGGGAAGGGGAGGTGGAGGGGAGGCACAGAGGATCCAAAGAGGGTACAGAGGATCCAAGTGGGTTCTGTGCTGAGAGCAGTGAGCCTGAAGCGGGGCTCGCACTCAGGAACCACAAGATCATGATCTGAGCTGAAGTCAGATGCTCAACCGACTGAACCACCCAGGTGTCCCATTGGATAAAGGCTTTTTAAAAGCTGCAGTGGGTTGGCAAAATGTTTTAGTTCCCATATTAACCAGTGCAGAAGATTGTTTAACCAGCACCCCAGTTAGAAGAGACTTAGGCCGCTGTCCTCAAATATGAAACGTTTTCAGCGAATCTAATTGTTGGGTTCATATCCTCCCTTTGTATTTCTGTGGAAGAATCTTTTATTCATTTAAATCCAGCTAGGTGGTTCTCAAGCTTCCTGGTGCATCAAGTGAAGCTTATGAAAAGCGTGGATTGCCAGACATTTTAATTCAGCAGAGCGGGGTAGGCTCCAGGAATCAGCACTGGGTGATTCTAATGCCCACCGTACTCCCACCACATTTAGAGAAACCTCTTCCCAGGACAGTGGTTCTCAGACTTAAGCAGGTATCAGGATCACTAGGGACCTTTTAAACAGAAATTGCTAGTTCCGCCCCCAAAGTTCCCAAGGTCTCTGATTCAGCAGGTCTGGGGCTGGGCCCGATAATTTGCCTTGTTTCACTAGTTCCCAGGTGATGCTGCTGTCCTTCCGGGGACCCCACTTTGACCACTGCTGCTCCTGAGTATTCCAGTGATGGTCGTCGGTTGGTCAGCAAATGGTCCGACTTTGACAAATACCACCGATTCTGAGGAGTATGAGGACCTCATGCCTCACTCCATAGTTTGTTGAAGGATAACTCCTTTTGGACATAGACTCCCTTTTCAGTAATCTGTCACCATTGTTCATAACAGAACTTCAAATTGGGACCCAATTGAGCAAAATTGCTAATTTTCTAAGTATAGGTTTTAGAGGGTGTGCACAATGTCCAATGCATAGACTGTGCCTATGTTGACATAGCCTATCTAAAACTGATTTTTAACAAGTTGATTGTGTTGTAAATAATGTGAAAGTACTGTGAACAGGAGGCACAGTTCATGGCTTTACTCGGCTTTTTCCAGGGCTGCCTCAAAGTACTAATTTGAGTTAATGTGAAGAGCCATTGTCGGTGGGTTGAAAATAAAGCTACTTACACTGGTAGAGTCCATAAAAAATATTAGCCAATTATTGCCTACTAGCCATAATATTAATTGATTAATTATCCTTTATCAGTGATTTCCTCTCTGCAAGGATCTCTGCTGGCATTCTCACTACTTTATGTATCAGCTAGCCTCATACTGACCCGAGTTATTTGGTTTAAATCTATTCTTACAGATGACCAAGAGAGCTCTTTTTTCCTAATCATCAGACAGAGAGAATCATGTCTTACTTGAAATGTTAATGCCCGTGAGGTTCTGGTGCTGTTCAATGTGACGTGCATTTTCTCCCGTGGATATAGGCGAGTGACTTTTAAATAGTAAAATACTTCCTTACGAGATTTAAGTAGAATAATAAAAAATAAAACATCTGCTCCCTGTTTCCACTTTTGATTTTCCCAGCAAGTTTATTGCACAGTGGATGGGAGTTTAGAAGGTTAATAACAGAAAACACAAGTAGTCTGGACAATTTGTAATGTCAGAAGTAGAGGAAGAGAATATTACCAAATAGTACAAAACAGCTTTCTAAGTTAAGATCCAAATGGCTAAAACAAAGAACACGGGCACTTTATTATAAAATCGGCCATCATTTATCCATAATGTTGATGAAGCTGACTAGTTGAGGAGGAGGTTTTTCATCCTTTAGTAATTTTTCCTGCTCTATTTTGTATTTCCAGGAGAAAGGAAGAAGGAAAAAGATACACGTAGTTATGTTAATCTCGGAAAAATCTTTTCAATGAAATTTTAACCTCCGCCGTGCGCCAAATGCAATAAATATCTTGCTTTTGTGTTGGGTATACATATTAAAATTCCAACCTTCTTTTTAATGAGCCTTACATCTAAATTGCAGCCTTTGGATGATCACACTATTATACCAGATTAAAAAAAAAAAGACAGGAAAAAAAACACCACCACAAAGAATTGATGGTAATTGCACCTGGTCTGGGTTAGAAAAGGGCAATTATCATTTCTCACTGCTTCTCTTCTTCTTATGTGGAGTTCATCTGGATGACCTTTTGCCATTTTTTGCCCAATGACATAGAGTACCCTGTTCTTGGACGGAAAGCACTCTGGCTAATCTTGCTGCTATCGAAAAATTTCAGCAGATCATGGTCTGCAGTTACAATCAGAGCCCAGTGAATGTGCTAGCAGAATACTGTTTACTCTGTAGTGAAGAGAAGCCTTTGTCTGTCCAATTTGACCCAAGCATAGGTTCAAGTATTTCTTTGCCAAAAAGGTCAAAGTAATGTATATGCTGGTGGAAACTGCATTTCAGCAATTAAAAATGATAAATATCATTAAAAAAATAAAGTCGTTGTGCTTAGGAACCAGCTATGACAAGTAGTGCACGTGATGGCTGGTAAGAGTCGATTTCAAGAGTTTCTCGACTCTGATTCAGGTGCCCCAAACCCTTCCTGCAGGAGAAGCTGGATAAGGACGTGGGCGGAGTCTGAACGAGTTCCTCTTAGAAAAGCATTCAGTTCAGGTTTTAGTTGTTGACTACCTTTCATTGTAGAGATAGACGGCCCGGTTTTGTCAAAAACGAAAGATATCGGCTCCTATTATGTAAAATATGGTCATATATGCATATAGCTCAACGCCCTACTTATCTGGGTTATTCTGCCTAAACTTCTATTTTAGCCCAAATTACCTGCTTTGGGAACAAGGATGCTTTTCTCAGGGGGTAATTACCAGTGTAATCGGAGTACCATCTGCTTGCCTTATGTTCTGTAGATGGCTCAAAGGAGATAGTTTCAGGAGAGTCCTGGAAACAGAACATTGCAGGAGGGGGGAAATGAAGATGACCGAAAAGAAAGTAATAATTAGGAGTTTAAAGACGAAAAGCATATGGTGTCGAGCCTATAACTTAGAAACCAGTGTCCTAGACCCCTGGCCCAGCTAAGATTTCCCCGGGAGTAAGAACTGAGAGAAATCCCAGCTAGAACAGAGAGTGACCAATTAGCCCGAAGGGACTCTCCAGAGGGGCCCGCGGAGAGGAGCAGCAGATTGTATTTATTCATTTGTGACTTAGTGGTGAAGGAGTCACCGCAGGCTAGGTGGGATGGCGGAAGCATGCTTTTCATATTCTAGACACAACTTGACAAGGAAAGCCTGAGTATCCTGGAGAATTCTCACGCAGGCATCATTCGTTTATAAACACCCCCATCCCACCCCAGGCAAGGATGTCTTCCGCTAGGCTCTTAGAGCAGAGATGCTGATGTGTAAGTTGCGGTTCCTTCCCTCGGGGACTGTATGATGCCGTGGGGAAGGAGGGACAATAAGATATGTGCCTGTCCAGGCAACCGCCACCCATGGCACATAAATGGCACATTAGGGAGACGAGGTGTCCTGGGGTTTCACAGAGGTGCGAGCTAGTATTTCCTGTCGGGGTGCCGGGGAAACTTCATAGAGGATGTGGAATCTGGGCAGGAACTGTGCGGGCCAGAGAGGATTTTGCTAAGCAGCGAAGGGCTGCCTAATATGGAGTTAGGAGTCCACACAAAAACTTCAGGGACCTTAAGTAGAGTGGTTCAGGATTTTAATATTAATCTGATGAGACAATAATTATATAAATATTTTTCACGCTTTAAATACATCAGAGATGTGATTCTGCATTCTTGGGCGATTAAGCTGCGTTTGAAAAGATGTGCACAATCAACCTTCAGTGTTTCTAGCTTTAGCATACGTTAATCCCGCAGCTGTGACCCCCAGAAATAGAATTTTCACAGGAATAGGTTTTTTTTTTTCATGTCTTTAATTTTTTAGCTTTTGGCAAACAAAAGGGGAATGGCTTGAATTGCAAAAGCCATTGATGTTCTCAGATTGTCCACCGTTTAAAGCCAGGTTAGGGTCTTGTTTGGAGAAATCAGAGTTTCTGTTGTCACCGTGACCCCCTTACTCCACATGAGTTGGTCGGTCCCTGTGTCTTCTCAGTGTTGGTGGTTGAATCTATATAATGGGAACACGCACATCTGTCATATTTCTGCGGTCAGGTAATAAATAACATCTTTCTGTAATTTTTGGAACTGGCAAAAAAGTAACACTGGGATACAAGATATTTTTTCACAAAGGCAAGTTATATAGCTGCTTTAAAAAAATTTTTTTTAAATGTTTAATTATTTTTTTTGAGAGAGAGACACACACACAGAGTGTGAGCAGGGGAGAAGTAGAGACAGGGAGACACAGAATCTGAAGCCGGCTCCAGGCCCTGAGCTGTCAGCACAGAGCCCGACACAGGGCTTGAACTCACAAACCGTGAGATCATGACCTGAGCCAAAGTCGGATGCTTAACTGACTGAGCCACCCAGGCCCCCTGCCTACAGCCACTTTTTTAAAGGTAAATGGATAGATAGAAATTGCCACCCTAAGTGTAGTAAAACTGCCTTACTTTACAGGATGTTCCTTTTAGTCTATTTTCTTCGCTCCCTCAATTTCCATGGGTTCGTACAAGTCTTAGCTCTTCCCCCTCCCCACACGGGCCTCCTGTCCCTTGTCAGCCTTCAGGTCTGCTGCAGCAGGAGCCTGGGCTCTCCACAGAAGTGACTGGATCAACTGAGGTGTGAATTATGTTTAATTAGAACCTGTCACTTAGAAGTAAGTGAAAGGGCATTTAACCTCTGTTCATTCCACCTCAGCTCCTCCGAGCCTCCCAGGGCTCCATTCTGAAGGGTGTGCCTGCTGCTCTTGGCCAGAATGGGCCATCAGTGGTCCTTTAGTGTCCGTGAACTGTCAAAGGGCACACTCACGTTGCAGAATCAATGCCACAAAATAGTCTTTAATCCCTGTCCATCCTCTTGTGACAAAAACATCCAAGGTGTGTGTAAGAGACCAGGCAGGTGAGCTTCCTTGCCCTCCCTCCTTCACAGGGCTCCTTCTTCTCCTGAACACCCGACTGTCCTGCAGAATGGGTGGGTACATATCCTTGTCATCCTCACCGTGGTGGTGACTGAGGACGACTGTCATGAGATCTCCCAACTTTTCGGAACTCTCAGCTCCAATCTTGCGTTTCTGGCTGATGGTAGCCATCTTCATTTGGTCATCCCTCTGACACTGCAGATTATGTCTAGGTCCAGCCATCCAGGACTTCAGTGGGACAGGTTGATGAAGTTGGTGATTCTGTCAGGAGAATCCTGGTGAGAGGTTGCTGGGGTCAAGCTGAGAGGGTCCATGACTCACGAGTAGTCTGAGGTCAGTGGATGGCCAGTATGGAGGGTGTGAGCCTTGGAGAGATGGCTAAGCCAACTAAGTCAACCATCAGCCGGAAAGACTAGTTGCTGGGAAGTCAGAAAGAAGCAGATGAGGTGGAAACCATGTCGAGGTGCTCATAGGGCAAGAATCACTCTAGAATTAATGTGAGTTATATTTATCCAGATCAGGTATCTTCTGTAGATGACTTGGAATGCCTTTCTGGGTTGGGGAAGGTACCTAAAATTTGCAGGAATACTACACAAATTTGTGCTTATGGAAACGAACTTATTATCTTCTTCTTTCCTTTTATCTTGTTGCCTATGAATGACACCACGATTCTCCCTGCTTCTCCCTCAGATCCAATAGATTGTTAAGTCCTCTTAGCTCTGTCTCTGAGGTCTCTGTCACACCCTTTGACTTTTTCCTTCCTCTCTTGTGCAGTCCATTGCCATAGCCCCCTAACCAGTCTTGTCTCCAGCTGTGTTCCACTCTGCTTTTTACACGCAGCTGGCAATCTTCCCGAACCAACCTTTGATTATTTACTCACATGCTCCAAACCTTTCAGAGATTTTCCATTCCCTTTAGAATAAAGAGCAATTTCTCAGCTGGCGTGCTAGGCTGTCTTTGATCTAGTTTCAATATGTTCTAACAAATGTGTTTCTCATCACTCCCCTTATTCGTGAGCCATCGCTGCAGGCAAATGAAGGGGGGTAATTCTCTCCATGGCCATACCTCCCATTTTCCTACCTTTGTTGGTTTGCTTCCCTCTGCCATGACATTCTCCTTTCAGTCTGTCTCTACCACTTTCAAATGGTAGAATCCTACCCTCTCTGCCCCTGTTCCAATGCCATGTTCTCTGTGAAATCATCCACCATTGAAATAGGTAAGATGGAATTAATCCTTACCTCCTCTGAACTCCAAGGAATTTTATTTATACTTAGTTTATGCTTTTGTTGTGGATACATTTTATAATCCCTTGTAGGACTGAAATATCATTAAAGTTAAGACTATAGTCCATTCAGTGTCGTAGCCACTTATCTCTTGACGCAGTACTTTGACAACAGATGATGTACAAGAATATTATTTGATTGAATTAATAAACGATTGACACAAAGTATCCATTCCTACAAATATGGGTGCTAGAAACTTGGCTACTCATACTGCTATGGACAGAAGTTTTCTGTGAGTGTAACTTGGACTGGGTGGGTCCCAGGATTACGGAAGAGGCAAAGAAACAAAGCTACAGGGTGTTTGAGTTAGATTTACAAGGAGCACAAGGGGAAGCTAAACTTGTACTTCTAAATAGTTTGATTGGAGAGGAAGTTACTTACTAAAATGCCTTCTGAACAGGTAAATGACAGCATGGTGATTCATAGAGAAGATTAATGCAAGCCATAGAGTATATTGTTTTGGAAACGTTATTTCAGAGGATTGGGTCAGCAGACATACGTTCTGCCTGTAATTCCAAAAGACTGCCCATTTGGCCATTACTACTTCCTTTCATTTTTGCTTACCCACTTATCCAGTTCACCAAGAGAGTGGTCTTCTCTGATTGTTAAACGAAGATACTGAAATTTGCTTGGAAAGAAAAAAAAAGCATTCTTTTAGTAGACTTTGTAATTCGCTGTGATCTCACTGCATACAAGTCTGTTTCCTTTTCTTATTGACACCATCAGAAGGTAGACGGCCTAATGATTCTGGAGAGGAGCAAGCAACATGATATGGGTCCTACAATATCCTTTCTCTGATTGGGAGTTTAGGAGAAAGGGAAAAAGCAAATTCTAGATGAAAACTAGGTCATTTTAATTGATGAATCAAACAATATTTCACTTAAGTGGTAAGGCAAATGATTCCTCCAATCTTATCATATAGATGCAAAGGAAAAGGAAGTCACAGATGATGCCCAAATGGGATGCTTTGAGAAGCTGTGTTAACTCAAGTAGCACAAGTGTAATAGAAATGTGTGGAAGTTCAAGGGCATTCTTGAATGCCTGGGTAGAAAGAATCTAACTTCGAAAATGGACTAGGTTATGGACAGTTAAACAAGGCTCGTTGTGGTAAAGGAAGGTGCTCTTGGTGTTTTCTTTCATGGAACCACTCCAAGGTGGATAGACCAGCTGAAGATACTACTGGCTTTCCACTAATGAGTCAAGTGGCTGAGTGTGTAAGACACAGAGGGCAGGACACCTGGGTGGTTGAGTTGGCTAAGCATCCCACTCGTGATTTTAGCTCAAATCATGATCCCAGGGTTGTAAGATCCAACCTTGAGTTGGGTTCCACACTGGGTGTGGAGCCTGTTTGGGACTTTCTCTCTCTCTCTTTCTCTCTCTCTCTCTCCTTATCTCTCTCTGTTTCCCTCTACCTACCCCTCATTTGCATGCACATGCTCTCTCTTTCTATCTTTCAAAAATAAATAAATAAATAAATAAATAAATAGACACACAGGAAAATACTGGAGAAGAGACACTTCTACCCCAGAGATGGGTGGTCCATGCTGAGTTGGGGATGGGAAACAGCATGGTCAGGCTTAATTAAAGATAGTAGTAGTCTAGTGGGGAAGAGCTGGAGGAGGTAGGAAGGAGATGTCTATACTGGGTTTTGTCCTCCTGAATGCTCCATGGGATGGGTTAGTTACATGAGGGATGGAGTGACTCCCCGACTTGTATGTCATCTTCTAGCATTTGATCGAAGCCTTCAGTTGAATGACTACTTAAGCTTCTGGCATCCTTCAGTGTGTGTGGTCAATAAGGGGAAGACAGGAGAGGTGGTATTTGGAAAGGGGTAGCCCAGCTGAAGGCAGAAAAGAGGACCCAGTCACTTGAGGAGAATAGAAGTTTCCTCTCTAGGCAAACGTTATCCCCTGGTTGATAAGTCTGTTTACAATGCCAGCTGGAGCATTAGCTAACTTAACATGGGTGACATCATGAACAGAGTCGAGCACACCCCAAGTTATTTGCTAAAATGCCTTCTGAACAGGTAAGTGACAGCATGGTGCTTTCTGCCTTGGGCGTGACTTGGGTCATGAGGCCTTTGCTCATGTTCAGTAGCTCAATCACAGGTGTGTACAGGCTCAGAAGATGTTTCTATTTTATGAATTGGGGGCCAGCATAAAGGTATAACGAAGGACAGTCCTATCACATCACCTTTATTGAATGACTGGGTTGTCCTCACAAGCATGTCTGTGTGCATGTGTGTGTGAGTGTGTGAGTTTAAGTGTGTATGAGTGTATGTGTGTGTATGTGAAGGTGTGTATATTGTGTGAGTGCAGGTGTGTGTGAGAGTGCGTACTTGGGGGTTTTGGTGCTTGTTTTTATGCTTGTACAGGAGTGGAAATCTCAAAGGGAGTCATTCATTTTATGATTGTCCTTTATTGGAGGAAGGGAAGGGTATATAGATGATTCCATCTTAATAAAACTTTCTAGTTATCCGCTAATGAATTATTTATGTTGGTGTAGATTATTTTTTCCTATAATCTGAGCTCCTGCATGAATTACTACACCGTCCTTATAAATGGGATGAGGGACAGTAATAATGATATTAATAGTGTTTCCCCTGTGGATGATTTTAAAAGTGATATTGCGTTCAGTAAAAATTGGAGCTATTTCTCTTAATCAAAGTTTGGTTTAAGTTGTAAATATTGCAAACTATTTAGAAAGTTAAAAATAAATTATTTCAAAGGCAAAGCATTGCTGAGTTTTAGAAGTATAATATTGGAGTTTGGCTAGCTCACCTCTGCTGAATACATTCCACTGTGGCATTACACATCATTTCCATATATCTTCATTTTATGATCTTCATTTTGAATGTTTTGATGGTTCAGAGGTGTGGTAATAGATATGAATTTTATTTTGACATGTGGAAGAAGGCATTTCGATGCGGGTGTGTGTGTGCACTGTGAAATGATTAGAAATTATTATGGGGTAGAAAATTTGTGATTGAGTTTGAATGATTGAATCTATTTTAAAATGTGCAGAGCTGTTAGCTTTCAAAATAATTTGTGCAGTCAAAAGAAATCAAAATTCATTTCAGTTATTCATATTTTATTTTTGAAATAAGCCGGAGTTATTTTATTATTTTTTTTAAAGGAATGGCTTAACCACAACACTGATTTTCCCAAGGAGGAAGGAATCATCTAGAAATCATGGTGATATAGTGCTTTCTCTAAGATAAAATGATGGGGTAGTAGATAAAGACTCTGGTTGTCTTTTCATTAATTACCTGCTTCTTCTAATTTTAGCTAGTATTTGTAAATAGCTTGTGTTAACAAGTGGCTAAGAGCTTTGGAGTCATGAAGAAAAAAGCACCAGGAGCTAGAGGGTAAAGTGAGTAAGGGCCTGACTGATATTAAAGGTCTAGGGATTGGGGGAAGAGAAATGGTATTTGAAATGAAAAATACAAATTTGGAAAGGTCATTTTAATTTGTTTCTTTCCTATTGCTCCTGGGTTTTCCTTTCATTTATTACGTTCCTATTTACTTATGTGTTCTTCCATATAACAATCATACGATAGAACCACAAGAGTCCTCTATAAAACCCTACACGGAGGGCTGGATGAGTGTTTGGGGAAAGAAGAAACACTTCATCCATTTAGATCTATTTATTTAGGATATGCCCATTTGTTTTCTTGTTTGCAGATAGTATTCTAGTTTTTCGGTGACCAACATTCAAGTTGCAGAGCCAGTGAAACCAGGAATTTTGACTATTGTTTCAGGAGTGTGGAAAATAACATGAAATTAGCAGAGACACAGGAAGAGAAAATGTAGCCTTGAGTAAGTGACACGTGAATCAATGTATTTATTTATTCATACCTTCATCAACCAACTTAGGAACAAGTGAAGCGATAACATTGAAGTCTGGCTCACCCAAGATGTCTCACTCCCTGTGTGCTTTCTGTAGAAGATGTCCCAGAACAGTAGAGGGTAACACTGAGAAATGCCTCCTTTTCTACTGGCCACTGGTATGAATGCACAGCTGAGTGTCTCAAGCCATCTTTCTACCTTCCGAGGATCTCCCAGGAGTGTCTTTCTGCAGAAATTTTTTTCTAGATGTCTTGAGGTCATAAAACAGACCCTTTTGTGGTTGTGAAAAAAAAAAATTAATGTTTATTTATTTATTTTGAGAGAGAGAGAGAGAGCAGGGGGGAAGTCAGAGAGAGAGAGAAAGAGAGAGAGAGAGAGAGAGAGAAGAGGGGAGAGAGAGAATCCCAAGCAGGCTCCGCACTGACAGCATGGAGCCTGATGTGGGGCTTGAACTCACGAACAGTGAGATCATGACCTGAGCCTAAATTAAGAGTTGGATGCTTAACCGACTGAGCCACCCAGGCACCCCAGTCGTGAAGATTTTTGATGGCCATTTTGGTAATTTGAAATAGGCTTTTTCCACTTTTTTCCTAAAGCTCAGAATGTCTACCACTAAAGGTAGGTTTCTTCTTTATGATTATTGCACATCAATGGGTATTCTTTTGAGCTTTTTTACCTTAGACATGTTTATGCATATTATTTATTTATTACCCATGGTATTAGATGGCTTTGCAGTAGATTACAAGAGAAATACACAATACCATCATTAGAACAAAGATATTTAATAGTATAACAAAAGCAGCAATAATAGCTCTACTTATTTAGCTTTAAAAAAAATTTGTAGGTACTTTCCATGTATTAACTCACTAAATCTTTGCAACAACACTTGGTACAACAACACTTTATGCACTATTCATATTTTTATTTTATTTATAAAGAAACCCAGATTTAGAGAGGCTACTTACCGTGCTCAAAGTCTGTAATGAAGACAGGTAAAAAAAAATGGTGTTTACTGAGTAATTACTCTATGTCGGGCACTGGACAATGCTTCCCTCAAGGAATAGTGTCTTTGCGCCAAATGTAAAGGTCCTAGGAAAATTAACCACCATTAAGGACAAAATTTTGGCACTAAGTTATCTGGAAAGCAAGACAAAAGCAAAGGAAAAAAATGATGTTGTATCGCTGTCATTGTTTTATTGAAAAAGGCAGGCTTTTTGCAAAGACATAATATCTCATTATTTCTCCGAGCCTGCCTTGTTTATAAGTTGCGTGTATAATAAGTATTAAAAGAGATTCATGAGCTTCCCCAAATGCTAATTAAACTAAAGTATTAATTGAATAATTGGCCCAGAGTTAGGCTTCTTAGAGATCCAGAACTTGGATTGCCGAGATTACTTCTGGTCAGAATGGCTAACACAGCCCTTGGGAAACCAACCTTTTCATCTGAACCATGACATGAGTGGGAGGGCTGAGAATCTGAGGTTAAAGCCTTTGAAGCTCATCTGAAGCATAGGTATCTGTGGTGTTGTTTGTAAGGACACTCTACAAGCAAAGCAATGGCACTGAAGGCTTCTCGAAACCTATGTGTTTTCTTGCATCAGATGTCCCAAAGCAATGGGGAGACTCACTGTCTCAGGTCATCATTTCACCTTTTGTGTATGTGTGTAGATAGCATGGAAGTTTGTAGCTTTCTCTGTAGATGCTTATGAAGGTTACTGAAGAGGGGCGCCTGGGTAGCTCAGTCAGTTGAGCCTCCGACTTCGGCTCAGGTCATGATCTCATGGTTCATGAGCTCGAGCCCCTTGTGGGGCTCTTTGCTGACAGCTCAGAGCCTGGAGACTGCTTTGGATTCGGTGTCTCCCTCTCTCTCGGACCCTTCCCCTGTTCATGCTCTGTCTGTCTCTGTCTCAAAAATAAATAAACGTTAAAAAAATAAAAAAAAAAAGAAGGTTACTGAAGAATTTCTTTCCTGTAATGGAGGTTCCCTCTCCCTCTATATGAAATTGGCTTAAACTCTTCTTAGGGAATCATCTGGGATGTGGGAAAATTCTTGAGTCCACGTTTTGTGGATCCCTTGATAATTCTGCATCCTAAGTTCTAGAAAATAGGCCTGGAAGCTTCTGAGGGCAGGCATGGTGAACTACAAAATTTCTCTCCATTTACAGACAACTAAATCAGTTGAGAGATATGGAGAGATTGAAAAAACTATCTCCAGACGTATCAGTAAATTTATGTTGACCGTACTCAAATAAATAAATAATCTGCTTTCATGACATCACACACGCTAGTTCCCCTTGTCTTAAAATCAAACCAGTGAACACTAGGGGACACCCATGAAGACAAATCAGGAGGAAGAAGACCTGGAAGACTCATGTGACCTTTGCCTTCTTACTGATTTCTCTTCAGAAGTGGCCCAGGCTGTCAACTCCTATCGGTGGAGTGAGACCGTAAGATACATTTTTGAGAAGATGTTGATCTTTTGATGCTTTTGAAATTGGTTCATGACCGAAATCCACTCCTGCTGTAGCAGGATATAGGGCAGAGTAATCAATGGGCTGAGTTTATTCATATTTGTGTTCAACTTGAGACATTTGCTTTCTGAGCGTCCCCAGGGTCCAATACGTAACCACTGGGGAGGAGGGGGGAAGGTTTAATAACTCGACTTTGGTAATGCGCATCCTTGTTTGCTAGGAAATTTGTTGGAAGATGCTCATTTTGTACAGGTCACAGAAAAGTCAGCCCAGAGATTTGCCACTTGCTATTTATAGAGCAGGTAATTTTTCTGGGGACGCATCCCTGGCACCCATAACTGAAGTGAACGACTTAGCCCTAAAAGGTTCAAGACCTTCTCAGGCATTCTATGAAACTAAACCTTTGAATTTCTGCCCTCTCCCTGCCCCCTCTGGGATGCCTTTTACCAAGAAGGGATAGTTGCTGTTCTGGAGCAGATGTTTGCAATTTGGGTTTCAAAGACTATTATCAAAGATAATAATCCTCCTCTGTCCCACCTGGTTAGCTCTGTCTTTGCATGAAAAGAATTGCAACTCAAGAAGAACAGTAAGCATAAAAGGAATCCATGCAATGCTCACCCCAAGGAGACAGGAACCGTCCGTACACTGAAACCAAAAGCCAAGAGGTTGCTAATGAAGGTCTGAGGGCAGCTGTGTCTTCTGGTGCCTTCGGGGCACAGCACTTTGTCTTGGTTTCCTGCTAAGAACTGGCCTTTGAAGACATTCAGCGTCAAAGGAGAGCTGTCAGAAAGGAAGGGTCCCTCCTCTTCATGGGGTGCACTTGCCCGCCCCTGTGAGCCATTCCGGACTGGATGTGAGTGTAAGGGACATTTTCTTCACCGTGGAAGTGACCTGTCATTTGAAAGATTAAGGTCACTGAGTAAAAAGCTCCGTGTTGCTTACGACTGAGAAGTCATTGCAAGGGTCCCTGACACCCAGGAGGGAACCAGTGTTGTCTGAAAGACCGAAAGAGGCATAAAAAGTCGGAGAGGCGCGTCCCAGCAGCTACCTCGGAAGGAATGACCTCTTCTGTGTTTGAGGGCCACTCATACTTATTATCAACCTCACGATCACTGGAATTTGATGAAAAAAGAATGCTGGTCTAAGGAGAACGTAAATCACTGTGCAGATTTCAATTTGTGATTAGCTGTATTTGTATAAAAATGTTCAGAGGTCTTGAACCATAAAAACTAAAAAGCATACCCAAGAAATAGCGATGGTCATCATCCTAATAAGAGAAGACGTTAATAATTTACTGCTGGAGGAAAAATGATCAAAAAGGGATCCAGAGGCCCCAGGTGCTCCGTGGTGAAAAATATTTCTGAAGAAAAATGGCAAGTGTACCTTCAAAAATAAAGATATTATTGAAATACCCTTTCTAATGGAATTTTTTTTTGATGCCCAAGAAGTCATGAATAATATTTAAAAACAGAAAACACACTTCCTTTATAATCTTTTGCAAATCCTGTTGAATGTTAAGCTCTCCTTAAGCTCTGTTTACAAAGAATTCCAGCAATGTTCAGCTTGATATGGTGGATTTACTTGTACTATGCAATTGGAAAATTGGCTGTTGTGCTCCTGAGTTTTTTGTTTTTTCTTTAAACAAGTTGAATTTCTGAAATTCATTATTTTTTTTTCAATAAAATGCATAACTGATGTTATTAAAGCTATTCTACACCTTTCTACTACCTTTCATTTCCCTTGAAAGAGATAGGGGTTTGTGAGCTGATGTATAGGAAAAATCAATCAGAAAATACTTCAAAATTAGAATTCTTAGGCTGCCAGGCTCAGATTTTCCAGTAGGGGGCAAGAAAGTACTACATATAAAGTCCAGAGAGCCCTCCTGCTCCCACCCTGTACCTTTGCAAACCAATTAAGTTCCTGACTTGTGAAATGCTGAGCATGATAAGGAAAGCATATTTAAATCCATTAAATATAATCTTTTTCTTATATCAGAGGGCTATTAAGCATGATCTCTAGCTGCTCAGTGAATCTCTCTGGGAGAGAAAGAAATGAGTTTGGGGATTTGGGAAAGGCCAAGAGAATGGGATGAAACACTTTGGGCAAGGTGTCATATCAGTTCTCCAGCAAACATGTTGCCAGAGCTCAGTGGTGATGCCCAACCCCCTCTCCACATCGCTGGGGGGAAAAAAAATCAACCCAACCTGTTAAAATGCTGGATATCTTGTAAGACACTTTCCTGTACTGACATGCGCGTGCATAGTCATTGAAGTGTCCCTGCCTAAGTAGCTGCTTTTAGTCTAGCTTAGAGACAGACATCATTCTATTTGTGTGATGGATAATGAGTTCACACACATATTGGCCAATGCAACCGAGAGAATCAATTACTCATAATTGATCCAAGCTGTAAACTTTCCAGTTATGGTTCAGGCATTCTATGATCGTCTATACAGTTCTTCCAGAGCAAATTTCTAAATCAAACCTGGACTTTCTTTCTAGACTTTGTTGTTTTTTTAAGGACCACTAATTCAAATGCATTTTCCATGTTTGTTCCTCCGGCTAAATTCTTAACTTTGACACAGTGCTTTTCCCTTTTTTCTCTAATTTTTCTAGAAGAAGTAGCCTATCAAATCAAATCAAATTACCTCATGATGCATTTGGTGTGTGTGTGTGTGTGTGTGTGTATATATATATATATATATATATATATATATATACCCAAAAATATTATTTTGGAAAAGACTCAGTTGTATTGTTTAAAGTATGGTATTGGCAATCATTTTGGTATATTATGATACATTTAAAAGGAAACATAATGCCATTTGTCATAAACTTCTACTTGTCCTTGGTTTGTATAATATTTATTGGCTATATAAGTCAATAGCTTCCACACGATCAGGTTATGTTCACTTGGTTACTTGAAAAACAGATGGTTATTTGAACATAAACTAAAGTACTTAAGGGAAAGTATTTGAGGTACAGTGATGCAGAGACTATGGTAAAGTTGTCTGAATCAGGTAAGTGGCTTCCCAAAGGACAGTGTCATATTTTATAATCTGTTCCCTGGGAATAAATTTGCTTTGTTTACATGACATTGTATTTCATATGATTTACAGAGTCACTAAAAGAGAATGCTAAACTCAACTTCCTTTTAGAAGTAAATTCTAACTGTACGTATGCCGGTTTCATTTGTGACGGAAGGTTGGAAGATCCAATTTAGGAATAAATACTTGGCATATTGGACTCATGGTCAATATCCTTGACCTTGTAAGCAGCTTCTATCTGATGAGTAAGCAAGACCGTCAAAGGAAGCAAAGAATTGGTTTATATATATTGGGGGGTTTATTTGGATTTATGTGGAAACGAATTTCTCTACTTTTTCCATGTTTGTTTTTATCTTATTTCTAACCATAGTTTTGCTTGTTTTTCCTTTTCCAGGCAAGATTTTAATCTGTTCTTAGTAAGTCATCTGTACCAGGGTCACATTAAAATGCTTCTGATAAGCCCTCAGTAGATTTTTCTTCCTTCTTGACTTGTATTTATGGTACTTCTTCTTGCCTGTTAGAAAAATAGTCTCTGTGGATGTAGGGAAGAGACATGGAATGGTTCCTTTTTTAGTTCAAGTATTACCTACATGAAGAGGGTACCTGAAATTTGCTCACAGAGGTCTTCAGTAGATGGAGAGTTGTTTCTATTCATCTCTTGTCTATAAGTTTGACTTAGCTTCCTTACTAGCAAATGTTTTAAGCATCACCTAGATTGCATTTTTAATTATGATCCTTCATCTTTATAGGAGGCATTCTATATCTATATCAAACTGCACTGTAAAAAACATCCCCAGGTAGATGATTCATGTTTTGAATATTCCAAAGTGGGGAACTACCCTGAAAAACTACTGTATTATCCTATTAATTCGAAACTCTCCCACATGTATGAATTCATACAATACGTTGAAAATAGACAATGCACGAAAATAGAAAATAATTCATGTCAATTTTTCCACCCACAGTATTAGAAAAGGGGCAACCTTTTGACTTCAGGAAAATGTTTTACATTATTACCGTTTAGCATTTTTCTTGAAGCAACTGGGTCAAAGGATCTTAGGAACGAACTCAAGAAAATTCAGTGGTCACGTTTAGCTACAAATTTAATTTTTAGCTAAATGAACTTGACATGCTTTATGGTGAAAAGGAGTGCCGTCCTGTGTAAGTTCATTCTGATCTTCGTGCTTCTGCAAAGTAGCGGATACACATTACAGTTTCCCCAGTGCAGAGATTTTTCTTCACACACGCTTGGAAAGCCCGAAGGGCATCACCTCCTTTGGGGCATTGGATGGTGGAATTGAAGGTCTGCTGCTTCGGGAAAAAGAGTCTCAAGCATTTGTGGATATCCTTAGGAGGAATGAAATAGAGATTAAATGCCATTACCTGAAGAAGCTGCAGAAACTCCTTCTTCTATTCGGACTACCTCTCTTTCAACTTTTGTTTTCCAAGAGGGTCGATGATTTGGACCGCAGAGAAATGGAATCTGTAATGACAAGTGTCTTTTGTGGACTATGTAAATTTCAGAGGCTAGAAGGCATCCAGGAGTTTTAGCACGGAAGCAACTGGCTTCTGTTGGTGCCTGTATCCGTGGACAGAGATAGCCTATTGTAATATTCTCTGGATACGCCATTCTAATCTCTTATTGTCTGTCACGGTTCTCTGTTGACATTTGTTCTACAAAGGGTAATTCACTATTTATGACATGCAGAATTCATTAATGTGTGTCACTCTTGTAAATTTTTTAATCATCAACAACATGCATTACAGGCAAAAATGTGCAACTGTCATGCGTATCATTTTCAGTAGTTTACTGACTACGAGGCTTTTTATAAATAGTGTATTTGTTAACAGTTGAGACATCAGAAAACAAGCCTTTAATTGGTTGCGTGCCCTGCCTTTCTGGGCACTTTCTGAGTACAAACAGAAGCCCATTTTCAATGGTTTCTGTTAATTTTTTATTTAGCTAATATACGTGCTCGTCTGGGTTTGAGCATATGTTTGGGAGAAAAAGTCACCTGAAGCGGTTTCTGTGTGATATTGCCCGTTGGCATCTTAGAACAGGGTCTTTTCGGTTCAGACAAGGACTATACTGTGCTTTGTTATGGTCAACATTTAGAGTGAAGCTATTTTGGTGTTTTGTTTATTTAAAAATTGAAAATTGAAAATTTCGCATTTTCTTGTGAAACCAAGATTTTGCATTTTTTCAATAATATCCCCTTCACCAAAGATATATTTTACTCACACCTTAGGAATGGTCCATAAGCTAATGTTCCCCAGGGTGAAAGATATTTAAAGGACACTTGAAAGCATAGTTGATATGTGCTTTTGGAATCAAAAATAAGCAAATAAAAATGGGTTCCTCGGTTTGCAAACAAACTCCAAATCCCTAAGAGCAAAATGAAGAGCTGTGTTGTAGGCTGAGTTCATCTGGAGACAAGTCTAGAGACAGAAGTTCTCATAGTCTATGGGGCCGATTATTTTCTTATTGACTTTGACTTGAGAGAGGAAGACCATCTAAAACCTAACACAAGGCAAGTTTCTGAGGAACTACACCCAAGGGACAGAATTAGGTCCAGTGACCATCACGCCACTTAGAGTCTGAGTTAGGAAGAAGAGTCATTTTAACTCAATAAAAAGAATATTTATCTGTCCAATGAGCTTCCTTAGAGGATACAAAGTTTCTTGTTCCTGGAAGAACAGATGATCACCCGGGAAGCATGTGTTAAAAGGGATGCAAACATTAGCTCAGAGTTGTATTTCAGCCCAAGGCTCCTTTCACCATTGGAGTTGAAGTCTCTGTAGTTCTGCATGTGGGAATAGGCAGGATCTTCTGTGAAGCTCAGGTATTTCCTGTGTCTTACTCAGATGGGGATAGAAACCATGCAGACAGCCTATTAAATGATATTAACAACCAAGACTACATGATCTATAACCAGTCCTCTTTTTCCTTCTCATTTTCCCTGGCCTTGATTCTTTGTTTTCTTGTTCAAATTCCTCTCCTGTGATACTAAGAAGTCAGTATAATTTCTCACCAGGGACGGAGTGGGTCAATCACTTTTCCAGTGGTTTCTCTGATTCATTAATGTCTGTGCTATAGGGGGAAAGTAATTAAAGGAGGAAAAAAAATCCCCATAAAATCTACCTCCTCCCTAAACCGAGGAGCCCAGTGATACGGAGAGCCAATTCCACAAAGTGACTTAGATTTCCAGTGCTGCCAATCTGGCAGGTCTTCAACACTAAATTTCTAAAAATTTAAAAAGGGGAAAAATACCCAACCTGCCAAGTATCACTCTACTGTCAATAAAATCAAATGAACTGCTTTTTTCTGAATATTGACCCCCAAGGAGAAGAGCATGCTGATTACCTTAAACATCACAAATTCTTTTAAAATGCTTTAGCCCAGGTATTTTTTTTTTACTCTTTAAATATTTTATTAAGAACGATCAAGTATTTTCTATTAAAAAGTTGACCTTTGGGCTAAATTAATCGTTAATATTTTAAACTATATAGATTACAGCAACTTTGGAGTAGGTGTTTTTTTCTTTTATTTCTAGCATGCCTAGGTGCCTAGTAAAAGTGAATTGGAATATTATATATATTAGTACTGTTTTATTGGAATACAATTTTTCCTACTTTTGGATTTTGGTGTAATATTTATGTATTTTCCAAGAGGCATTTACATAAAACTTAATCTGGAATGTTGACAAGGAAAATAAAACAAAAAAAAATTTCAACTCCCATATAAAAAGGAACCAATGTGTGATTATCAGTGAAAAATTGTGAGTACTATAAAAAAGGCAAAAAGGATCAGAAATACAAGCTATCATCCAAAGCATACAGAAAAGAAGGTGTTTCTAATGGGCATTTAATGAGGAATAAGTTGCTGAAACTCCAGTTATTACAGTGTTGGCTGGAAGGAAATGAAAACGTGGTACTAAAAGTAAAATATCTTTTGATTAACTACAACTTCAAAATCAAATTAAAAACTGAAACTGATTATAAACAGAATGGGTAAAATAACGAAGTTCAGAAGAGCTTGGCGACTTCGTAGGCATGGCTAGCGGTTCGGTGTGTTAAGATGTGAGGGCGTCCGTGGCCCTCTGGCAAGGACAGTTACGTTTGCATCCTTCTCTAGGTAATCAAGGCAAATCCTAAGCACTTGAACTGTGAAGTGCGTAGGTTACTTTGTAAATGACCAACTAGGAAGTGAAGGCGTTTTTATGATGGTCCTTAAAGCAAATCATGTGACTCTTAAGGTACAATGCTTTCTTGAATTACAATTAGATGTACAAAACAGATGCTTGCAAGTATTTACATCACATTGGAGTCATTGAAACAAAGATGCATTTGAAAGCACATGCATTGACCACTCTTTACTTATTGTGCTTTAAATAGTCATCTCTTTTGATCCACCTTTGGGACAGGCTAAGAAGATGACAAGAGAGTGGACAACAGGGGAACTTAAGTATCTGGAGTGTTTGCTGATCAATAATTCCTCCACTAATCACATCCAATTTGTTTATTGATTCATTCAGTTATTCATCCACAGACTGGCCCCAGATCATCATAGGTAAGTCACATAGAGCCTCTAAATTGTTTAAAAGAGGAAGAAAGCTTTTCTTATCCTGAACTTGTGTTGGTCTCAGAGACGGCTTTTTGTTTTTTGTGGATTTTTTTTCCCCCAAAATGGAGTGAAGATTTAGGGATTCTTAGTCAATAGAGGACTCCTGGGAACATAGATAATTTTCACACAAAGGCTTCATGCTTTTAGATGGAGGTATTATGAAGTTTCAGAATATACGGGGCAGAAACGTTTTCAACTCTAAATATGGGGGAATAATACAGAACTAAATATGAATAACTCTTTATAATGAGAGAAACGCGGTATAGCTGGAGGCATCTAGGTGTCAGAATAAGAGACAAGGATTAGGGTTCACATTTAACCATTTAAGTGCTGTGTGGCCTTGGCCATATTATCAAACCACCCGGATCCTTTGTTTCTTCTGTGAAATGCAGCAGTAATATAGGCCAAGCATGATAGTTGTGAACATTAGGAATTAGGTATGTAAAGCCACCACGTTATTTTCTTTCCCTTTCCTATGTGTGTAGGTGTGTGTGTGTGTGTGTGTGTGTGTGTGTGTGTGTGTACACCAAATATTTCTACTATTTCTGTCCTCTAGCATGGCCAGTAGAGTTAAGGGTACTTTATTGCCAGGTAACATCAGTAGTAAGCATTAATAGTATTGCATAGATGCTGACTTTTAAGACAACTACACTGGATAGAGACAGAAGGTCATGCTCTGGTTCATGTCGTGACAGTATTTGTTGAAGCTTGCAAGTGCTTTAGAAGCCAAGTGCTCTGTCTGCTTAAGCTTATTTAGTTTTCTCACCCGCCCTGGGAGGAGGTATATTATCTTATGTTAACAGCAGGAGAGACTAGGCTCTAGAGATCTGGAATGATTCGCCTCATCTTAGTAAATGGTGGAGTGTGGACTGGAACACACACGGGAGGACCCCGGGACCCCACTCCTATATGGACGTGGACATGTGCATTGTACCTTTGCATCCTACGCACTGGACTGCATCACAGTGAAGTCAGGTAAGGAATCATCTGTTTTACCTGAACAATAGTGTTCCTAAGCGTGGTGACATCTTACCGTGGCTGGAGGTTACCTAATGGAACCACACTACTACTAGGTCTAACTTCTTTCCTTTGGGAAGCTTTAGGAATGTTAATTAAAAAAAAATGAGTGTAATGTTTTATCTCTCCCCAAAGATATCAGAATACCTACACCTTATATAATGTAAATCTGCTAGAACAGAACTTTCTTCTTGTTTTTTGTTTTTTGTTTTTCCTTCTTTTTAGTGTGTTGATGTGTCCCTAGACCTTAGAACAATGTCTGGCATATGGTAGGTGCTGAAAATATTTTTTGTTGAGTCATGGAGCAGTACCACTTTGAGAAATCCAAGAAGACAACCCAGACCACATTCTACCCATCACCTAAGGCAACGTGGGTTCCTTACCAGCGAGAATCAGATTTGCATCCAAACTTTACAGCTTCATTGCGCAACCATGATGATTTAAAGTACAGTTCTGAGTTTCTTTATTTCTTTTAAAAACTTTTTCCTTTGTATATGTGTATCTAGGATTGTGTCTCAATTTATTAAGATCAGATAGAGAGGACACTTAGCTCTAAGCCTGGCACACGGTGATAAGTGCTTGTTTTTCCTCTTTCTCTTTGTGACTTAATGATACATCAGCTTATAATGTGCCACAGTCGATATGTGCAAAAATTCTGGACAGTAATATGGGAAATATTCTCATTTATTTTAACAAAATGCATCATCCCCAAATGCTATAATGGAGTTTCCATTAACAAATAGAGCATTCAGATTCCAACCTAGAAGACAAGTAGCTATTTCTTTGCTCTGAAGTTTCATAAATGTATTACTCTTGTCTTTTGTTTGACTTCAGCTGAAAGTCAGTTTTAACATAAATGAGAAAACTGCTTTTTTAAAAAAAATTGTGCATAACCATCAACATCTGAGAATACGAAAATCTCTTGCTCTAGATACTTCATATTCTTGTTTCTTCTAGCCGTTCTTCATTGTCATTCCCTCTACACAATTGGAAATGACCACCCTGTGTCTGTAAAATTGCTTCTGGGAACTTCCCAATGTTTATCCCATATTGTGTTACAATTACTTTTGGCATCTAAAGTCAAAATTTGCCTCTCAACCTAGACTTAACATTTTTTTATTTTTTTTATTTTTTATCTTCTGCCTTTGAAACAACATATTGGCAGATTGTTTGTTCTTATCTGAGGCTCTGGGAGTTCCCTGGAGGTTTAAATTGTACTTTTTCTCAGAAACCTCATGTGGAAGTTTTGCTTTGTTTTGTCTCATCTCCTCCACATGCTTTCTGTTTTCTGTTTCAGAACAAATTGTCCACTCACTGCTTTAGGCCTTCCAGAAACTCCAGTGTGTAAGCAGTGCTGGTCGTTGTCTGTTATTCCACGATCACACTTCCTCAAGCTCTAATCCTGTTACCATCTGTAGCCTAAGTAAGAGAGGGGAGGCTTGGGCCTTGCCCCTGGAAAGGCCACCTGGATTCCGTGTTGGCTGTTAGGGATAAACAACTGGCGGACTGGATTCTGCATGTTTCATGGCAGTGTTGAGGAATCTCCTAGCCCCAGCCTTAGTGTGTGGATGCCCTCAGAGCTGGGGGCCAGGTTCAGACCTTCTCAAGGTCTACAACACGCTTGGGCGATGGGAGGGGTACAGCCGGCTGAAGAACGAGGAACCAGGCCCGGGCAGCCTCTGCCATTGGATATTAATAGATCTTCAGAAAAATGCTGTGGGAGTGAGTCGCACCAGCGAGGTGCTCTGGGTCTGCTACCATTCTCTCTGACTCCTTCCCTGTATTTACTGTTCTCAGCATAAACCGGTGGACGGGAGACTGGCTTCTTTTTAAAAATTCTATGGCCACCTGCAAACGGTTTTTTTTTTTTTTTTTTTTTTTTTTGGTACGTTACTGAAGACAAATGTCAGTTGAAGTACACTCAGGAAAAATCTGAGTTTCAGTGGAAAGCTATGATTGTCTATAGCACGTGATTCTACTCTACAGGTGCTTTTCTACAACTCTGTAAGCTGCAGGCAACTCATAGAAAAGCAGCAACACTTGTCCATTTGTCTGTAGACACAACAATTCTGTCCGGTTGGACGTTCGTTTTGATTGACCTCCTTCCTCTGATTCTGGAAGGAACCACTTTGACTCCACGTGCACATTTATTTCATTATTCTTGATCTATACATAGGCCTGTTTTCGTGTGTTTGTTTTAATCTTTGAATTGGGGGTAACAGCTCACCACTGCCTTCATTCGTGAGTTAAATTAAATCTTAAGCGTGTGTTCATTTTTATTTCTACATCAGTCACAGTTTAACCCTCTTTAGGAAATTATCCTTGATCCAATACTATCTCCTATGGTATTGGTTCTCCGTTTGGCTCACATAACTTGTTCTTTTCATTTCCTGCTTCCTGAGGGATTTATTTGCCTATGTAGGAAGGTTTTGCTGACGGGTACAGGTTTTCGTGTTGAAATGAGAGGACATCTTCTGCCAGATTCCTTGTTTATGAAAGCCTGGCTGCATCTGAGTTGTAAAGTGCAATGGCCCTGCTTCTCTCCATTCCTGCCCCCAGTCTAGTGTCTCCCATTTCCCTGGGCATTTGGATATGTCGATAAGGGCCCTCCTGGGCCTTTTATCCATCTCACACATTTTTCCCAGAGGGCACCGTGTTACCCTGAGTGAGGAACAGCACAACGGACTGAAGCCTCTGTCCCTCCACCTTGGCTCGGAATAAGGGAGGGTTTTGTGGTATTTGTGGGTTTGTGTGTTGTTTCCCAAGATGACTCTCCTAACTCTGACACCCAAAGTTCTACAGGAATTTTCTGTGGCCGTTCACATCCTGCCTTCTCATTGTCCAAGTTCCATTTGGACCTCTTCGAGGAGGGCCCAGTGACAGCGAGACGTAGAGCTGCTCTCAACTAGGATAGTCCTGTCCTTTGTTGGATTTGAGATTTTTGTCCGGAGGCCACAGCTCACCCTTATCCTGATCCCCTCTCCCTTTGTCTAGAAACAGCTGATGGATCCTTCCTCTGTGTCTCCAAAAAATTGCTATCTGGTGCTGTGATACAATATTTTCTTACAATGAAACACACGTAGATGGGTTGGCGTTCATGTGCTCATCTCACTTCTTTCCCTCATGTTCGTTCCTAATGCTCTTATTATAAAAGCAATAGTAGTCACTTGTCTGCATTATTACAACAGTTTCCCAACTTTCCCATTGACTTTTTGTCTTTTTAGTTTTTCAAATTTGTTCTCTACACTGTGGCTGCAGTGGTCTTTGTAAAACACGAACGTGATCTATGTCTCTTCTCCAGTTAAAACATTGCAAGAAATCAATATGGCGATGAGAATAGAAGACACTTCATGTGTTAACCTCTGCCTAGCTCAGAAATGAACCTCCCTCACTGGTATTTCCAGTTCCCCTGATTGACAAACTCCCATGCCCTATACCACATTGTTCCCTTGGTCTAGAATGCTCTGCCACTCTTCCTCTGCTCATGTTTGTTTACTTCCCGTTTATTCTTTAGGCCTCCATTAGAGTTTCTTTCTGTAAGAAGTGTTTTCTTGCGATAAATCCAGCCAAAGTGCCCCTCATGTGGTAACAGAACTTCCTCCAGGCTCATCAGAGGTTTATAATAGTCTTTTAAAATCTAGTGGTTATTTTTCAGTGTCTGACATGTTCATTGTTGCAGCCCCAGCAACTAATAGGAGTGCTAATTAATTCCTTTACATCACTGCATAGCTTCTCCTTATCAAATACCTTCCCAAATGTGAGTGCTTCACGGACATTTTTTACTAGATGGGGCAACTTTATCTTATTAAATTCTTACTAAAATCTGTGGGATAGGTTCTCTCTCTATTGAATGACTGGTGAGATTGAGGTTTGGAGAGATTAAATAATTTACTCATATTGCTATCAAATGTTCCAAATTGGGATTTGAATCTGGGTTTGTCTACTTCGAAAGCTTATTACTATCTGGATCATTCTAGCAGACAGAGTGACTTAGATTCTTGGCTACACAGTCTGTTTAAGTCTAACTCGACTGAAACGTGATGCAATTCTGCTTGCATACATGCATTTGTTATAGCAGCAATAGGAAACTAATACGGCATCTGTACAAGCAGAATTGCATTACAATTCAGTTGAGTTGGACTTAAGACAACAACACTTACTATCTTTCATTGGGCTTGGAGTCTATCCTGGATCTTACTTGGCTATAACCAAGGTGCTGGTAGGGTAGGGCTGTGTGCCTTTTGGAAGCTCTTAGGGAGAATCTGTTTTTTTGCCTTTTCTGGCCTCTAGAGAACACTCTCTTTCGTTGGCTAGTGGCCTCTTCGTCCATCTTCAAAGCTACCGGGAGGCATCTCTTTGACCCTGCTTCCCTCATCAAATCTCTCTCTGACTCTCTTTTTCTGCTTCCCTATTCCACTTTTATGGAACCTTATGATTATTTTGGGCTACCTGGTAATTTAGGATGATCTCCCTATTTTAAAGCCATCTGATCAGCAACCTTAATTCCATCTGCCACACTTTAATTCTCGTTTCTGTGTAACCTCGTATATTCACAGGGATTCCAAGGCAAACAGCTTTGGAGGGAGCATTGCTCTACTCACTGCACATACATACAACATTAATAGACTTTTCCTCTCCAAGCCTTCACTGAAGTGAAAGAACGGTACGACAAAAATGGCAGATATGGGAGTGAGGTGTGACCCAGACAAGCTTTATGAAGAAACAACTATCTTAGTGAAGGCCTCGGTTTGAATTTTTAGTGTCCTAAGTGTTGTCCAGACTCTCAGGACTGATGTTAACCTGATTTATGAGAAACTAATGAATACACTGGAATGCAAATTCATTATTTTGCAATGGGAAGCTTTGCAAATTAATACTGTCATCCACGGTCCAGGTTTACCATTGCAAGGAGGCACACTTAAATTTAAAAAGTTAAGTGGAGATGAAATCCGGGCTAAGAAGTAGTTTTAATCATACACTGCCTCCTGGCCAGGACACTTAATGACCCTCATCCTTAAGAATCATGCTGTCATAACGGACAAATGGTTCGGCACGTCTTTGCCCTATATGAAATGAAATCCGCCAAGATCTCTGAATGCCCCTGTTCTCTGTCGCATGAAATCACATTTCTTCTGCTCACATGTTCTTTCTTCTATTGGATTATTACCATTACTGAAGCACTGCTTTTGATAGATTCTACTCTGCAATCCATCTCTAGATGACCAGGATTCCCTGATTTTTGTTTTCCTTCTTTTTGAGATGATGCTTCCCTTATGATGACTTTGCCATATGGATACTGTCATCGGCATTTGATATTTCGGGTTCAACTTCTAGAAAGAAAATTACCTTTCTGTTCCCAGGGGCCATTTCCTGTATTGGGTTTTTCCTTTGACCCCCTAACTGGCTATAGGGATTACATGCTCTTAATAACCTCTTTTTATCAAGCACTCACAGCATCCTACATTCAGAGCTTCATCATATATTTATTTTCTACTTTATCAGGGAAGCCTATTATTTTCCCCTGAATCTGCCTTAAGCATTCACTGGTGGCTGATCCCTCATAGTTTCTCACTATATTCTTAAGATTAGTGTGAATTCTTGTCTCATTCTCCATGCCTTTTTCATCTGAGAAACTGGCCTTTTTCACCTAGGGACCTCTACTAAAAAACTTTTCCGCTTATTCCCCCAAATGTAAATCACGTCTCTTTGGACCCCTCTGACAGTTTTCACCACCTTATTTCATTCGTAATAGATTTATGTGAATTTATATCCTCCTCAATGAAGAATCATGTCCTAAAAATCTAGCAGAAGACCAAGCAAATGGAAAATGTGCACAACATACAAAATTTGTTGATGTTATTTCCATGTCTACTCTATAGCTCCTTTTTGGCACAAATAGTACATTTATGCCCAGAAGCATTTTACTGTACTTTGAAACAAAGAGTTTTCACAAAAAGGAAATAATTAAAATCTGTCATCTTTTGAAATCCATCCCCTGTCTTTGTTCTCAAAGAAGGTGAGGAATGCTAATGGGTATTTTAATACCAGTAACCTATCGACGTTGCAAATTGTTGAGCTCTTCTATCGCAGCTTGCTTAAAAATCCAAACAGTTCACAGAGATGGAGTTTTTAATGTCAGACTTAGCCGGACCACCAGAGCTTGTGAAAAAGCAGAGACAGGGATTGGGGACAGGGTCCCTGCATCCTTTGTGCATGAGTAATGCTGCAGGAGACATCACACTTTGTGTGCTGGTGCGTAATAGTGCTTTCTGCACTGAATATATTACCACTGCAGGAAAAATGTTTCACAATATTGTAGGGTCTGAAGAAATGGAAGATGTTATACTAAATAAGGACATTATCATTCTCATTTGGCGTATTCCAGCCTCTGAATTATACATAAATTGTTGAAAGAAAGTTTGGTTCTTGCTAAGAGACATAATAAACAACCAGGGAACAAATTCAGAGGCACCGTTTCAAAACAAAACAAAACAAAACAAAGCAAAACAGGCAAAAAACCAAAGAGCCTTAAATCAGAAGTGTCTTAATTTTCATTTCCAGTAGTTTAATATTAATTTTCCTGATCCTAATACGACTACATTAAAGTGAACTTTAGAATAATAAAATTAGAGAAGGGAAAATAAATGCTGGAAGTTTATAAGGAAATAGGGATTTTAATGTAACTTAGTTAAGAGCCTGTCTCTCTTTCCGTGTAATTTATAATGTTAATTTTGCAAGTGTTGATCTTTCCTTAAAAAACGTGAATTCTTGATAAAAATGAATGCTCAATTTCTGAAACATTAAAGACTATTAAACAGTTAATAGTTTCCAGGAAAAAAGTTTACGTTATTAGAAAGAGCTATTATTTCAGAGGATAAGGAAACTTTAAATTCAGATTCACTTATGAAAGGAAAAGCAAAATTGTTAATTCCCTGCATGGGATCTTGCTCCTGGAGGAAGTACTTGGACAATGGAAAATGTGAAAGAACCAGAATCTTTGGCCTTACTCTGAGTTCCTTTGTCACAAAGCTGTGATTATTCAGTTAGTTCGAGGCAATGCCTTCAGTGAGCATGAATCTTTCTCCGGTTAACAACTTATAAACACTTGGGGAGTTAACAGGGATCAGATGAAATGAATATTTCTGGAGCTGGTCATCAGCATGTTGATTCTGGTTCTTCTGGATCTGAGGGTCTGTGGTTCAAATCCCAGCAGGAGTGAATTTCTCAAGCAAAGGAAAGGCATTTATTGGACTAGTAACTAGCGTGGTGTGAATTACTAGTGCGCTCCAGGGGATTCATAAACCCATGTTGAGAACCAGTGGTATGAGCCCGAGGACTGGGCTCCAGGGACACTTTGTTCGTGGAGCACACCCTGCAGCTGCTGTCGCGTAATCAGAACCAGAACTTACCTGTGCCTCCCAACAGGCTTTTGTGAGACCAAGTTATGGACTGTTCCCCTTGTTGAGCTACCTCTGCTCCCCATGTCCTTGGACATTCAGAGGTGTCTTCAAAAGGAAAACTTGGTGCGTGTTGGCGTTTTGTATTGGGTGACGGGTTCCCTCTCTATCTCTTTTTCTCTCTCTCTCCTTTTTTTCCCACTTCCCCCCACCCCCCACCACTCTGTTTCTCTCTGAGTCTTCTCGCTTTTGCCCTCACTGTACGCCCTTAGGCTTTTTTGTTTAAAGTACTTGTACAGGGGCACTTGGGTGCTCAGTTGGTTAAGCATGGGACTTTTGCTTAGGTCGTGATCTCACCGTTCATGGGTTCGAGCCCCACGTTGGGCTTTCCACTGATAGGGCAGAGCCTGTTTTGGATCCTCTGTCCCCCTCTCTCTGTGCCTCTCCTCTGCTTGCACTCTCTCTCTCTCTCAAAAATAAATAAATATTAAAAAAATAAAGTATTCGTACAAAGACTTTTCTCTGCATTCGAATGAATCTCAAGTGCTCAAATGTGACTTAGCCCAACCCTGTACTTGATAAATGAATCACCTCTACTTTATCCTTGTTTATCCATCTTCTCTTTCAATGCTTTCAGAGATGGGGATGTATTATTTCATAAAAGCCTGCTTTGTCCCCCTCGTATTTATTCTCATATTCTGGCTTCTTCTTTTTTTTTCCTATATATTTTGTACAAAAGCCTGTGCTGAAACCATATGTGGTTCTTTCTGTGTCTAAGCTTTTTCCTCCCCATCTCCTATCATCCTCAAGATGGGTCACTTTGTAGGTTACCAAAGTTCCCCTTTTTATTTTCTTCTTCAGCCAGTCTCTGAAACTCATTTTAACTCTATTTTAAAGCTATCTATTAAAGCTATTCCTTCTTTAGTCCTTCTAACTAATGCTGATGTTTCTTTTCAGGAATTTTGATTCTTGTGGGTCTAAATAAAATAAATGAAAATAAAACCTTTCAAATTAATTTTGTGTTCTCCTAAAAAGTAACCCATTTATTTAATACTTTCCTCTGGTCTTGAATGGTTCTGATATTGGAAACACTTCTTTGAGATAGTAGGAGACCCTTGTATACATTCATAAAATACTTAGTATAAATATATTCAAGCTATAAACATCTCTGGAAATTCCCTTCCTGCACCTACCCATTCATTCACTCATTCATTCTCCAAAAACTTATTGGTATCTTTTTAACCAGAGGAATAAGCACTCTTAGTCCCAAAAAGCTACTTTCCAGTGTGGAAAAACCAGAGCTCATGCTTTAAAAAAGGTTTCATTTATTTATTTTGAGAAGGAGAGAGCAAACAGAGGAGGGGCAGAGAGAGAGGGGGGGGGGAGAGAGAGAGAATCCCAAGCAGGCTCCGGTCAGAGCTGAGGCAGAAGCAGGGCTCAAACTCACAAACTGTGAGATCGTGACCTGAGGCAAAACCAGGAGTCAGATGCTTAACAGACTGAGCCACCCAGGTGCCCCAGGGCTCATGTTTTGAATCCTGAATAGGTTTAATATCTTGCACATTAAACTGTAAACCGTAAAATAGAGAATATTTTTCATCCATGTTTGCAGCCTCCAGCATCTAATGCTGTAGCTGACACCAGTAAGCAATTGTTGAATATGAATGACTGAAATCATAGTCTTTAAAATGTACTTGATTAAATGACCTGAATCACTCTTGTGTGGCTAAGGACTAAGATGATAGCTAAATGGAAGTGCTGATGACAAATATCAGTTAGTTTGGGAAATTTGGTGTCTGGTAATGTTCTAAATGGGCCAAGAGCCAACAAATCATATTCTCTTCTTCTCGGATTCCCCTCCAACCAATGTGACACTAGCTTTTCAGTTTCTTTTTTTTTTTGGGGGGTGGGGACAGGAGTGTAGGTTGGGTGAAGATTTATTAATGCTTTGGAGTGAGGGTGAGAATAAAGCACCCAAGCTCCTGCTGGAGTTGCCACAGAGAGCCACCAAGTGCTTCAGAGAGAGGCAGAGCCTGAACTGATTTTTGCCGTCCTGAATGACATTTGAAATCTAAAGTACTCAGAGCATAACAGTGACCTTTAGAGCCTGTGGGAGAGAAAGGTGAGAGGGAAGATGGGGCTGGTTGGGTACTTGGGAGGGAGGAGGAGATCTCATAAAAATTTTTTGTTTGGGGGTTATTATTTTTAAAAAAAAATTTTTTTTTAACGTTTATTTATTTTTGAGACAGAGAGAGACAGAGCATGGACGGGGGAGGGGCAGAGAGAGAGGGAGACACAGAATTGGAAGCAGGCTCCAGGCTCTGAGCCATCAGCCCAGAGCCCTCGAGATCGTGACCTGAGCAGAAGTCGGCCGCTTAACCGACTGAGCCACCCAGATGTCCCTGTTTGGGGATTATTTTAAGTAATGTCTTCCCGTCAAGGTTTTCTGAAAAGTTTACATGTGTTATCTCTTTACTGAGAAGGCTAGGTAGAAGGAGATTATATAAAACTCATATAATTATTATATTATATTATATTATATTATATTATATTATATTATATTACATTATATTTATTTCATTATATTAATTATACATTCAAACCTTAAGATAAACATATGCACAGACATGGGTTGAGGTTGCCTTTAGTAGGGCCAGCTATATCTTTATAAAATTATGTACTTGTGCATATATACACACATCGTCCTATATCCTATATATGTAAAAGTAATATTCAGGCACTTTCAAACTATGAGAAGTATTATAAAGAAAAAGATAAATATAATCCATAACCCTACCACATAGCGATTATCACTATTAATGTATTAGTACATTTCATCGATAATATGCAATGGGAGATAGTATGACATGTTGGTCTGACTCTTGATTTCAGTTCAGGTCATGATGTCATGGTTTGTGAGATGAAGCTCCATGTCAGGCTCTGCACTGACAGTGAGAAGCCCGGTTGGGATTCTCTCTCTCTCTCTCTCTCTCTCTCTCTGTCCCTCCCACAGCTCATGGTCTCTCTCTCTCTCTGAAAAAAAAAAAATTAATTTAAAACAATCTATAAAAAGATTAAAAAGAAAGTATAGAATCTCTCATCTTAGTTCTGTCAAAAGCCATAAGTATTAACTGATATATATTAATGTTTTCTATATTTATTTAAAGTTGTGTAGCTAATATCAATGAGCTACTGTTTATTGAGTGCTTACTTTACGTCAGGCACTGTTCTAAGCATTTTAAAGATATTTCATTTAAGCTTTTCAAGAACCACACTTTGGGGAGCCTGGGTGGCTCTGTTGGTTGAGCTCAGGTCATTATCTCACAGTTTGTGGGTTCGAGCCCTGCATCGGGCTCTGTGCTGACAGCTCAGAGCCTGCAGCCTGCTTCAGATTCTGTGTCTCCTTCTCTCTCTGCCCCTCCCCTGCTTGCACTGTCTCTCTCTCTCTCTCTCAGAAATAAATAAACATTAAAAAAGAATTAAGCTTCCCCAAAACCCTATAAAGTAAGTGGTATTGTTAGCTTTTATTATTATCATTCCATGGATGAGTAAATTGAGCACAAAGAAATTAAGTAAAATGTCAAAGGTCAAGTTCAAAACATAAAAGTGATGGAACCCAGGACTTGAACTGAGGCAGTTCTTGACTCCAGAGCTCATGCTCATAACCACAACGGAAACACATAGATGTAAAAACAAAAAATGTAGAAAACATACACAACTGTTATTTTCGGGCATATCAGCAATGCAGTTTGAAGAGATGGCCTTGTTAAGTAGAGAGAGTACTAGGCTACAAATCAGGAGACAGGTCTACAGTGGTGCACAGAAGTTCTTTTGCACAAGAGAGACAATTGTTAAATACTTGGGAAATTTACAAGCTGATTGTTAAATCATTGGTAGTTTGGAATTGGCTGGAGTGGGCCATATTGGATCATGGGTATTGAAAAACGTGACTTTCTTTTTTCTTCTCTTTTTCTTTTTTCTTTCTTTTTTTTTTTTTTTAGAGTCATTTTACCAACCCGCTATGCCTGCATTTTCAGTTCTGCCACTAAGTGGCAGTTGGAGTGGATTTCTGGGGAATTGTGCAATGGCTCTGAAGCCTGACTTTCTTATCTGTAGGATGGTAATAACGCTTGTCCTTGTTATAAAGTCTACAGTGTCTGGGAAACATTTTATACCATTTTGTTCTTTACATGTAACTGTATAAAAAGTGAAACCCTATGTAATTATTATTTTTTGACATTCAATCATTTGTTATCCTAGAAAAGTATATTTACCGCAAAAGTTAATAAAAAGCAATAATTTTGTTACAATTTGGAATACTAATTCTATTTGTAGTTTCAGTGACTCATGGAGATTATATCACTCTTTTCCCCATTCAGAGGAAAACATATATACAATAAAAATAGAATTAAATATAAAAGGGAAATTTGGAACCACAGAGCATAAAGCAAAATTCCTTCTTTTAATTATAATATGGTTTTTAATGTTCTTACTTGACACATATGTAAAAATATATAAGCCAAGTTCTTGATTTTCTCCATGGGTTTCAAATAGGTGATTTACAAAGATAGTTTATGTTGTGGTTAGTAAGGCATTGGGTGAATTAGAGGTAAGTAAACAATACAGCTGTCTGGGGCTCCTGGTGGCTCGGTTGTTTAAGCATATGGCTTCAGGTCATGATCTTTTGGTTCGTGAGTTCGAGCCCCACATTGGGCTCTGTGCTGACAGCATGGAGTCTACGGGATTCTCTCTCTCTCCCTCTTTCTCTGCCCCTCCCCCACTTGTGCTCTCTCTCTTTCTCTCTCAAAATAAATACATAAAACCTTTAAAAAACTGCAACAATACAAGGGTTTAACCCAGAAGTCAAAACTATTAATGCTTCTGAAGATAAGAAAAATAGTGATTATTATGTGTGGGGTACTTCTATGTGCAGGACACCTGGCTACCTGTTGTATATTTTCTCAAAAATCTCAAACCACAGCACTTGATTACTATTATTATTTCTAATTTACAGTTGAACAAGTTGAGTCTTAGATAAAATACCTTATCCAAGATCACATAACTAGAGCACGGGAGGTTTTGTGTACTCATACAGTTTGGAATCTAACGTTGGTAGACAAGAAATTAAAAAAGAAAATCTGAAGTAAATGGTACAATATAGAGAGCACACAAGTAAGATTTGAATTATTCATGGCAATAAAAAGGACATTTTCACTCTTAACTTTAATAGCTAAAAGGGATATTTCCCATTTTCTAGAAAGAGTAAAACTTTTTAAGGGCTTGTAGGCATAATTTATGTCTTAGGAAAATCAAATCCTCCCACAGAAAGGTTTCCAAATTTGAATGTACTGTAATTAATAACAATGTTGATGAAGTTTTCCTATGTGTCTTCCAGCACTAAATAATATACTAATGCATCATCCAAAACTTTTAGAGAAGAAAACCTTAATTTTTTATCAATTCATTTTTGGAGGAAACAGATTTTTCTGCTTCACAAAAAATCCTCAACTCACTGCCCCAGTCTGCATGTTTTTTTTTTTTTTAATTTTTTTTTTTTAACGTTTATTTATTTTTGAGACAGAGAGAGACAGAGCATGAACAGGGGAGGGGCAGAGAGAGAGGAAGACACAGAATCTGAAGCAGGCTCCAGGCTCTGAGCTGTCAGCACAGAGCCCAACGCGGGGCTTGAACTCACGGACCGTGAGATCATGACCTGAGCCGAAGTCGGATGCTTAACCGACAAAGCCACCCAGGCGCCCCCCAGTCTGCATGTTCTAATGGAAGGGTGCAAAGCTCAGTGTCATTAATGAAAACACACTTGAATTGAGGACTTTAAAAAACAACAACAACAACAACAACTCTTCATAATGCTTTGACATGCCTTTTCTCACTTAAATGATTGTGTAGAAGCTCCTGAAATTATTTTCTTTTTCCCCCAGTCTGTGCCTCCACATGATGACCATCAGTGGCCATTATATTGACTGTAGCCATTGGTCAGTTATACATTCCAGAAATGGAAGTCTCCTTACTAAAATTAAATCACCCACTCAAAGAGTTTCTTCTGCTTAGCTTCTCTGAAAGTAAAGAATTTGGGATCAGTTATGTACAAATACCTAGTTGATATGAATAGCGAATTCAAAATTGGTACACATTGCTGGAGGCGCCATGTTTTCTCATTCAGGCAAGGGATTTAGGGCCCCATATTCAATGCCCACCTCCTCTCTGAGAGTGTGAAAGCTTGCGTGTTGTTTTGTTTTATTTATGCAGTGTTCTTTTAATTTTAGTGTTAGTGAAGTTAACTTCAGTGCTGTTTTTCTTGTTGCTGTGAATTAAGTTGCTAAAAGTAAGAGGAGCGTAGGGGCGCCTGGGTGGCCCAGTCGGTTAAGCGTCCGACTTCAGCCAGGTCACGATCTCGCGGTGCGTGAGTTCGAGCCCCGCGTCAGGCTCTGGGCTGATGGCTCGGAGCCTGGAGCCTGTTTCCGATTCTGTGTCTCCCTCTCTCTCTGCCCCTCCCCCGTTCATGCTCTGTCTCTCTCTGTCCCAAAAATAAATAAATTAAAAAAAAAAAAAAAGTAAGAGGAGTGTAATCCTCAGCACAGAGAAGGGATATTATATGCTTACTTGGAACTTATTATAAAAGACTACACTATCCGGCAGGGCAGATGGTCCCACTGGAAATCAAAAGAATGATGAGTGTGCTAACCGTGTCACATACATTATTCCTTTCAAGAACTCCATGTGATGTGCACCTCTGCCCACCTTTTTATGGAGCTCATAGAAAGTAAGCAACATACCCATTTCACAGAAATCACCCACGGCAGAGCTAGAATTCCAATCCAGGATTTGTCTTACTCTAGATCAGGGGTTCTTAACCTGGATCTACAGGTCCTCAAAGAATTGTGGGAAGAATTTAGGAATTCCATGAACTTGGGTGGGAAAAACATTTGAATGTTTATTTTCATTCACTTCTGACTGAAATTGAACATTTTCCTTTTTTTTTTTTTAAAGGTTTCAGGATTAGAATTTAGCAATTTATTGATTACATATAACAACCAGTGCTCATCCCAGCAAGTGCTCTCTTTAATGCCCATCACTGATTTAACCCATCCCCCCACCCAACACCTATCCAACAACCTTCAGTGTGTTCTCTGTATTTAAGAATCTCTTATGGTTTACCTCCCTCTCTGTTTTTATCTTATTTTTCCTTCCGTTCCCCTATGCTCACGTGTTTTGTTTCTCAAATTCCACACATGAGTGAAATCATATGATATTGAACTTTCTTTGACTGACTTATTTTGCTTAGCATAATACACTCTAGTTCCATCCACATTGTTGCAAATGGCGAGATTTCATTCTTTTGAATTGCCGAGGAATATTCCATTGCGCTTATATACCACATCTTCTTTACCCATTCGTCAGCCAATGGACATTTGGGCTCTTTCCATAATTTAGCTATTGTTGATAGTGCTGTTGTAAACATTGGGGTGCATGTGTCCCTTCGAATCAACATCTTTGTATCCTTTGGATAAATACCTAGTAGTGCAATTGTTGGGTCATAGGGTAGATCTATTTTTAATTTTTTGAACAACCTCCATCCTGTTTTCCAGAGTGGCTGCACCAGTTGGCACTCCCACTAGTACCACAAAAGTGTTCCCCTTTCTCTGCATCCTTGCCAACATCTGTCGTTTCCTGAGTTGTTAATTTTAGCCATTCTGACAGGTGTGAGGTGGTATCTCATTGTGGTTTTGATTTGACATTTTCTTTAATTATGAATGCAGACAACCACAGGATTATCCGCAGTATCTGTGGACCGTATCGCCAACAAAAAATTTAGATGTTTTTCTATCGCAATTCAGTTGTTTGAGGCTTGAAATATTATTTTCTTATTATTGAGAAATCATAGTAGTTTATTTTAATATGTTGATTAAGTACATTTTTATGTAATTTGTTTCCTTGGTAGTTCTCAGTGTTTTATTTTTTTTATATTTTATACTTATTTTATACATAAACTTATGTACTACATTTATATTTATGTTAAATATTTTTGTTTATTTTGTATATATGCATATTTTACCCACTTTAAGCATTATTATGAAATTATTTCATTGGATCGCCAGAAGGATCCATGGCCAACACCCCTGAAGTCCTGTTCGGAATCTTTGCTTCTTGTTTATCACACTCTTGTGTCTTTTTGTTCTTATGCCATACCGAGATGTAGAGCTGGGGAGAGAAATTTAATGATTCACACAACTCAGCTACAGCACTATTCAGTTTAACAGCAGAAAAAGAAAGAGCAAATGAAATATCTAGAACATTTAATGCATCTAAATACATGGGTATCTGCAGAATATGGAAAGGGATTATGTCTCCATCTCCTACTAATCAAAATATCCAGATACCCATTCATTTTTCACAGGCCATGGCCAATTGGCTGAAAGTTCTTTCTTTTACCTCTGGTTTTGAGTTGTGTTCAAATTATTAATGGTGCTTAGTTTCAGTTGATTCCTGTATATAAACATCCCAGGCAGCCTTCCAATCCTGCTGACCCTGTACCTGGGTCTGGGCTTTCTCATCTAAGTTGAGTTACCAGGCAGAAAACAAATTGCATACCCCAGAAACCAGCCAGTCTTTGCTAAAGTCACATTCATTTCAGTTAGTGCATGAATCTATTTTCTTCTATCGATAGTTTTTATTTTACTTACTTACTGGATGAACATCAATGAGTAGTTCATTCAATAAACCCACTAAATGCCAGGCATTCTTTTAGCCACTGGAGACAGAGAGAAGATGCCCCAAAGGAGATTTTGAGAATTTTTTCTTTATTCAGGAGTGTTACTGTGCCCAGGTTCTGAAATGTTCCCACAGACACCACGGGCCTAAGAGACCTCAGAAGCTTGAATCGTCCTTGACACTTGCCCAGGAAGGTGTCAATATTTTAGTATTCCATCAAAGTGATTCTGTACCAAGGTTAATGGATTGATGTTTAAGTCTGCTTCAGGGCCAACTTAGCCCAACTGGCTTGACAGAAAATAAAGTTGTCTCATCTCCGAAAAGTATAGACCTGGACAATGAAAGGGTATATGTGCCCTTTATTTTCTTTCTAGGTGACTAACAGAATTGGAGGCAGGTGTGTGCATCTTGAAAGATATCATTGCATCGGGGTCAAGTGCCAGGCTCTGAGAAGGGAAGGGCATGCAGGCTGGCCAGGGGGTGTAATTCCCAATCTGTCTCTGACTACTTTTGTGACCTTGAGAAAGTCAATTAACATCTTTAGCTCTGAGAACTCAGTTTTACAATGATGAGATTGAACGGACTGTGAATTTCAAATGTGTCTTCCAGCTCTAAAATTGTATTTATGTGTTTGAGACATCACAAACATAGTCAGGCCCTAAACTTACTTTTTATTGATGTTGAGAAGATAAAGCTTCATTTCACAATATCTGTTCCATGGAGCATCATTTTTGACGTTTACATCATAATTGAAAGGTGGGGGCTAAAATTCCCTGTTAAAATAAGAGGATTGGTTAATTCCGACAAATCAAAAATGTTATGTACCATATGATTTACATTATAGATCAACATTTTAGGCAAGCTCGACAGGACGTCATGAAAATTTGCTCAATTTTCTACAGTATACTTAATATAACACACATATTTCTAAATACATGTCTTTTAAAATAATTATTGTGTTAAATATTAATAATAGGAGTGAAGGCCTTTGTGTTGATTCTGTAGTTTGACATGACACACGGTTTTAGACATGTACAATAGTAAATGTTAGATTTTCTGCATTGTTGAGTAATGGATAGATTCTTTCCCACAATTATTTGTTAGAACACTGTGTTAGTATCTACCACCAAGATTAGTAAATGGTATTACATGAAACAAAGTGAAAATGAATGGTCTTGATATAAATTAAACATTGAAGCTCCAATTTGTTGACAAGACTGCTTTTACCACAGTCCTTTCTGGAATGTCACTGAGAAAAGTTGTTGGAAAGGTAGTGCATGAACTTTCTGTCTGCGCATTTGCCCAGAGGCCTTGGTGATATAAATCTAAAGAAATAAATGCATGTGTGAAAGTTGTACTGTCACTCTTGGATAAAGTCTATAAATGGGGTCGGTTGGTAGACAGTAATTCAATACAAAGTAGCATTATCCGGCAAAAATACCTTTGTATAACATGATGGCACACATGATTTGGGTTTGTTTTCTAACCAAATGTCATTTATGTTCATTACTGCCATGATTGAGAGGGTATATCAAAAGTCTTAAAACACTTTTTTTTTTCCAATGTAAAATTTGGAACAATGATAATTCTAGCCCATTCCTTCCTGGACGCACTATCCATGTCAAAACTTGAATTTTATAAACTTTGTCTTGACTTTTCTTTTTCTTTTCTTTTTTTTTTAATGTTTATTTTTGAGAGAAAGAGAGAGACACAGACAGACAGACAGTGTGAGCAGGGGAGGGGCAGAGAGAGAGGGAGACACAGAATCCAAAGCAGGCTCCAGGCTCTGAGCTGTCAGCACAGAGCCCAATGCGGGACCCAAACTCACGAACCACGAGATCACGACCTGAGCCAAAGTCAGATGTTCAACCAACTGAGCCACCCAGGCGCCCCTTGACTTTTCTTTTTCAACCTTCAGTAGACTTTACACTGGGATGAAACCTTGAAGTGCTCCAACACTTGGTCTGGGGAGAAAAGTAAAGGGAGGGGAAGAGGTTTTCTTCAGTAATTATATCAACTCAGCTTGTAAGTGCACTTTGAGAGCCTGCTGGAAGGAGATTTTACAGCTGCTAACTTCTGTATAACCTGGTAGCTATTAAAATTGTAAACAGCGAAAATAAATTCCAAAGGTCTAAACTTGATAGCGAGGTTTTGGGTTTTTTTTTTTTTTTTTGCCTGCAGACTGATAAGAGATGAATCTCAGGGTCATGTAAGCTTGGCCTCCAATTTTCTGATATCAGGTCAAGACCAACATGTTTAGAGAAAAGCTTTGATTTAAGGAGATTTATATTCAAATCACATCAGAGGTCCAAGACCAAAAATCAACGTCCCTCAAGTTACGTCAGTGCATTTTCCTGTAGACAGTCTGAATCTGCTTGAATATTTTCCGGACTTCTCATCAATGCAGGCCTTTGCTTTACAGTGTGCTCTAACCAGTCCAAGCTCAGTCCGGATTATTTCCCTTTCTCATAATTTTCCTGAAAAAATTAGTCAGAGTTCTCATCTTTATGATGAGACAGGATCGCAAGGGGGGATTTCCACTTTGGAATTGCCTTTCCAACTTCTAGCTGTTCGTGGGGTTAATGACAGTGTTCTTTCATCGCAGTAAATATAGAGCGTGCCTGCCAAATCAGAGGAGACATCAGCCCTCTCTAACAATGTTTTTGAAAATTGCTATGGAATATACACTGGTGGCCTGTGGCAAAAAAACAAAAAAAAACCCACAAACAAACAAACAAAATGAAGGTAGTTCAGAGCGTGGCTGGTCTGAAGTGTGAGCCCGTCACTTGAATTGTTAGCCTGCTTTCACAGTAACTCATTTAGTTTCTTATTTATTCAGTAAGTGCTTCTACCCTGGCGCCACAGGTCCTCCCCCCCAACCCCCAAGCCCCAGAAACTTGCCCCATTAGTGTGTTCATCTTGATATCCTGGTTCACAGCAGTCGGATGTCTGGAGTGAAGACACGTCCAGGGCTGGGCCGAGGAATGGACGTGGAGAAATATGTCCTCCTAACAGAGGACGATTGGCAACAGACAACCACCCAAGAAGAAAAACTAAAAACCGGCTCCATTGCTTGTTGCCAGATCAAAGAAATCACTCTTGTTATTTTTCATGACCTTGGTTCCGATTTTTTCCGTCTCTGGAAAGACAGAGCACAGCACAACACTGTTAAAAAAAAACTCGAAGACAGAGCACCACGAGTGTCAGAATTTAGGTTAGAGATGTGTCCTATACCTTCATCATTTTAGGTTAAAAATGTGTGTCACAAAAAGAAGGGAGATTCTAAATGCTTACATTTACTTCATTAAATACGGAAACAAAGGTACTGAGCTGTAAATTTTGAATTCCACATTCGGTGCCCTTGATCTATTGAACCTTGATTCCTTTTCTTAAGAGTCTTTTCATTCTTGGGTTTAGGTTTTAAAATGTAGAAATGTTTGATACATTATTTTTAACAGAATCTTTAAATAGTAGTTTATTAACAAGATGATCAATTCAATGGGTTTTCCTGTGTCCCAGATGTAATCACCGGTTCCAGACTTTTGGAAAGGGTTATTTGTGCACGAGGCTCTCAAAGACTACGGCATTTCCATCTTTGTTGTTTTTATTAGCTAACAGGTTCAATCACAAAATGATGCTTTCCCCTGCTTGGACGTCAGTACAACAGGTTCAAATGGCAATCTCGTTCACTGTGGCCTCTTTCAATGGTACCGCAGGTAAGCCTTTAACATTTAACTGGTTAGTCTGCATATATGTGGTATGTCATATTTGTATTCAATGGCAGCCTTTGATGTTCACTCAGATGTGAAGGGACATGAGCTGGGAAAGCTTTGTTGGTTGCTGTCTCATGCTGATCTCTTAGACATCTCGATGACTGTGACACTACATGAAATGCCAATGAACTCTGAAAAGGATTCTCATCAAACAAAGTCCACGACAAAACGACACCAGGTATTGTCAACCCTGTTAAGCAGGTGACTAGCACATCAAGAAATGGCTGCTGGGAGCAGGTGACCTTACAGCTGTGACCTGTATGAGCCACAGGGACAGTCATTTTCTGGATCTCGATTAGGACAGTGCTTCTTTCATATACACAACTTTCATATACACAAGAGTCGCCTGGGCAACTTGTCAATATGCAGATTTTGCATCAATGTCTGGGAGGAGCCCGACATCCGGCATGTCGAACAAATTCCCAAGTGATATTGACACTATCTGTTCATGGATCGCACTTGGAGAAGCAAGGTGTGGGAGTGCTACATAAGAATTTTTGGTGGGAGGGGCGTCTGGGTGGCTCAGTAGGCTAAGCATCCAACTTCAGCTCAGGTCAATGATCTCATGGCCGTGGGTTCGAGCCCCACTTCAGGCTCTGTGCCGACAGCTCAGAGCCTGGAGCCTGCTTTGGATTCTGTGTCTCCCTCTCTCTCTGCCCCTCCTCTGCTCACGCTCTGTCTCTCTCTCAAAAATAAAAAAAACAATAAAAAAAAAAAGTTGTTTTAAAGAATTTTAGGTGGGAGAGATTCTGTGGTGGGGTGACTGTGTTCATTCACCATCTCTTTACCAGGAAGAGAACCAATGGTGGGGCACACAAGGTAAAGTTTGTGGGCTTTTTCTCATTTCTTTCTAATCTCACTTTTGCTTTTGGCCTGTCTCCACGATGATAAAGAACAAAATCCATTCAAAATTTACTCAACTTCATAGTAGCACGTAAGTTGGGCCTTTAACCTTCACTCAGCTGTCCCATTTTTACAAAAGCGTTCTTTTCTCGCAAAGCAGTTACTCTTACCATTTGAATGCAGATTTGCAGCAAAACATTCAGGAAATGCTGTGTTCAAAATGATTAGTTAATGGACTTCTGTGCGTCCCTCATTCCAAATCCAGACGAAGAGATTATAAACTTCTCTGTACTGCTTTTTTTTTTTTAATTTTTTTTATTCCATCCATCATTTCCCATTGGGTCCCATGGAGCCCAAGGAGTTTTGCTTATGTAGGTATTGGGGCCACGGAACAGAAAAGGATTAAGCGGGCCACGCGGGGATCAGATCTGTCACCTCGGTCTCATTAGCGCCAGGCTCTGCCCAACTGCGCTAACGACCCATGCGTTTGCAGCTGCCTAGGCTAAGGGAGATGGATGTCTCTTCTCTGTTTCTCCATTTCCTGAAGATGTTTCAAATGGTCCCGCTAGACTATGGAGATGCGTTTGCTTCGAGGATCTGCCAGGTTAGCCCGGACCTTGCAATTTATTGGTGCATTCTGTCAAACTACAGGCTTGCGCTGGTAAATCAAAAAGGCTTTTTGGACTGTATCCCCAGTGAGCTAGGCAGCTGGGGATTGAAATCTTGGGAGAGTCATGCTACAGCCCAGATACGTCTTGGGAAAATGTAAACAGTTGTGTCTCATGCTCCGTGTGCTGACAACCCCGGTTAAATCATTAAAAAAAAACTCAAAGACAACAACAACAAAAAAACAAACCGTGTGAGTATGGCCGAAAGATAGCTTTCTCACCGCCGAATCATGGATGTGTCGCAGGACCTGAAAAGACGTTTGACAAAGGAAGTTACATCACAGTGAATCTAGGGGGACTGCCTGGAGAATGTGGACTAAAGCCTCTTCTCCAAGGTGCTACAATGGCAAGACTATCTATTTGAGTTTCAGTAACGAGGGCATTTTATCTCCTGAGCCATAGTTTTGAATCCAGTGGCTCCTAAGTTCACTTCTGCATGGAAATCCTTGCCAGGATATCTTTCGACACTCTTGCGGCAGAAATTTCATTGACAATCGGTGTTTTATTCTCCTAGTGAGTTTTTTCCCCTCGTGCTAGGTCTTACTAGCTTATCAGACAGAACTCAGTATTTGTTAATCATTTTGTTTTTTTTTTTTTGGTGGAACTCATTTTTTTTTTTTAAAGCATCAAATTGAACATTCAAAATGTCATTATGTACATGTGGTCTTATTTTATGCAGAACAGACTTCTAAAATGCAGTAAATAGTCTTGATTAAAATGGAAACCTTTTAAATAATCATGGGGTATAAAATCAAATGGAGTAAGTCTGAAGTAATGCAAGTCAACCAAAACAGCTTTAATGCTGTTTTTCTCATTTCCCTCTGCTTCATCCCCTGAAGAACATAAAATTCTTAGGAGTGTATTAGTGGTGTGTTGAATGGTCCCCTGAGAATAGCTGAGCCCCATGCTCCTGCACAACTGGTGTAATTGATGCTCACACTATTGGCATTATCTCCCCCAAGCCTTTGCTCTAGTCATTGTCCTTTGAGAAATGCACCATCTCTTTCTCTAAATAAGAGTTTCTCAGGGTGCCTGGGGGGCTCAGTCGGTTGAGCGTCCGACTTGGGCTCACGTCACGATCTCAAAGTTCGTGGGTTTGAGCCCCGCGTCCGGCTCTGTGCTGACAGCTCGGAGCCTGGAGCCTGCTTCGGATGCTGTGTCTCCCTCTCTCTCTGCTCCTCCCTGCTCTCACTCTGTCTCTCTCTGTCTCTCAAAAATGAATAAATGTTAAAAAAAAAATTAGAAGCATCTCTGGGATCTCTACTCACTAGGTGCCAGGAGAACCCTCCCCTTGTAATAACAAAAACGGCGTCGAAGCATCGCCAAACCTCTACCAGTGGGCCACTCTTCTGGCAGTTGAGAACCACTGCTCTGACTGTTTTATCTCCCAAGCCCACGCATCACCTGAACTACGAAGCCTCTCTTGATCATTTATATTATTCCATGATGACTTTTCCGTTAAATTTACACATAAAATCCAACTGCGTGGACAAGATACATCCACACCGACAATGAAATGCTACAGAGAATAAGGGAGTTGAGGGCCAGTCTTTCCTGGATATCTTCTCCTTTATAGAGATAACCACGATTATAGTAGGTGTTTTTCCAGACCGTTTGAAGGCATCTGAAAGCTAAAAAAACACTATGTCATTTTTTTTAATCTGTTTAATTTTTCTTAATGTTCATTTACTTTTGAGAGAGAGAGAGAGGGAGGGAGAGAGACAGAACATGAGCCGGGGAGGGGTCAGAGAGAGAGGGAGACACAGAATCCCAAACAGGTGCCAGGCTCTGAGCCCTCAGCATAGAGTCCGATGTGAGGCTTGAACCCATGAGCTGGGAGATCATGATTTGAGCTGAAGCCATACACTTAATCATCTGAGCCATCCAGATGCCCCTACTATCTCATTGTTCTAATTTGTTTCCCTTTCCTTGCTAATAAGCTCGAGCATGTCTTCCTATGTTCAATGGTCTTTTGAATTTTTTCCTTTTGTATTGCTTTAGCCTACTTTTCCAATTTATTATTTTCTTCATATTGCTTAACATTGAAATCCATATTTACATTACAGTTATAGGTCACTTGCTTGTTATATATGTATAGCAAAATGTTCTCCCAGGCTGTGTAATTGCATGTGTTGTTGTACATTAAATTTTTACATAGCCAAAAATGTCAAACTTTTTCCTTTATGGCTACTGGATTGTATACTTTAGTTAGAAAGTTTTTTACTTCTCAGATATATCTAAAAAATTACCCCATTTTCTCCTAATGCTCTTATACTTTTCTCCTCAATTAACTAACTTATAGTGAAAAGTAAGGATTTAACATCCCCCTTTACATCCCAAATGAATAGTTCTATCATTCAGTGCAGGTGAGTTTCAACTGCAGTAACAAAGAACCCTAGATGTCAGTGGCTTGCAACTTCTCCGTTTAGCTAAGACTCTGCTGGATGTCTTTTTTATTCTAGACCCTGAAGGATTAGCCTTCATCTGTGACATGCCAAAGAGGAGAAAGACGTGGTGGAGCTGAACCTTCACTTTTTTTTTTTTTAATTTTTATTTATTTGAGAGAGAGAGAGAGAGAGAGAGAGAGAACACAAGCAGGGGAGAGGCAGATAAAGAGGGAAGACAGAGGACATGAAGCATGTCCTGTGTTGACAGCAGAGAGCCCGATGTGAGGCTCGAACTCACGAAATGCAAGACTGTGACCTGAACTGAAGTCAGACGCTTAACCGACTGAGCCACCCAGGCACCCTTGTACCTTCACCATTAAAGCTTCTCCTCTGAGGTGACCCAATCACTTCCGTCACATTTTATTGGACAATGCAAAAGATATGACCAACACTGATAACCATGAGTGAGAAGTATTATCCTTTTTTTAGAGATAGGCCTTGTAGAAATGAATTCAATAAGGGGCAGTGAATGTCTCCAAAGAGTCAATGTTTCTAAAACCATTAAAGGAATATGTCCTTTACTTTCCATTGATTTGCTGTATCACTCACCTGGAACTGGCATATATCATTCTGTACTATTTTTATTCATCCTTTTATGAATATATTCTCTCTACCCAACTAAGTAAGTTCCTGGAGATCACAGATTCTCTCTTATTAGTGTTACACTTAGCCATTGGCTGAATCTTTGGGAAGTTGGAGATGGGCCCAAATATTCATTATTAGGGCGATGGGTAAGTACATACCGAAGGGCACAAGTAACTCAACTTGTTATGTAGGCGGCTTAAATGTAACACCTTTTTTTTCCTGCTGTAAAATGATATTAGAATTCTGAAAATCTCAGGTTCAGCAAAGTCATGCCCTAAAATTAACAGAGCTAATGGGAAAAAAATAGGGTTGGGGCATGTCACTCCAAACTTGTGCAGTATCACTATAAAAATACTGAAAAGGACAATAATTATTCCACTGGATGGATTAACATTTAAAACATCAAATTCCTAATGTATACAAAATACTGAAGCACGTATCAAACCTTATCACAATAATTTGAACATAGAATGTTGGAAAGGGGTATAAAGAAAGGTTCAGCCTGTTGAATTTGGAGCAAAGAGCAAAAAGCACAGAAGTGTAAAGAAAAGCATATATAAAGGCTTCCAAGTGGGGAGGTGGTCAAGCCACGCTAAGAAGATGTGCGCTAAGCAGGCATTGAGAACATCACCGCAGTCCAGCCTCCTTCAGCTGGAGTTGTGTACTTGTGATCAGTGGCTTGTGATTTGTGTACTTGTGAGTAGTGTTTGTAAACATTTGAAAGCTGGGAAAATAGCTGAGGAAGATGTGTGACTTCTTTGTTGTCCTCCATCATTCTCCTCTTTACCATTTGTGTAGAGGCGAATTTGCATTATCGTGACAACCTGTACATTCAGCAGCGTGCATGGATTTTTAAAACCTAATGCTTGGATGAAAAGGTAGGAGACAGAGGGGGATTGTGCAAATTAACAACACAAATGGAGGGCTACAGTTTTACAAGGATGTACACCTATTTGAGGATCTATTTCTTTTTCTTTTTTTTCTTTTTTTTTTTTAACGTTTGTTTATTTTTGAGATAGGGAGAGACAGAGCATGAACGGGGGAGGGTCAGAGAGAGAGGGAGACACAGAATCCGAAACAGGCTCCAGGCTCTGAGCAGTCAGCACAGAGCCCGACGCGGGGCTCGAACTCCCGGACCGCGAGATCTTGACCTGAGCCGAAGTCGGACGCTTAACCGACTGAGCCACCCGGACCGCGGGATCATGACCTGAGCCGAAGTCGGACGCTTAACCGACTGAGCCACCCAGGCGCCCCTTTGAGGATCTATTTCAAACACATTAGAGGAGCAAGTATCTATTGGGTGGGGTGGAATTCAGGGGAAGACACAGACAAGGGAGTGAAGACAAAGTGAAACAGAGTTGCGGAATGGAATCTCGCAACCTTGCTGAATGCCTTGCACTGTGTGATTAGCTCAGTCGCTGAGAACAGGGATGGCCACTGCAATCTGTCCGGGGTTAATAAGGTGCTGAGGAAAGGAGTTGATGTATGGTCTGGCTAAAGCACTCAGATCCTGCTTGTGTTGTGGTTACCACAGCCAGGAGTTCAAGATTTCATTGTCTCCCACATGCTAAACTCTGTGCTAGGAATTCCCCGAAAATTGACATGTAGTTGCCTCTGGGATATGGTTTCCTTCAATGCGAGATTCTGTGCCCCCTGGTGGCGAGTGGTCTTGGAGATCAAGGTCAACCAGAGCAGTGCTTGGCGAGTTTTCCCTGGGTGTGACGTGCTCTCTTCCTGGAGGTTTGTGAGGCAGCCGATCATACAGATCCGTAGTCTCCTCTTGCCTGCCATCTGGGTGATATTCTACACTTAGCGACATCAGGATCATCGAACAGCTATAACGCCCTCCCTGAACTTCCAGCCCCCTCAAGTATTTGACTTTGGGAAGGCAGCTATGCTAACTACCATACCACCAACAGCACATTTGGCTTTGGGAATTTACAGGGGTGGAGGATTACCTGGAGCCATATGAACTTTTACTGTGGGCTGGGAGGTTACCCACCACCCCTCCAGCCCCGGGGCGCCTGTTTATTCTTTGGTTCCTTATGTATCTCCTCTCCTTTACCTTCTACCTTTTCTTCCTTCCGGCCATAAATCAGCTTAAATTTCTTTTGTTCTGAAAATCTTTCCCATTACTATGCCTCCCTATTCAAGTAAGAACTCATCCTTCCCGCTGCCTCCTCGTGAGGAATCTTTTGGAAGACTGTCATCTTCATCAGAATGTAAGAAAAAGGGGGCTTAGTTTGTCCGTTGCAACATCCCCAGTGTCTTGAATAGTGGTTGGCATGTTGATGGTTAATAAGTGTCTAAGGAGTGGCTGAAGGAATACACCACTCAACAGAAGTCATTCTCTTCTACTTTCATTCATTATGTAGCATGTCACAAACTCTCCCCACTAAACATATTGAAACCGTCTTATTTAATAGCACTGACTTTCTATCTGGCAAACTGGGTTGTACTTTTGAACTACACTATTAATGTCCCCCCCCCCCCCCCCCCACACACACAGCATTCAACTCAATCATTCCCTTCCTATTTCCTATGTCTTAAAAAAAAAACAAACCCAGCCTATCCTGATTCTTCTTCTAGGATTCGGACAATTTTTTTTTTTTTTTTGCCACCCTTTTTGTATCTTCATCCTTCACCCAAACTTTAAATATTAGCTATCCCCTTCTCTCTTCTGTTCTTCAGGCTTCGACTTTGTTGGTGTCTCATGAATATACAATAGCAGTCTCTCTCTGGAATGATAAGCTTACACTTCCAGAAATCTCAAGACGTTTCTTTTCTTGAATGTGTCACAGCTACTTCAGCATTAGCATTTGAAAAATTATACTAAGTCCCACTGCAACTAAAGTACTTGCCCTTTTTCCTGAATTCTCCATTGATGATCTCACCATATCTCCAGTCTCCCAAGCTGGGGATGCTTGTCTCTGCTGTCTCCTTTCCTTCTGCCATCCTTTCCTATAACTGGTCTTCAAGACCTATCCATTGGACCTTAGAAATGCCTTGCAGGTCTGGACTCGCCATTCCCCTGCTATCATCATTGCACAAGGTTCCAACGTTTCCCATCTGAATTATCTTTCCTGTACTAAAATTGTCTGCCTAAAAACACGAATAAAATCATCACAAATTCCTATTTTCTCCAGGTTGCCTCTATTAAAAAGTTTCAACGTCCTATCCAAAGGACCCAAGAATTTGGAGCCTATTCTCATTCTCCAAACTAACTTCCTGTCTTTCCTTAGTTCCTTTTCATTTTCAGTACCACCCCCCATCCTCCTTTGGATTAGAATTCTTCATTGGCTCAAGGTCTTAATCAAGATGGGTGATGGGTATTAAGGAGGGCACTTGTGATGAGCACTGGGTGTTATATGCAAGGGATGAATTACTAAACTCTATTCCTGAAACTAATATTACACTATATGTTAACTAATTAGAATTTAAATAAAAACTTGAAACAACAACAAAATAAGCTTACTATAATCTTAAAAAAAAAGGGGGTCTCTCCTACCAGAGACTGAAGGTATAAGATTATCCCTCAAGAGAAGAGGTTTTTACCTTCATCTTTCTTCTTATTTCAAGGCTCACCTCTGAGTAGAAGGGGGTGACATTTTGACCTCACTCAGTTTTCTCATAGCCTGTTTTGCAAATATGAGGTGTCGACCTGTCCATCTATCCACCCATCTGTCCATCCCTATCATATATCCTGTGTGGTTTCATGCCTCCTGGAAAAATTCCAATGTACAACGTATGGCATTTTCTACTATATCAAAGTATGAAAAATTATATCCAGAGGGTTTTAAATATGTATAATGTTTACTAAAATGTTACCTTTTGGAAGCATTGTTTCAACCTAACCTAATTTTTTTCGTGCGCATAGATGATGTCTGGTCATGTTGTGTGCACGGGAATTCTCTTGGAGCCTAAACACACAATGGACTTTTCCGAAGGAAATGTATGTGTGCCCAACTGATATGTCACAGCAGAATCACGCTGACAGTGTTTAGTGCATTTAAAGACATGCTCTGTGCTTTTTAGAAGAATCCGTAAAGTAGAAATGTTACTCACACTGTATCTCCATATGTTGAAACATATCAGACATCCTATCCTGATTGTTTCAACCTCTTCTCTTGAAAGTTTCACACTCGCGCATTTAAAGAATGAGACAGGAAACTGATTTACAAACCTCCAATGAAGATTTTCTGACTTTACACTTCTCTGTTAGGCTTCGTGGTCTAATCAATAAAGCTGGAAACCCTGATTTTAAAAAGTGGAATTTTGATCAAGCTCTCACATATCATGTATTTTATGGTACCAACTTCCCTGAGGTGGGCTTAAGCTTACAGAGGCCCCAAAGTAAATTGATTTATAAGAAAACAAATAACCAATATGAATATTCAATACGTCGCTTAAACAAAATGGTCAACAGGGCTTTGTTTGAGTGACAGGCATCTCAAAACATGGGCGTCTACTTTCTACCTTTTTGTAATAGTGAAACCGGCTTGAAGAAATAGCTTTCTTTTTGTAAAGTAACAGATAAAAGACGCTTAATCTTTTATAAAAAAAGAAATGAATGTGGGGCACCTGGGTGGCTCAGTCGGTTGAGCTCAGGTCACGATCTTGCAGTTCGTGAGTTCAAGCCCCCACATGGGACTCACTGCTGTCAGCCTGTCAACTGCCAGCTTCAGATCCTCTGTCCCCTTTCTCTGCTCCTCCTCTGCTTGGGCTCTCCCCTCGTCCCCCCCCCCCCCAATGAAATAAAAAGAGGAAAAAGAAAAAAAAGAAATGAATGAAATAGAGAAGTTTACCTTTTTGAGTAGAAATATTGAAAAAAGCTATGTGGCTTTTAGACAGAAGCATTACCTTGATCTCAGAGAAGGATGAAGCGTTGTGGTAACTCTGTGCTTACTGACAGTTTGGGTTTCGGTTCCTCTCTGAGCATTGTCACAGAGCGTCATCGGCAGTTTCTAATTCTGCTTCGAAGGAATGGGGTATACCTTCCCCGGAGATCTGTATCCTCCTTGGAGCGGTCTCCTGGAATTGTCTGGAGCCATAGTTGCCGAATGGCGAGGGAACAAGAGAAGGCTTTGATCAGCTGCCTCCGGTTCACCCAAACCCAGAAACACACGGTCCCAACCCCGTGGAGCCAGCATGGCACTGCCGCTAATTACTCCTATTACCTTAATAACTGGAGAGCCCTGGAATAATACATTTTCAGGCATGAATTAAAAATGGCAATGTATTGGCTTTGATGCTGTCAAAATGAAATCTGCATTACCAAAACTCCGAGAGCCAGAAGATTAATTATATTTGTACAACCTTTTTTCTTAACCAATCACTAACAAATTATAAAAGTACATGGAGTCTTATTTGGGCAATAATTTTAGGTTATTATCTGAAATGGAGTGGTGCTAATTTCGTTGGTCCAGTCAATGTGCTGATTGCTACACTTCTTAATTCTACTTTATCTCTCAGAGATGGAATCATATTAAAATCCTTTGAAAATAAAACCGCACGTTGTTTAACTGCTAGATTAACCTTCACCGAGTCAATGAGATTCCTAATGAATAAATCCATGGCATTATATTTGATTTAACTTTATAAAAACAATATCAGAGTTAATTGACAATATAATGAAGGGTTTGCAAGAACTACCTTAGAGGTTTTATTTCCTCCTCCCTCTCTTTGTTTCAGAATTAGAGGGAGGCTCGGTTTCTGCATAATCTTTGGTTGTAGGCCCCCACTCGAGGTGCTGGGCCAGAACTGGAGAACCCATGGCTGTTGGGGAGTAGGTCTCTTTCGGGCAATTGGCCAAACCTGACTGCAGTGGCATCAGTTGTAGGTATATTATTGTATTCATTTTACTAAAGGGCACGTCACTTTTTTTCCTTCAGGAATTTTTAGCAAGTGGTTAAAAATAACCTTTAAGAAAGGTTATATTACTGCTGAGGCCTAGCCAAACCTTTTGGATGGAAATCTGCATCCATCATACTCAGATCTGTCAAAGGAAGTCTAGTGAGCAGTTCGGTAGACATAAGGTTGAATTCAAATGTCACTGCGCCATGTTTTGTAAAAAAGTGGCTGGCCGAGATGACCTTTGCGTGCCAACATTCCATTTTGTAGTTTGAAAAGTAGGGAAAAGCTAGTCCACAAAATTATGCAGTATTAGGGCCCAGTCCGCCTTGAAAGCAAAGACAGCTTCAAATTCTAATTCTGAAATTGTCAGTTTTGGCCGAGACTAAGCATGAGTTTAATCACCTTCTGCATTTTCATTCAATCTGAACCTGAAACATTCTTTTAGGAATGGGTAATGTCCACTGTTGGTTATGAAGGTATGAATTTAACTCTTACAGAAGAAGCTATTTAAATAGCTCTCCATTAAGCCCTTGCTTATTTAAAATACATTGCTTCTTCTATAATTTTGAACTGTGGCTACTAAACTTCCCCAAGCTAACACCTAATCCTAGAGGACATCGCAAAACAAAGTTAAGAGTCATTAACAACAACGGTAAGGAAGAACATTCACTCTAAAGCATCTAAACAAAAATTACTTGAGGACTACCTGTTGCACTTTTATATAGTGGCAAAAAAATGCAAGAAAGAGCTGAACGAGTTCTCATGGTACCAATGGGGAAAATGGTAGAGTTCTATTCCAGGAGCATTTATTACACTTGTGGTTTGCATAGCTACTTACAGATAGATTGTAAATGTGTGAACTACAGAAACGAGTATTTCCTTTAACTGGTGACCTTCTATCTACATAGGCCCAACCTCTTTTGACATGGGTGCCCATAGAGAATAGTGGCTGTCACTGCATTGGGCTTTCTGAAACACCATGGGGATTTAGAGAAATGAATGTTGGATTGCTTTGCTCCTACCTTGCTCTTTCCCCTTTCCCTGTATCACTTTTCGAATATATTCTCGGGACATATGGGCCAGTCGAGCACTTTCTAATTTTGGAGAGAAAGCCATGGCCCCCATGACTATGGACACCTTACATGGTGGGACTAAGAATAAAACACTGCCAAGATTCTGCCTTGGCCAAGATTGTACGGGCCAAGATTCTGGCCGTGGCCATTCCTTTACGTGTTATTTATGGCTGCTTTTGTACCACAATGGTGGAGTTGACTACTGGCAAAGAGACTGTGTGGCCTGCAAAGCCTAAAACATTTCCTTTTTTGGCCCTTTACAGAAAAAGTTTACTGACCCCTGGGTTAAGACAAGGGACAAAGGATTTGAAATAAGTACAGGTGGAATATTAAGACCAAGGTTAGATGTGCTGGGTTGAAATGCAGGTGGCATCTCTGGGTATATGAAGATTAAAACATGAGTGTGGGTTAAATTACAAGGAATCAAGGACAGGATGAGACGGGAACAGATAGGCATCAGGAGAGAATCTGGGGCACATATGCTGTATAGCCCGGGCCCTTTATGGTTGTATCCCACCTATGCCATATAGGAGGCCTAGAAGAGGTAATGTGTATTATGAACAACATACTACAGCCTCCAGGTTGCAGTCTGATTGTACCCTACTCACCTGTCTACACAGGTTACTGCTGTCCCTGCTCTTCTCTCTGGCCCTCATTTTGCTACGCATCCTTTCCCGGCCTCACAGCCAGGGGTCCTCAGTGGGACCCGTGTCTCTGCTTTGGGTCTAGGCCTTGGAGATCGACCAGGATGAGGACCAAGAAAGGGCACTGTGGCCTTGGAAGTCCTCTGCTTGCAGTGAAGAGCTGACCTAACTTGAAAGTGCTTGGCTTGAAAATGACAGTACAGCTGGAGTCCTGCCCAGTGTACTGACCAGGGAATCCACTTGCCTCAGAAGGTAACGGGAATCCCGGTAATCCAGAGAGGTAACACGCACTTAGCCCAGTTATCCTTTCTTCTCCCTGCAGAGCTACATGACCCAGTTGGCCCCACGAATCCTGGTTGCTTTTATTCAATTCTCACTCAATACTCAGCACAAGAACAGAATGCAGCATCTTATGTAACAGAAATCACATAAATATTTCCAATAGTGTTTTTCTGCTTAAGATCTTACTGTTGTCTATGAATCTCAATATATTGATCTCCACAGAGCTCCCTGAGGTAGTTAAGGTTCTGTGTGTCTAAGGGAGGCATCCCCATCAGGAAGAAGGGGACTGCTAAGATTTTGCTTTTTCCTGCTCCCATCACCAGACAAATGTTTTCAGGTTAAAAAGAAAAAAAAAAACAAACACAACACTATACTCAGAACCTCAATATTTAAACCAGATGGATGAGGCTGCCTAGAGAGAGGATGCTGGGAGGCTGGAGGGGGGCTCTAAGCCCTATGTCTGAGCCTGTCTCCTGTCCTGAGGGAATTGATGAAGAAATCCCCTGAATGCTTGGTGTCTGGGGAGCATTGTTGCTGCACGAGTCACTGAAAACATGTATTTTAACCGCTGAATAGTTCAAAGAGCCAGAATACCCAGTCATGTCACTGCCTGAAAAACAGTGAGCTTGTTTCCTCCTCTTCCAGAACAGCAGTAGTGTGCATTGACACATGGTCTGTGTTAAAGACAGGTTGTTCTGTAAACTAATTCCCACTTTCAGTTGTGTGAACACTTCCTGGGAGAGCCAGTGCAGTGCCATAGGCAGCATGAATTCATCGTCAGGCATTCAGTGGCCCCTTAAGAGAGTGACAGAGGAGAGTCCCTGATCTTCCCGCCTGCCGGTGAGCGTGCTGTGATGGTGTCCCTCTAGCCTTTCCAAGTTACACATTGACTAGGGGTTCGGTCTTCTCCCAGCTGCCTCCACGAACGGGCACCCTGACATTTTAGTCAGGATGTCTTGTCACGGACTCTTCAGAGAGAGAAGCTGGGTTCAGAAACAGTGCTTTTCACTCGAGTGTAAACTTGTTATTTATTTGTTTGTTTTTGTTTCCTTATGTCCCTTCTTGTGTGTGTTTGATAAGAACACTTAACACGAGATCTCCCCTCTTAAAATTTTAAGTGCACAACACACTATTGCCAACTATAGGCATATGTTGCACAGCAGATCTCCAGACTTTATTCATTCTGTGAGGAACACCCCAGAAGCTTCTGCCCAGAGCACAAGGCATTGCTGTCCTGATATTTTCCCACCAGCTCTTGCACATATCCTACGTGACAGACAGGCATGTCTTTCCTCAGGAGTCACAACGCCATTTCTCTCCAGAACCCAGGAGAAAGGCAGGACTCTCTCACCAGTCTGTGGATGCCCCTCTGCAAGGTTTCCCAGAGTAAAGCCATATGAGGCCACGTGGCTTTGTCAGCTGTGACTTTGCAGGCAGAGCAGGTGATTATTTTTATTGGATGGCAATAAGCTCCAAATACTATCATTACGAGCTTTCTCCCAACCTCTTTTCAAGCTCTCCTTATTACAGCCCAGCCGCCTCAGCAATTGTATTTGTCAACACTGTAGGGAGAACCATGCAACCTGTTGGTGGGCTCAGCAAATCGGGGTTTGCCATGTGAATACTGATGTTCTCCGAAGCTCCATCCTGTCATTCAGAATGACATTTCAGTCTGTTTATTGTGATTAGTTTTTTGCAGTAGCGTTTTAAAAGTGTAATTGCTTTTGTAGTCTCAGGAACAAAGGGGCCCTAAAGCCACATTAAGAGATGTATATAATTGTTAAGCAGGTTGGGGAGGTTAAGAATAGTGAGATTTTGAGAAGAGACGGTACATAGATTTAAATACATGAATTTGTTTCTTTCGAGCCATGTCCCAAAAGGGTTTGCAACAATGTAGATACTAAAGCTAGAATTTAAAGCGATTTCCAAAAAATAACGGAGAGAGTTCAAAGAAACCATGGTGTTGATCATTGATTGCAGGGGAAATTGGAGACGATGCATTCAACTCTTCGGACATAAAGTGAATAATTCATGAGGGTGAGTAAAGTAATACAATTCAGGGTTGATAATGCATTTATATCAAATAGTGATAGGTACATATAGCTGCTATTATGATGTGTAATAAACTAATAGGACTTACTAATATACATTAAAATAAGAATGATATATGCAAGACCCAAGAAATGTTTGATACTGGTCAGACCTTTATCCCAGATAAAGCATTTTCTTCATAGTGAACAAAAGACTTGGAAAGAAGAGCGGGATCTATCCATTTACTCATTCATTCATTCATTCATTCATTCCAAGATGTTTATGCTGGGTCTGCTGGATATAAGTCACCCTTCTAGCTGCTCGGGGATGAGCTGTGAACAAGAGTTCCTGTTTCATGAAGCTTAGAATCTAGAGATGGGGCCATGTAATACACAAGCTGATAAATAGTGTTTATGTAATTGAATTTTACCTAGTGATATGTTCCATTAAAATAAGAGTCAGAAGTTAGAGAGTGACTGGGGACAGTATTTAATAGAATGACAGTGCCCAGCACTTTCAAGGTATGTTGGACACAAGAAAAATGGTGGTCGTTAAAGACATGCTTGGGATAGCCTTGCTGATGGGGAGACTCTGGGGGAGGAAGACAAGTGACGATCTATGACAGGGGACAGTTATAGGAGCAAAGTGGCTGGGTGAGGGAAGGGAGATGGGACCCAGGGAGCAGGAAGTTTGTCTCTCAGTCGGGGGCACAGACTGGCCATCCATCACAATGGGAAGGAAACTGCTGGGTTTGAGCTGAGGTTGGCCACTATAGGTATTTTCTCTGTATTTTCATATAATGAGCTTCTCTAGCTGCAGGGTTTACAGTAGAGCATGCATGCCTATATGTGTGCTGGGGACAGGGTAGGTGGAGCAGGGAGACGTTTGAAGAGGCTACTGCAACGGTCCAGGTGAAAGCTAGCTGATACTTGAATGGAGGTGATATGTGAGGGTGAGGGAGATGTGGCTAGATCCTAAACATACCTAGAAGGGAGATGCTGATAGACGGGAAGTTGAGTCTCACGTGAGGAAAAGAGAGCATTCAAGGGTCACTCTCAAGTTTCCAGCCTGGGCAGCTGGAAGAATTGATAACACCATGTATAGAGATGAGAAAAATTATCGGAAAAGCAACAGTTGGGAGAAATTAAAAAAAAAGTTCCTCAGATATTGTAATTTTTTTAAATGTTCATTTATTTGAGAGAGAGAGAGAGAGAGAGAGAGAGAGAGCAGGGGAAGGGCAAAGAGAGAGGGAGACACCAAATCCGAATCAGGCTCCAGGCTCTGAGCTGTCAGCACAGACCCAGATGTGGGGCCCGAACCCACAGACCGCGAGCCCATGACCTGAACCGAAGTCAGACACTCAACCGACGGAGCCACCCAGGTGCCCCTGTTTCTCAGATATTTTGAAGGTGAGATGCCTATTAGATAGAGTCGAAGTATAAGTGCTGTGGCCAATGATACTTGTAGGCGAGATGCTATGATGTTTAAGGGTCTATAGACTCTGGAGCCAGAATGCCTGGGTTCAGACAGCTCAGCTTACTCGTCTGTAAAATGAAGATCATCACAGTAGCCACCTTCTTAAGTTGTTGGAAGAATTAAATGACGAATTCTTGTCAAGTCCTAGAATATTGTCTAGCACATACTAAGTATCTAATGTGTTATACCTTCTTAGTGGCAGTATTGCTGATGTGACCAAGAAAGTTCTGGGATAGGGAGACCACATGTATGCAGACATGAAAGTGACCATCCCCCCATGGAAGTGCCAAGTGTGAGCCTCTTGGAATGAAAATCCACACTGCGGTTTCCATAATTACTTCATTGATGAGCCTTGTGAGAAAACAATTTGAAAGGCATCCGTGCATCATTCTGGAGGACATTTTCAGGTGTAGTTTTGCTATGATGCGGAGAACTTTGAACTCACTGAATACGAAGCAATTCTTGAGCTTCATTGACATGTTACTGCACAGATCACCGGAAACTCTAATGGGCTTTGGGCTTCCTTTCCATGGATGTTGAGGCGCGTTTTTTCACACGGTGAGATTTTTCTCTTGCAGAATCTGAATGCTTCGCCTTTGAACTATGACCGGAGAGAATACAGTTCATGGCAGTCAGCACTTGGGATCTGAACTGATGTGCACTGGGGATTTTGGGCTGGATGGATTCATTGAACAAAAGTTCCTGACTAAATATTAAGACATCCCTTGTTTTAGAAGCTGTTATTTTAAGCTTTCTGATGGAAAGTTAATGTAGTGTCATAGGCAGGGTCTTTCTTAGGTTACTTCTTATAAAAGTAACATTTTATAGAGTCAAGAGTACTACTGAAGAGTTTTCTTTTGAAGTTTTTTCTAAGATGATACCATGGCATTTTAAGTAGGAAGTCCCAACATTTCAGGCATTTATTCAGTTACTTGATAATTGATTCCCCTTATGAATTTCAAATATATGAAAATAACGACAGATTTGCCAAGTATTCTCAAAGAGTCAGTAAAAGATCCAATTACAGGTAGTATTTGGTCCCCAAAAGGTTGATGTCCATAGTATAAGTTCTGGTCAGGGCTTGTTATCTTATTTGCTTTAAATTAGAATCAGGGCCTATTGTCAAATGAATCAATCAAAATATGATATGATGACAGATGACTGAATCATCAGGATGACCCAGAGAAAATCCTAAAATGCTGAACACAGCTTGATTAATTTCAGCGGCTTATTAGGAGTACTTAAAAATGAATTCATAATACTTGCTATAATCCACATGGTTAATTCCTCTCTTGCTGATCTGTTTCGACTAGAGTGTATGTGGGGATGGGGACGTCCAGGGGGTGGGGCAGGAAGGCCTTTGAAAGAAGCTATTACAATGGCCCAGGTGGAGATATTGTTATGGGTTGAATTGTGTCCTCCAAAAATCAATATTGAAGATCTAAACATCAGTATTTTAGAATGTGACTTGATTTGGAAATAAGGTCGTTGCAGATGTAATTAGTTAAGATGGGGTCACAGGGGAGTATAGTGGGTCCCTGATCCCACATGACAGGTATCTTTATGAAAAGAGGAGAAAACACAAAGGCACGGTCACAAGGAGAAGGTCAAGGGTGGAGGTAGAGATTGGAGCAGGGCAGCTGTAAGCCAAGGAACCCCAAGGATCATTGGCCAAACCAGAAGCTACAAGACACAAGGAAGAATTCTACCCAGACTCTTGGGGGAGTAAAGCCTATCTGACACCTTGATTTCAGACTTCTAACCTCTAGAACGGAGAGAGATTAAATTTGTTTTTAGCCACTCATTTTGCAGTACTTTGCTATTGTAGCCTAGGAAACAAATACAGACATGATATTAGTGCTAATGCAAGGCAGGGCTTCAACATTAATTCCTGACTGAGAACAACTGCCCCTCTAGACAAACCTCCTTAATTGAAGTCACTGTTGTGTATTCAAAAGGCATAAAATACACAATGACCTGGAGCATTCACGAATATATGTCATCTCTAAAAAAGTTTTTTTCAATGTTCAGTTATTTTTGAGAGAGAGAGAGAGAGAGAGAGAGAGAGCGCGTGAACACAAGCAAGGGAGGACAGAGAGAGAGGGAGCCACAGAATCTGAAGAAGGCTCCAGGCTTCAAGCTGTCAGCACAGATCTCGACACGGCGCTTGAACTCACGGCCTGCGAGATCATGACCGGAGCCGAAGCTGGATGCTGCACCGACTAAGCCACCCAGGTACCCCAACAGTATGTAATCTTAAGTAACTTTATCATTAATATCTATGACTTATGTGCCCAACATAAGCGTTGACATATGTTATCTTAATTTAGTCCTTCATGAAACCCATGAGGGCTTTATAATTGCTCCTTTTTTTTTTTTTTTTTTTCTTGTAACAAATAAGGAACTTGATGTTTAGAGAGATTACAAGTCTTACCCAGGGTCACACAGTTAGGAAAAGATCTACCGTGGAAAGCCAGGACTCAAGGTCAGTCTGGTCTGTAGTCTGGACCCTTAGTCTTTGTCTATAGAGGCTTCACAATCAGAATCTCGACGTGGAAGAGATTGTTGGCCTACCTTCCTCTTTCCTGATCCTTTGCTTCCTGCCCTCTCATCCCTGTTGGCCAAATCCAGAGAATCAGAGGGGAGATGGAAGGGAGGTGTGAAGCCACATTCCTTCTCAGACAGAGTGAGAAGAGAGCCATCTCCAAAAGATCCAGAAGGCCATCCCGTGTTGCTGCAACTTAAGGTCTTCAGATGACTCGTAAGTTTGTTTGGAGCACGAAACGTTTGGTTAGTGTCAAAACCGCGTACTTTTAACCCATGAATCCTGAAATGCCTTTTTTGTAGGGGGGGTAGGGAGCAGTGATCATGTACAAGAGTTACCTATTCTTAAAAAGTAACTGGGGAAAAATACTATTGGTAGTGACTATGTTTGTCAAGAAAGAACAAGAGCCTCTATTTCTAGAGGCTTCTATTTCTAGTAATGTGCCAAAGCACTGAACAGTGCTTAACAAAGGAACACTTAACAAACTGAACAAACGCTTAAACAAACTGAACACTTAACAAAGCACTGAACAGTGAAGCTAACTTCTTGTCTCTGCGCTTTCACCCTTGGGCGGGGGGCGAGGGGAAATGGACTCTGGCTCAGAAGAACCAGTGTCAATTTTTGTCTTTCGTTTCACCTACATTAGTGGGAAAACAATTCATTTAAAACGGACTTAATACAATGATTCCCTTAAGCAGAAAATATTCCACAAGACCCTTCTGGGAAAATAAATGTTTCCGTCCTATTTTAAGGAGAGTTTATCAAGTTTTATGATTTCCATGGTTTCTTCTTAAAGCAAATCATTCGCTGGCAAAACCTATAATTGCTGAGGTGTATTTTCGGTTATCTCTATGTAACGATTTCTTTCGCTGTGGCTCAAGTTCATTGTATTGGCTTAATTTGGCATCTCTATAATATGCTATATGAAAACTTTGTTGTGACAGTAGATAATGGTAACCTATAGAGCTTTATATTGTTTGAAACCATGGACCGATGCTTTAGAAAAATGGAAATACTATGTAGACAGAGTCAGTGATTCAGCTGTGTAGAATGACTATTCAAATAATTGATATCACAGTACAAAACCAAAGAACCCCAGACCTGGAAAATATCTCTAAGATCATCTGGTAGTCCTTACACATAGATATCTGTAAGTCCCATTTAGGGGTGCCCGGGTGGCTCAGTCAGTTAAGCGTCCAACTTCAGTTCAGGTCATGATCTCACCACCTGAGTTCCAGCCCTGCATCGGGCTCTGTGCTGACAGTTCAGAGCCTGGAGTCTTTTTCAGATTCTGTGTGTCTCCCTCTCTCTCTGCCCCTCTGTCTCTTTCTCTCAAAAATAAATAAACGTTAAAAAATTAAAAAAAAAAAAAGTCCCATTTAAAGATAAGGTTCTGTAAGCTTAGGGAGCTGAGCTGATTTTGCCCAAGGTCATGCTGGCAGCTTTAATCTCTGCAACACTAAGGAGGGTGATTTCATGTAGCAATTGGCTAGTAGAAAACCACTGATCAAATATTACAAATTATATTTTAATATTATTGCCTGGTGTTTAGGAATCCAACATTCCAGTTTTAAATTCTTCTCACCACTTTGGGCAATTTATTCGAGCACTCAGTGTTTGGCTCCCTCCCCTGGAAATTGTGGCTGAGCACACTGAGTTTATGAAGACAATATCTGGAAACTAGTATTATCTCATTTGCCTCTTTTTTTTTTTTTTAAAGTTTATTTATTTATTTTTGAGAAATAGAGAGAGAGAGGGAATCCCAAGAAGGCTCTGTGCTATCAGTGCAGACCCTGACGTGGGGCTTGAACTCACAAACTATGAGATCATGACCTGAGCCGAAATCAAGAGTCAGATGCTTAAATGACTGAGCCACCCAGGCACTGCAAATCTTGTTTGTTTTTTATTGTATCTTGTCTTCTGAACTGGTTTGTCTGAAGACACATTTATAGGTCAAAAGAGGGCATTTTTAAGGAAATAAAGGTCACATTTCCATTGACAATATGGCTATTCCCTAGATGAAATGTGCAGTCTACAATTACCATCTTGTAGCATTTCAGTAACACCCTGTTATTTTGTTGCACCCATGGATAGTTTAACGATCAGACCATATTTGTTATAACCAATTTATTAATTAAATGATGGAGTGTCCATAGAGAAATAAAGTTTTGCACATTTAAAACTGTCTTTCAATACATACATTCAATTATGAATGATATCTAAGTGAAAGAGAAACAGATAATCCTTTTTTTCCGCCTCCACCCCCTCCTCCCCTTTTTAACAACAGAAATAATTGTTCCCAGAAGTCTCTACCCTGTGAAGCCTGGGCTGTCATCCTTTGATGTGTCTCTCGCATGTTAAGATCAAATAGTTCCCATAATTACGTTTGGTAATTTTAGAGTCATTATTTTTGTTGTTAAGGTTTTCTGTACTCAAAAAAAATAAAATTCTAGGTCAACAAGTCATTGTGTAATGAAAAAAAAAAACAACAAAACAAAACCCAGCAGCATGATAAAAGTGGGGAAAGAATGGAAATGTGTTATATTACCTTTGGTTCTGGAAACTGTAGGTCTATTGTACAGTCTCAGTAACATAAGTTGAAAATGACCACTTTACATGTGTGTTAAAGAACCTCTTTGACAACCCGCGTCTAATTAAGTGGATAATCTCAGTAGTCATGCTGATGCTTAGAAAACAATGGTGTTAAGGAACGGCTCTAATATTCACTGAAAGACTATACAAATACAAGAAATACACTTGAACTTGAGTTTGCTGGTAACAAGGACTTACGGCAGTATTGTAAAGCACTTTGCTAATGGCATTTCCAGGTGTCTAGGATTTTAGTTTCGAATCACATGAGTGCCGCACGAAAGGAAAAGCCTGCAATTAAATATCACGCTTGCAAATAGGTCTCAATAATATTCGGGGCATTTCCATTACCTGATTTGCATATCATCTTTCAATTCCTTGCAGGAAAGCATTTTACAGCAGGATACGTCCTGTTCAGCAAATTTTAAGTGTCGTCCTGTCTGAAGGCAGGCAGATGAAGCAGGTGATGTTCTTCAGTCCCTGGCAACCTGTGGATCATCAGATGGTACCGACCTTGCGGCTGGAGTTGATCCTTCATGGCACTTGCTCAAAGGAAGCACAGGCCATATGGCCAGATTGGAAGGACACAGGGCACTCATTAGCGTCCAGTGTAGTCACTTACGTGGCTGGACGGTACTGCACAGCCTGTAATTATTCGTAGTTGGTCCCTGGTGAATCAAACGAAAGGGTATTTTTCCTGACCCCCTTTTGTGTCACGCCTAAAGTCCTTGTAATCATAGGCCCTAATCACTTAGGTCTAGGCTCTTCTCTTGGAGAAAGAAGAGAGAAAGCTAGATCTTTTTTTGTTTCCAATTGTAAGGCTAAGCAGAGGGATGGAAACAGTTGTCACCTTTGAATAATGTGGATTGCTTCTGTGTTGTGGGGTCTTCGCCGTCTCCAGAGAATTTTAGAACGATGGGATTAAAACCCAGCAGATTTGTACTCTTCGGCCAGCGTTTTTAACCTTCAGGCGTTCATCCCCTGGAAGACTGACATATGCGCACAAGGATTCAACCACAAACATGTTCACGGAAGTGTTACGTTTACTAGAGAAAAGCGGAGAAAAAACTAAATGTCTGTTAAATTCACTTACTCATTGAAAAGTATATAGGAAGCCATTATTCTGAGCCATACTCTGTTGTACTTGCTAACCAATGGCAACTGAATAAAATACTAGTGATAGCTCAAGTGACGGAATACTATGCAGCTTCTAGCCACGCTGTAGGAGAACATTTAATGACACAGCAAGTTGTGGATGATGCTCTAGTGGCAAAGTGAGTGATACACAGGGATGTACCTTAGCATGAATATACTTTTCAAGTGTACTGTAGTGAGTACATATTACTTTTCCAATAAGAAAAACAAAATAATCGAGTTTATTTCCAAACAACTCACAAAAGAAATCAAACCGAAAAATCATGAATATGTCCGTTGGTAATGGCGGCTCTTCTAGAGGAAAGGACTAAGTAACCAAATGCTTACTGAGGTCCTACTGGGTGCCGCCTTGCGCAGGACGCGTTGGAGATGCCGGGCTGCATTGGTGACGCCTTCAAGGGGCTTCAGGCATCACCAGTCATTGCAAGGTGTGAGCCGTTTAGTGACTGCTGTAGGGTATCCAGAGTCATCCCTACATTGCCTCATATACCATGGTTTCTAGGAAAAAGGAGGGAGTATTGCTCTACTCCCTCCCAGAAGAAACATCTGACTGTCCTGGGTATCATGCCATCATTTGGGGATGTCGTTCCTGCTTTTCTTCCCTCTACCTGAACTTGACTTTGGTGGCATAGAGTTGTTTCAAGCTACGTCTTGCTTTAGTTTTCAGACAAGGATAGCTTTGGTTGCCGTGAAGAGTTCGAACAGCCCCAAATGACATTGACAGCATTGTATGCTGGCAGTAAAACAGGAGCCAGTAGTGGGGAAGGGAAAAGAAAAAAGCCCACGCATAGCACGTCAGGGGGTGGCAATCGAAAGTTAAGACCAAAGGTCTGGCTCATTCCATCCATGTCCAGGGAGGCATCACAGGGTACAAAAATGGAGAGGGCCCAAGCTGGAGGAAGCGGACCAGGACATGACGTTGGATATATGGGCAACGATAAGAGTCAAGGTCTTCCGGAGCATAGGAACTTATCAAAAGCATGGTTAATAGAGCCATGGAAGGGCCTGATTCGGCCTGTCTTTAATATGAGTATTGTGAGTCACCAAATAAGTATAATTAATTAACGGTGGAATTTACCTGGCTCCTCTGATATTTTCTGGGATGTGACCAGCATACGACCCGTCTGCCTACATGAAAGTTAAGGAAAAGATATCCTTTACAGGAACTTCAATTGAGGAAGAAATGATTCTCTGGAACATATCGTCCACTTTAGAACATACTGCATTAGCTTTCCCTTGAGCCTTCCTATAATTTCCTCGAAAAAATATTGACCTCAGGAGTGCTAAGGAAGTTCAAATAAATGTCTTCTCATGAACAGAGGGCCCTTTCTCTGATTTTGTTGCTCTCATCTACATTAGGAAGCTTCGGCTTGGTTTCTCTTGCGCTCTAAACCGCTGAGTGATGGCCTCTAGCGTTCCCTGCCCACAGCAGATAAAGCTGACAAATGTGTTTGAGACTTTGGAGTAAAGCAAACAGAAGCAAATAAAAGCTAAAATTCGAATGGAGGCAACGCAATTAGATTAATCTACAGCCCGGTTTATGAAGGAAAACTAATTATGAATCAGATGTATAGTTTTCAGGGAAATTTTATGCAAGGTACATTGTATGTACTTCTTGTAATAAATTGCAGAAAAGCGTGCGTGTGCGTGCACACACACGCACACGGGTCTAGTAATTGAGGTCTACCGGGAGCTATGTGTTAACTTTAGATTTAAATTTGCCTCCAGTTTTAGAAGGCCTGCCGGTATTAAATTAGAAAGATCTGACTGCACGACTCTACAGTTGGTTTTTGGAGCTCATTGCCTGCAATTAAGGCAACCACGAGGAGGATTTTGTTTGTACAGAAGCCGCAGAGTGAGGTGTAAAGTTGAGTGATGATGGATGCATTTGATCAATTGAGATAGTCAACCAGAATAATGTAGGCCAAACAGAGCTCTTTTTTCATTCATTAAAGGTTTTCAAGAGTCTGAATTTTCTGAATGAGTATTTCAACTGTCTTCAGACTGTGTCAGCGTAAGTACGACTTCGAATTACGTACCATCTGGAAAATGCTGGAATTCCTTTGTAGATTGTTATTTTGCTTAAAAAAATCTGATAAACATTTAAAATCAATACTTTTTTTTTTTTATGTAAAAGTTACCCCAATAATACCGAACCAGCATACTGAGTTACTTTTTCAAGCCCGGGACAAGAAGCCCAGTTTCTATCATTTTTCTTCCTGCTTCAAACCTGCAAAGGCAAAAGAAAGGAAGGTCACCTGACTTTTAACACTCTGGGTGCTGGACACCAAATCCTCCCGTTTCTCTCTTTTTTGGCCAGGCTCTGACTGCCCAGTGGTTCTAATTACCCAGTTTCTGTTTTCTTGCCAATAAGATCCAGGTCAGGCTAAGTTTTACTTCTTCGTTGCCTTAAAACTGAGTCTCTGACTGTCACCCTGCTGGGGCTGGGGATTCTGCCCTGCAAGTACTCCTAAAAACACAATTTTGTCCCTTGTTTTCATTCTTTGTAACGCCATTAACCTTTCCAAGGTCTCTGTTCCCCGGGATGCACCTAGAAACTTGCCAACCATCCAGTGCCCTTTCAACTCAAGACGTCTCCCCCTCCTCCTCCAGGTTTATCTCCCTGATACCAGGGCTTGTCTGGCACCTGTTTCAACACCCACCCCCCCCCCCCCAACCCTCTCCCCCACAGGCTGACTGAGTCCCTCCTCCTACCTTTCTCAGGGAGGGAGTACCTTCTTACCGACCAAACCCAGTATTGCAGAGTTACTTTCAAGTATTATCATCTAGCAGTCTGTCCTTATCGATAAATCACAAGTGGGAAACGTGTAAATTCTGTCCTCCTGACTCCATGAAAGTTCCTAATAAAGCAACTGAAAATGGCATAATTTTATTGTTTCTTATAACTCACTAAAAAAAAAAAATATAGGGGTGCCCGTGTGGCTCAGTTGGTTAAGGTTCTGACTTCGGCTTAGGTCATGATCTCATGGTTTGTGAGTTCGAGCCCCGCGTCCGGCTCTGTGCTGACAGCTCAGAGGCTGGAGCCTGCTTCAGATTCTGTGTCCCTCTCTCTTTCTCTCTGCTCCTCCCCAGCTCACATTCTGTCTCTCTCTGAAAAAAAATAAATAAACTTAAAAAAAAAATGTTTAAAAAATTATATAAATCACAGCATCAAGCAGGACTTTGGTGGAGTTAGATGAGACTGGTGGATTTTGGTGAGAAATAAGGAGTGAAATAAAGACTACAAATAAGACCCTACCTACATGTCTTGGTTCTCTACAGCTGCAGTAATGTGTTACAAACAACAAAACTATAGATGTTTCGTTGGGAATCAACTATATAAGCATTTATCTCTGATCTATCAGTGGTTAGATGGCTCTGCTGATCTTAGTTCGCCTTTTTCACTCACCTGGGGCCTCAGTCAGGGCAACCGAGACACCTCTCTGCTCCCTGGGCCTTCAGCTTCAGCAGGCATCCCAGGCATGATCTCAAGGTGAAGGTGGGGCAGCAGACGTGGGAGCCAGGACGCATGCGCGTCTGCTGCTGTCTCATTGGTGGAAGCCAAGTCACATGGCCAAGATCAGGGTGGGCCACGAGCGTGGTCAATCCACACTAGATAAGCCAGGTATGCAAGAGCGCTTCAGTGGATGGTTTCTTGTGTTGGAAAGGGGCCGGGGAGAGGCACTGATCAGCTGCTGAAAGGAATCCTGCAGGTCTCAAACAGGACTCCTCCAGCCAAATCGGTTCATCATTTTTCATAACCTCCCAGAATTATAGGTCTTATCGTAAGCAACAGACATCCATCGCTTTGGACGAAGGTTTCCATTAAGAAGGAAAACCCCCCAAAGAGTTTTCTTATTATAGAGAAGTTACGGTGCTCTTGAAATCCAGGCAAATGTTTTCTATTATTGACATGACACTAATGCCTTACAAAAATGGCAACAAGTATTTACTTTTAAGATCTCTGTTGAAAGTAATATTTGTCTTTTCCACACATCGGTCTTGGGGATGGTTCTGTTTAGGAAACCAAACCAAAGCAACCCAGACGAGTTTGAGTGAAGCCAGCGTCTGTTGCTTTTGCTTCATGGGAATCTGTCACCAGGACCACATTCCATTTGCCACCAAAGCGTGGCTGGTTGGAAGCAACATGCGATGTATGTGGTTTCAGAGGCTTATCTTCCTTCCAGGAGCCAATCTTTCTTCTTCTAGTCTCCCAGCCGCCTCTTGGGAATTCCTTGTGGGCCCTATATCCCTTTCCTGAACATTCCACCATAGTACCATTCCTAAAATAACTTCCCCCCAGGCAAGGCATTTTGCTTAGGATATTATTTCACCATTTCCTCACTCATCAATATTTAATAGTCTGTCACATACTTTCACATTCCTGGAAGTTAATGCTTTTGCTAAGGTGTTAATAAATAAAATGGCTACCACATAGTAGTTATGTTTAAAAGGAATCCTTTAATGATTTATGATGGCTTAACCTATTTCGAGCCTTATGGCACTGCTGAAGAAAAGACTTGGGGGCGACAAGTATTGAAATATATTTTTCTGATTTAAAAATACTATGAATTCCTTTTTGATGATTAAAAGACTAAACACTATGAACAAAATGCAACCACTCATAATCTCACAAAGGGATCAACTATTCACCTTTTTTTCATTTTAGAATCTATATGCGTATGTGTATTAGCGAAACTATATGAAATTGCCAATATTGAATTGTTTTTTGAGCTACAAAAACAACAGTTTCATATGTTTTAACCTTATAGTAGTGATCATTCCTGCTATCAGTAATGCTTCTGCAGAGAAACAGAACCAACAGGATGGATGGATAGGTGATCTATCTATTATCTATCTATCATCTATGTATCTATGTATCTAGTTATCTATCCATTTTAAGAGAGGGGGTGGGAAATGATTGAGGGAGAGGCAGAGGGTTTCTTTTTTAAGGAATTGTCTCATGACTGTGGGGGCTGGCAAGTCCAAAATCTGTAGAGCAGGTTCAAGGAAGAGTAGATATTTCTGTTTTGAGTCTGAAATCTGCAGGATTTCTAAGTTGTAGGCTTGGGGCAAAATTGCTTCTTCTTCAGGAAATTGGCCTTTGCCCTTAAGGCATTCAGCCAACTGAATGTGGCTCATCCACATTATAGTATTTTATGGTACAGTAATCTGCTTCACTCAAAGTCTACAGATTTAAATGTTAATCACATCTAAGAAATACATTCCCAACAACATCTTGACCAGTGTTTGACCAAATAACTGGGCATCATGACCTAGCAAATTTGGCACACAAAATCGATATCACATTCTTTAGAAATCTTTCTGCATTCAAGTTTTTTACTATTAAAAATAAATGGCAATAATTATCCTGCTAAATAGAGCTCTGTCTACATCTTTGATCAGTGTATTATGTCTATAAGAAGAGAAATCACTGGTCCACTCAGCAAAAGCAAATATCTCTCCTAGCTGTGAGGATACTAGGACATCTGAAATAATTTGTCTCTGTAGGCATGGGTTCCAACACACGAGGTCTGTCTTTCTGTCTTGTAGCTGTTTCTGCAGTCAGTTGGTGGGATGGTACCTAACTGTGGAACCGGGGCATTCAAGATTGGGAAGTCAGTGGCTGATTGAGGATAAATTGATACAAATATCAATAGCTCTTTTTTTTTAAGTTTATTTATTTATTTTGAGAGGCAGGGGGGAACATGAGAGTGGGGGAGAGGCAGAGAGAGAGGGAGAGAGAGAATCCCAGGTAAGCTCTGCACTGTTGATGCAGAGCCCAAAACAGGACTTGAACTCATGAACTAGGAGATCATGACCTGAGCTAAAGTCAAGAGTCAGAGCTCAAAGAACTGAGCCACCCGTGCGCTCCACAAGTATCAAGAGATCTAGAAGACAAAGGCTGCTCTTGGAGTCTTAGGCTTGTTTTAATAGCTTGAAAAGTTGATAGCAGATACAACGTTTTATATACATTATTTTATTTGTTCCTCAGGACAGTCTTATGAGATAGATACTATTATTATGGCCACTTACAGTTAGAGAAACTGAGGTTAGAGAAGCTAATGACCTTGAATAAGAACAAGTAGGCTGTTGAATATTAATTTACTGATGAAGTATGTGATGTCATTAATTTCTCTATTGCTGGCAAGTGGAGAGGGTGGCTTTGTTTAGCTGCTGGCTAAACTTCTGGGAGCTGGGAGATCTGGGATTGGCTGCTGTCATTTCATCGTGGAGGTACACACTGACTTGCAAGCCAGAGAGAGTTGTCACAGCCCAAAGCCCAGAGGGCTGAGCAAGTGTGTTTTCGGGTTATTTATTGAGTATTTAGACATCATCTTATTATCTCACTGGGCAAAGACCTAGAGGTGTATTTCTGATTGAAAGACCAATGCATGAGGAAAAAGAGTAGTGTGTATTTGCCACAATAGAAATGGAATAGAAGTCAAATGCCACACTTGCGAGTGTGTGAATGACTCTGTGTGTGTATATGCGTGTCTGTGCATATGTGTGCACACACTATGCTTTTGAAGCAAGACCGTTATAGCATAGAGGACAAATTATAGAATTACAGAATATTATCTCAGGAAAGAACCTTGGAGATCATCTAACATATCCCCTTGTATTTTGGTTGTGGAAACTGATGCCTGGAGAGATTGAGTGCTCAAAGTCGATTAGTCACTTCTCCCTACTACTGCACTGATATAAAATCGTACTTGTATACTGAGAATATGACTTCAGTGAAACATATATCTTTGGGTTTTCTGGACAGTGCCATTTTTCAACCTACTTTGCCATTGACTCCAAATCTATTGATGTGTTCTAGACATTCATATTTCAGGACTCAAACTATATCTGCAACACCATATTTCACCCTCAGAAGTGGCACACAAAGGTTCCTGGTGAGACTATTTGTTCCAACAGTCTTTGAATGGAAAATATGTTCACCATAATCGTGACTGAATGTGCTTGTTTCCAGGCCAACAGAGGAAGAAGAATCACAATTTTCTTTTCTGAGATGTTTTTGCTGTTATCATGGCACCTCTAATCTTGCTCTCCTGGGTTTCTGCTCCCCCATTCTCTCTGCACTTTTTCTACTGGAGGGACTTGGTTGATCTCTGTTGAAGTGATGGCCAGAAACTGGGTGGGGATGTCAATGAGTTCAGTTGAGAAGTAAAGTGCTAGAGTCACCATAGAGGGGAGAGCTGCAATGTGTGAATCATTACTTCACATGTGTACAAGATGTTAGATTCATCTAGAACAAGTGTCCCAGTTGGCTCCCAGCATAGCTACAAGTCCTTGCCCGGATGGTGGCTTCAGGGTTCAAGTTCACTTTAGAAGCCAATAGTATGTCAATTCTTCTCTTCCAGCAAGAAGAATTAAACTCAAGAAAGCATCTTGCTTGGAGACAATCACAATTATAGCATCATATTCTTCCAGGAATATGCAGACATTTATAGCCACTGCATATTTAATTTTGTATGAAGAACCGTGGACGGCTTTGTTAACTCCACTTTATGGATAAACTGAGTCCCAGAGTACATGTCAGATGTGTCAAAAGCCCCTTGGTAGGTTTTGGGACCAAAAGAAGGATTGTGGCACCACGTCTCTGGGTACCCCGCCTTGTCCTATTTCCTAGGAAGAATCACCTTCCACAAAGAACAACAGTCGCAGAGGGGAGTCACTGCTGCAGGAAGTGGTCAGAACAGCTGCCCCCAGGATGAATGGGACCACGGAGAGGATGCATCCCCACTGTATTGAACTCTTTCTTCATTAGAACTGAGCCCGTGGCAGATGTGTTCCTCTAATAACATGGTCTCAGAGTTGGAGAATAGGTTTCCTACAAGAGCGAGAGATTTGTGATCAAGGAAATCATTTGTCTTTCTTCCTCCATAGAAGCCCTGTACCATTTAGTTACAAGACTGGTAGTTTATCTTGGGTGATTCTCATTCTTTCCTCACAGAACAGCTTAATCCAGGATCATTTTTATAACTTCCAGGCTGTGGCAGCCTCTTGAGATTCTGCACAATGGGCTTAAGCTATATGTGAACAAAATTTCTTGGTTGATGTCCTATTAATGAGACCCAGCAGGAGAAAGTCACTAAACCACGAAAGCTAATCATCACATCTCTCTTGTTCCTACAGGACCAGTCGGCTAATCTTGCCAGCTATAAATTAAGGAGACAGGGGAGATCATATATCTTATCACATTGAAGGGAAAATACAATGTCAACTGCAGTAGAGGAAATGGAAAACAAGAGATCGAGGCTACCGTTCTACTGGGAAGGTGGGATGTTTGGAAGAGGATGCAAACCACTGCCCCAGTGTCATTTCTCTAATCAGAAGCATCTTACTCTGGATGGGCACCGGGAAGAATGAGGTCAAGGTCCAGACATCAAACGTTAGGTGACCCCATTGGCAGCTGGCTTCAGCCAGCTCGTCATAGATGGTGCCATCCAACCCAAGGGAGAGCCTGGGGAGTGGACATGAATGGACTTGTGTAAATGTAGCTCTAGCATTACAAATGCAATGCAGAACAGTTGTTCTACAAAAAGCTTTGTATTTGTATTGACAGAGCAAACTTCGATACAGAAGAAACCCACATTCTGTCATGGCATTAGTTGAACCTGTGTGATAGAGGAACATTGTTGCCCTCAACAGTCGAGGGTCCTGGCTTGTATTTACAGATCTGCCCTTACGGCATTGCAATGCTGCATAAGTCACTGGGATTTTCAGAGTCTCCATCTTTTCATCTGAAATATGGGAACAATTAAACGAGATACATTTATGAAAATCACTCAGTGCATTGTTTTTTCATACGTAGAAGCTCTTAAGGACCTAGCTTACAGAGTTCTTAGGGGGATTGAACGAGCTGCTATCTATGAAGTGTTGCATAAATGTAAATCCTTACACATATGTAAGCTATTAATATTATCTCTTCTTTATATGTGTGTGCCCATGCGCAGGTGTGTGCACATACATATGTATGAGAGAGAGGTTGCATGTACAACTCTGTGTATTTGTCTACTTAGTTTGTAGCTCTATGTATAGGAGAGCTTAATTCAATGTGAAAAAGCGAGCAATGCCATATCTAATATTTTAAAATAATCAATTCCATTTAAACCACAGAATCACAGGAGAATTACATCAGCCTCCTGGAGGCTGCAATGTGGCTCTGGGTGAGATTGGATCTGCCACTCTGAACCTCCAAACCGAGTGAATGTGCGCGTGTGTTTTAATGGGTTTCCATGGCGGGTTGACCTTTCCAGTACATAGGTGAGCCGACTTAAGTTCCTGGATCTGAAACCTTCTGAGGCACGCATGGCCCCGAGGGTGGAAGGTATTTTCTAATCAATAACACTTCAAGTCAGCAAAAACCTACATAAGCTCCATTTTGCAAAATCTTATAACACTTTGCGACAAAGTCATTTATGAATGTTCTTTAGCATTTAAAAGGCTCTTTGTATACTCTGTCAGCATTCCAAGCAATGAATTTTGCTTGATTTTTAAGGAGGAGAAAAGTCTTGCATTTAATTTTTAAAGGAGTGCATGAATACATTTCATTCGGCTTTAGCTGGCAACATCTGTTGTTTATTTCAGAGTTGGACTCATGAAATGTGAAATCTACCAGGGGCCTCAGAGACTTTTGAGTCCAGTGGCTTTTGAACTGGGCTTTGCAGAGCATCTACGGAGGTGCCTCTGGCTCCCCGAAGGCAGGGACAGAGGAGTTTACTGATTGGCAGGGCTCCAAGAACACCAGCCCCTTCAACCGAGGCAGCAGCATTTTTAAATGATTCACATATTACAGCTCATTATATAATTTTGTTTCACAACTTTTGTTTTGTTTAGAAAGTTTCGAAAACCACCGATCTATTCCAAATCCTTCATTTCACAAGTAAGGATTCGAGGCTTCAAGAGAAGTACATTTTGTTTAAAGTTACACATTTAGTATATCAACAGAGTCCAGGTCTAGTGATTCATACTCAGTATTACCTCAGCTATGTGAGAGAGTGTTGGGGGGAAGGAGAACAAGCAGTGCCCACCTTTCATCTAAAGGTAGGGAAAGTCCTGACGGATGGGTGCTTATGCATCGGTGTTGATTCACTCATGACTTCATTTATTTATTCACCTAGCAAGCTCTTGAGGTGTCAAGGGGCAATAGGGAACAAGAAGACCCCAGTTCTCACTTTGAGTAAGCAGTCGTGTCAGAGAGAAACACAGACGTGTTGACTTATTACGCACAAGACAAGGAAATGAAGCTTCAAGTTCAACACCAAGTTTAAGTGTGTTTTACTCTTTGACTCAGAACTGTTCACCTTCCTCATCCTTCCAACCTTGGAGAGAGAATGGACCTTGATACACAAGAAGCTGGAGGGATGTTGGCAGGGTGAGGGAAGGAGGGGGCGGATGCAGGGAGGGGAGACGTGGAGGCGAGGCCAGGTGTCACGGTCTCAGTAAGCTGTAGTTAGATGTTCGGATCTAATTTAAAAACAACAGAGAGGAACTGATGGGTCATGAACAAGGGAAAGACATGATCCCTCTGTTTAAATATCTGTCTAGATGGCGTGATATCACAAAAACTGAAGGTCAGTGTCTGTCGGGGTATGTCAGTTCTAGCATGTTTGCTGTGGCACCCAGCACCTGGTAGGTACCCCACTGTTGGTACGGTGACAGGTTTAACAGTGCAAATAAGCAATAAGAAAGAACTACTGTTTTTGAAGGAACATTGAATGAACCCATAGGTTGGAAACATACGGCATCTAGACCTCATCAAGTGTTGGAAAATGCGATCTCCCCACTGACAGAACTCAAATACAAATAGGTTCATCTCTGTATACCTTCTCTTCAGCCACACAAATTTAAAAGTTTAGCATGCCATGAATTTTGAGATGACATACGCTGATGAAAATAATTTGAAAATGAGGCAACTAGGAGCCGACGAAAGTAAAGCAGCAAGTGTAGGAAAAGTGGGAATGTTGCAATGTACCCTTGGAGAGCCAAAGCGATGCTGGATGCTGAGGGAAAGCAAAGCTGGGCCTTGAGGCTACTGGGAGTAGCAAGAGACTGGCAGAGGACTAACAGCATGGTGTGGGCTGAGACCTCTGCTCAGTGCTGAGGTTCAATGGCATGAAGTTATAAGGATTGATTGGTTTATTTTTGAGACAGAGAGTGAGACAGAGAGAGAGAGAGAGAACATTAACAGGGGAGGGGCAGACAAAGAGGAATACAGAGGATCTGAAGCAGTCTCTGTGCTGTCAGCACGGAGCCTGAGGAGGGGCTTGAACCCATGAACCGTGAGATCATGACCTGAGCCAAAGTCAGACACTCAACTGACTGAGCCACCCAGACTCAGTCCTCTATTTTTCTCTCTCTCAAGCATTTAAGTGACTGTACCTGGGACTGTAATAGGGCATAAGAGAAAGGAGAAAGAAACGCTACACATCTAAATTCAGGAAGCATTGGATATCTAGATACTGGGGGAAAAAAAATCTAAGTCAATGCAAGTTATATGGAATAAAAGCCAAATGGAGAGGAAACGTATCATTGGAGGCATAAGGGATAAAAGTACTAAAAATTTTCTAGCAAACAAAGGGCAATGTCTAGAAAGAAATTCTGTCGTATTTGTTATTAATAAGTTTTAATAGCACCCAGTTGATTGGATGTGTGTTCTAGGTGCCTTGCTTTGCAGAAAGTGTAGAGTGGTGACCAAATCCAATGAGCTCTCTGTCCTCATGGTTGTTGCCTCTAGTAGGGGGATACATCGATGAAATAAATTCATGCACCGATGTTATAGAAAAATCATAATTTGTGATAATGCCATAAAGGATCATAAAGGAGAACCAGGAAGAAATCATGGAAAAACAACTTAGAGTGGAAGGGTCAAGGAAGAAGTGACATTTGAGATAAGAACAGGCAAACTTGGCTTTTGTGCACCTTGTGTTCATGCGTCCTTGTAGGTGCCCACATGGAATGTGCAAGAAAATAGCAGAAGGGGATAAAATGTCTCCCTCCACGGCCTCCCGGTATCCTTCTGTCTAGTGTTGGGTGAGGATGATTGAGAAAGTAAGTGAATCGATGAATGGATGGGCATTCTTCAAGAAACTTTGTTTGAGTGCGTTCTGGAGCCCGGAAGTGGTGTGAATGCCTGAGGTTGCATGGGTAGCCCTCTTCCTGGCACACATCAGCACTCGATAACACCCCATCAACGCACCACCGTTTACTCACTTATCAGATCATCTAATTTTCACTTAGCGAAAAGAATAGCGAAAAGAGGCATGTTGGGCTTTCCTTATGGCCGCCAGTTCCTCATTACCTTGGTCACCCTGTCGGTTATTGTCTGCAGGTTAGCGGTTTAAATGCTTTCAGAATTTCTTCCTGCCAGTTTTTGCATATCTATAAAGTTAACCAACAGTTTTTTTTCCCTAAATAACAAAGGAGAAAAGTCATGTGGATTCAGACGCAGCTTAGGAATATTATGATTTCCTTATTTAACACACTAACCCTTTCCAGCATTTTAAATAGAGGCAATTTTTCAATAAAAACATACTTTTCCAATATGCCTGCCCTACTTAGAGTAGGTTGAGATAGTATTCCTGTGAGGTATACCAACGTCTATATTTTCATACTCTTAAGAACTTTCTGGCCTCATTTTTTTTTCCCCCAGCAAGAATTACTTTGCTCGGAGTGTTCAGACATCGCTAAAATGTTTTATTTACTTTTTTTTTTTTAATAATGACTTTCGTGAGTGAGTCATACATTAAACTTAATCATCGGGACTCAGAAAATGGACAAGAACTGAAAAACACATACATGATTTGACCTCACTAATTATGAGGAGGAAGCTCTGTGCAGGTGTCTTCCTGTGGTTAATGGCCAGACTCCCGAGAGCCCGAGAACACTGCGAGTTACAATGTGTTTCTACTCACAAGACAGTTCGGTAAAGTGAAAACACCCTGTGCATGGCTCAGTACTTATGCTAAAATACAGTTGGTTGTTTATAATCACCTACATGTCGAGATAGTGTATGTTGTGTTTGATGCGGGTGTAGGCAGTTTAATTGGCCTCCATAGAATTTAAGCTAGTGGGGGAGGAGAAAAACAAATATAGGGCTTAGCAGCAGTATTCATCTGGTTGGAAGGCTGAATATTCTCTTTCCTAGGATCAAAGCATCTCTGGTTTGGAAATTAATTTTTTTTTTAATGTTTATTTATTTTTGAGACAGAGAGAGACAGAGCACAAACGGGGGAGGGTCAGAGAAAAAGGGAGACACAGCATCTGAAACAGGCTCCAGGCTCCGAGCTCTCAGCACAGAGCCCGATGGGGGGCTGGAACTCACAGACCGTGAGATCATGACCTGAGCGGAAGTAGGAAGCTCAACCGACTGAGCCACCCAGGCTCCCTTCTGGTTTGGAAATTAAAACACGCGCACATTTACACATTCACATAAACACCAAAACAAACATCTAATAAAAAAGGCCTGATAATGGGGGCGCCTGGGTGGCTCAGTCGGTTAAGCGTCCGACTTCGGCTCAGGTCATGATCTCACGGTTCGTGGGTTCGAGCCCCGCGTCGGGCTCTTTGCTGACAGCTCAGAGCCTGGAGCCTGCTTCGGATTCTGTGTCTCCCTCTGTCTTTGCCCCTCCCCCACTCGCGCTCTGTCTCCCTCTATCTCAAAAATAAGTAAACATTAAAACAAAAAATTAAAAAAGAAAAAAAAAGGCCTGATAATTGAAACTGGAGGCAGCTCCTTCAGCAGAGACTGCAAATCTGCCATTAGAAGGACCCCTCTTTCCCCCAGGTCAGCTATTTTGGTGGTACTAATAATTGGGAGAAAATCCAAGGCCCCAGTGAGCTGAGACACTTCAGCCACATGGCCATTAACTATTCAGGTCCTGCGCACTCCAGCGAGGATGGGAGTCACTGTCTGGGTCCAGTGACAGCAGCAGGGCACAATCCGTGTCCATTCTCCCAGGGTGTGTTCCCTCCCCCATCCTCAGCACTAGGCACGGGCATCTCCTCCTCCTTTTTGGAACTCATCCTTCACTTGGCTTCCAGGAATACATACCCTCCTCGTTTTCCTCCTCCAAGTCCACCTCTCTTTCCCTGGTTCCTCTGCTGAGCCTTCCGGATCTTTCTTATCTCTGACTGTGGGTGTGTCTCAGAATTCAGCCCTCAGGTCTCTCCTCACCACAGACACTCATCCTTTTGGTGAGCTCATTCCGTCTGGTGGACTGAAGCGATCCAGATGGCAAAGGGGCCCTGATTTTCTGTCCAGACCGGGATTTTCTGGCTCGTATAACTAACTATTGACCAAGTGCACTTATCTAACAGTGGAGCTTTTGGCCTCCCCCCCACCCCCCCCACCCTATGTCCTCCTTCCAGTTGCTCAGGCCGGAAACTGGGTGTCCTCTACAGGAACTCCTTTTTTGCATCTCCCCGTCTAATTAGTCAGCAAATCCTTTGAATTCGGCCTTAGCAGAACTCCAAACAGAACGTCCATATTCCAACTCCTTTAAAATTTGTATTGCTTGGCCTTGGTCTGCACTGGCCTCATCCCTAGATGGGATTATGACAACAGCCCTCTAACTGGTCCCGCTTCTTTAGCACTTACTTCTAAAAGTCTACCTTGAACATGCTGCCAGAGCGATCTTATTTAAAAACACGAGTCCCACTGTGACAATCATCTGCTCAAAACCCTCTGATGGCTTCCACGTGTCTCCTGGCGAAAACCCAAGTGCTCACAAACTCTGACAAAGCCAAAAAGAACCTTGTGGTTCATCTCTGATCTCACAGCTTTTAACTCTTCCCTTTGCTTCCTCTGGCAAAGCCATAGTGGCCTCTTTGCTTTTCTTAAATAAACCAAGCCTGCCGCTGCCTCATGGACTGTATCTCTGCTTTTGTATCATTTGGAGCCACCAAAACCTTCAGGTTTTTTTCCTCCAAGTTACCTTCCCATTGTTCGCCTTCCTCAGTAGCTTCTATAAAATTGGAACATAAAATTCTGTACTTAATATTAATTAATTTTTAAAAATGTTTACTTATTTTTAAGAGAAAGAGAGAGAGAGAGAGAGAGAGCAAGTGGGGGAAGGGCAGACAGAGAGGGGGACAGATGATCCGAAGCGGGCTCTGCGCTGACAGCAGACAACCCCATGTGGTGCTTGAACTCACAAACCACGAGATCATGAC